>NW_020838016.1:7034468-7411984 GCF_003676395.1 Aethalodelphis obliquidens | reverse complement strand
TGTGTGTGTGTGTGTGTGTGTGTGTGTGTGTGTGTGTGTGTGTGTGTTGGGGTATATCCTCCAGGCACCTCTCGGCCTGGACATCCCCCAGCACACCATCTAGAACTCCACGGTTCTCTTCCCTGTACTAATGCACTGGAATGAGTCAGCTAAATATTGTTCGCGTAGCTTTAATAAACCCCAAGTTTCTCAGGAATACACCCATCCTATGAATTAAGGCCAGAGGATACTTTTCTCTTTTTCAGAGTTTCACCAGAAGTATGTCACCATTTCTTAACATCACATCACCCCAATAGCAACCATGATTTTTTTTTTTTTTTTTTTTTTTTTGCGGTACACCTCTCCCATTGCGGAGCACAGGCTCCGGATGCGCAGGCTCAGCGGCCATGGCTCACGGGCCCAGCCGCTCCGCGGCATGTGGGATCTTCCCGGACCGAGGCACGAACCCGTGTCCCCTGCATCGGCAGGCGGACTCTCAACCACTGCGCCACCAGGGAAGCCCAATCATGATATTTGACTTGCCAATACCACGCACCTGGAGCCATCTGCGTTTGCAGCTGTGGCATTCACAGCAGACATCTAATTCGCTACTCCTCTAGTTTAGGTGGGCACAAGCGTTACACACTATTTTATAATACATTATTTTCCTTTTAGTTTCTTTATATTTCAGTTAAGGCATTATACTGATTTGTTAAATTATGTATGCAAGCAAGCAGTAATATCAGCACATTTCATTTCAGGATAATAATGGGAGGACTACAAAATGTTGTAAAAAGGGGCCATTGGTTCTGAAGCAATGCAAACCAGTGGTCTGCCTTCATAATCGTTTCTGCTTATTTCCCTGTTATGCACCCTGAGCCTTTAGTCAGACCCAGTTGGGTCCAAGCTCTAGCCTTAATATCTAGAGGGAGAAGCTGTTCCCACTTGAGCCAGAGTTACGGGAAGGCGGCAGCTCAGTCCTGTCCAGGCCCCGGCCCCAGCAGTATAATCGACACAAAAACTCCTGCCCCAAGGAGAAGGGGGGCTTCAGGGTCAGAGTCGGGGCTGTTAGCCACCCGCCCCATACAGCCCTGCAGAGCCACATCTCCAGGGAGCACCCCCAGGAGCTTCCCCTACCAGCACCAACCTCCAAAGTCCTGGATTTGGGTTGGATGGGGATGGTGGTGATTCCCTGTGCACAGTGTCAAAGCTCGAATGCTTAGAACTGAAGCAGCATATCCTTAAATCTAGAAGTAAATGTTTGGACTTTGAAGGATTCCCACTTGCTCTTTTTTTTTTTTTTTTCTAGCTATGGGGGTAGCACTCCACGGGCCTCATCACATGGGGCCATCTCACTCTAACTGATGGCAAAGCTTTTCCAACTAAAACCCTTATCCTGGCCTCTCCATACACATGCATCTGATGTCACCAACTGCAAATCGCTTTTAATGGCCTGTCTGGAAAAGGAGGCGTGCTTAATACATGTAGGACTTCTACAGTCTGCGGCTTGAGAGGATGCTGACAGGAGCCAGGAGTAACCACTGAGAGACATGGAGGGCACGCTGGGCAGAGTGTAAGACCCGCAGCAGCCGATGGTTACAACTTAATTCTCATCGGCGCAGTGACAGAAGATGTTCTCCCAGATAGGTGGTATTCAGTGTTACATATTAAAGAGGGAGCTCATGGCTAAGCTTCTGCATTGATGGGAAAGTTGCTTTAAATTAATTATCCCAGAAGCACATACACTCTGGAAATGGCCCCCAGAATCATCAGCCTCAGAGGTCCAAGGCCCTGAGCCATCTAGCTTCCCAGTCCCCAGTGTGTCTCACCTCCAGCACGTCACCTGCCCCCAGCCTGGCTCTATCTCGCCATCCTTGAATGCACCAGCTCATGCCAACGATAGCCAGCACCCAGCCCACGATGCTAACCTTCCTAACCAAATCCTCCTTCTCCACCAGCCTTACTCGGGTGGGCTTGCACTGGAAAGATGGGCACTGGGGACCCAGGGGGATGAAGGAGAAAGATAAATCAAGAGGAACCCCACGCCAGCCCTCCAGCCCCACAAGGCAACGAGCTGAGTTCTAGGGAACTCCAGACATCACTCACCCACCTACCCTGTGCTAGACCACACATGCCTGGGGGCACAGGGTGAGGACGTCACAGACACTGACCTCAGGGATAAGGCAGTTTAGTGAGGAACAGGCAGGTGGGCAGGTAGGCAAGCTGGTAAGTGCCACCGTGGAGGTCCGTATGGGAGCTGTGTAATCGAGGTGGGGGAAGAATACTCCCAGGGGATGCCCAGGGATGGATCCCAGAAGACGCACCAGGCTGCCAGACAAGGCAAAGGCAGATGGGGCAAGGGCGGGGTGTGCATCGGCGCAGAGACACAAGAAGACCCATGAGGCAGGGAACTGGGCTCTTTCTGCAGGTCAGGCTGAAGCGTGAGGACAACATATGGAGAGAAGATTCGCTCATTCACTCCTCAGCCACCGTGCAGGTGCTGGGCTCTGCTCACATGAGCTCACCTTCTAGCCCAGGAACAGCTGGGCACACACTAAGGGCCTTTGGGGATAAGCCAAGGAAAGTGGACTTTATCCTGAAAGTGATGAAGTGACAGGGAGGGATTCTGAGCAGGGGGTGGTGGACTGGGTGTGTGTGTTTGAAAGAACTGCCAAGGGCTGCGTAGAAGTGGATTAAAGAGGAACCGGTCCATGAGCTGCAGGGATAGAGAAGTACAGTCAGGCAAGGAGAATCCAAGTTACCAAGTGCTCTCTGAGCAGTGAGGCCCCTGCCTCTTCACCCCGCACCCGCCACCATCCCTATCCTGAGCTGGCTGCAGTAGAAAGACAAGAGTCAGGGATATAGATAGCGCCTGCCACAAGACGCAAGGACCAGAGACCAGAACAGCTCAGGACACTGAAAACACTGAGAACACCAGACGAGAAAGATCGGTGCTCTACAGACTGCTGAGCCAGGTGTGCTGGCCACCGCTCAGGAGAAACCCTGCCCTGCCTTTAAGCAGATGCAACCGAGCTAGAGAACCAGGTGAGTCCTTGTGACTAATGAAGGGGAGACACTGGGCTTGATGCCCGTATCCAGGCAGTGCTCCTGTGGTTGGATCTGAGCACACCCCCAGTCTGCACACCTGAGGCTCTTACATCACAATGGATGGGCAACCCCTCCCTTGTCTCTTGGGGTGCCTTCTTAGGTGTTCAGGAGGGATGGCTGGGGATTGGCAGGGCTCAAGGTCCCTGGAAATCAAGGCTGCCTTGGTACTGGGGAGAGAGGATGTCCAAGTGCACGTCTTCACCCACGGCCAGAGAAGCCACCCACACCAAGTACCAGGCTATCTCCATGCCAGGACCCACGAGTGAAAAGACATCAAGACCCACCAGAGTTGGCAGTCAGCATGGGCAGGAGCCCAGCTTTTTAAGACCTGTAGCCACCACTGCCAGCTTTTAGATGACAGAAGGTGTCACACAGACTCATCCCGGGAGGGCTTCCACAATTTGAGCACAGGAGCTAAATCACCCTAATGTGGTTTGAGCACCATGACAGAGACCTACCTGCCTCACACGTCCCCCACCCCCTCCAGAGAGCCTGCCACGCTGCCCCAAACGCCACCAGTGTGCGAATGCGTAACCCTAGGGGTTGAGCAGTGTCCTCTCTTTCTAAATGCGCACGTCGCCAAGTGAGATCCTGCATCATGTCCCGTTGCCTTAGCTTACAGGAATGTCAGGGCGTTTCCTCTCTGATAAGATGATGTAAGGAGAGCATTAGGTCACCACGTCTAGTAGACTTGAGACAGGGGCAGGGGCAGCTCCAAATCTCCTCTACCAGAGCCCATTTGGTTGGAAGTATGAACCACATGACTTGTTTGGAAGCTGTGGCTGCATGGTGAACCCTCTGTCTTTAGTTAAATGTTAGGTGGTTCTGATCCACAGAGGTAGCAAAGTTTTCTAAAGACGCTTCTATTCACATTTCCCATTGGATGGAGAAAACAAATTGTAAGATTAGGAGGATGATGATTCTCATGATTATTGGTAGTAATTTAAGAAGTGGGTGGGCTTCTCTGGTGGCGCAGTGGTTGAGAGTCCGCCTGCTGATGCAGGGGACGCGGGTTCATGTCCCGGTCCGCGAAGATCCCACGTGCGGCGGAGCGGCTGGGCCAGTGAGCCATGGCTGCTGAGCCTGCGCGTCCGGAGCCTGTGCTCCACAACGGGAAAGGCCGCAACAGTGAGAGGCCCGCGTACCGCAAAAAAAAAAAAAAAGAAGAAGTGGTTTCCAGGGAGCAGCCAAACACTACCTCCAAAAGCAGACCTTGGTACCACCAAGGTCTTGCAGAGAGAGATCCTGGAGGGACTTAGGGAGTAGGAAGAGATATGGCAGGAGGGGAAGGAGAGGATGAGAAGGGTGCTGAAGATGACCCGACAATTCCGTCAGCCCTCCCCTCCTCCCTCGTGGGCTCTGAGACAAGAGGTGGGACACGTCTGAAAGCAAAACTCCAGGAAAACTCCGTCTTCAAGCAAAGATTCTTGGCTGGTGTCTGACTCGAGTTCCTCCAAGTAAGAGGGCTGCAATTTAAGGACTGGAAGGTTGGCGGGGAGGGGAGGCAGGGGGGTTTTCAAGAGGGAAAAGATACAAGTGCAGTTAAAAAAAAAAAAAAAAAAAGGTGCTTTATTTGTGACCTCTAGTTAAAAGAAGAATAAATCACTAAAAAGACTTAAATATCATTTTAAAATTAATACACAAGATAAGCCATCTTGATATTTCTCATGATGGTGCCATAAAGCCAAAATAATTGGTTTGCTTTCGGGAAAAAAGCATAAATAACCAACAAAAGGAAAGTGAAACCTAGATCTTGAAAGTGAAATTCTTTTTAACTCTGATTATAAATTATCTCAGCCTCCTTCCCTGCTCCAAATGACCACACACCATCCTACAAACAAACAGAAACACACAAGACAAGAAGAAATGAAGAGGGAGGGAGGAAGGAAGGAAGGAAGGAAACTTAAAATACCATAAACTGCAAATTCAATATTTTCTCTCATTCCCTAGCATTTCTGTGAGTTTCCTGAGTCATGGCCTGTCTTGGTTCTTGACTCTACATCCAGATTCTTCATCCCTTCCGTACGAGGTCTGGAGGAGAGAATCTGGAGCATTTTGCAGCAGACAAGTGTGCCAAGAAGTGCTGGCAGAGCAGAATGAGCTGAGATTCTAGGACTGGGTGGGGTTCAACTGTCCTTGCATGAGGACCAGAGCACATGATTTTCCAACTCCAGAAGCAGGGAGAAGAATCCCCGACACTCCAACTTTGTTCTCCTACATTTCATGTCTAACCATTAGTGATGCGCTAGCTCCAGGGCAGACCGTTATCTGAGACACACAGCATTTCAATGGGTTTGTGGAATAAAGTGAAAATCTGCCCCTAGGAAAGCACTTGTGGGTTTGAGAACTTGAAGGAACAGAAAGAGTTGGAAAAATAAATATTCAGAACCTCAAACCACCAAACACACCCAAACACACAGTCAATCAAGCTAGGGAAATGCTTATAGTCTCCTCCCCTGATTCTTCATAGGCTTTTATAATGCGAGCCCTGCTTCCTCTCCCCTCTGTGCAATCTCCAGTAGGCAACGACAGTAAGTCCTGCAAGTAGGCAGAGCCCCCATAGGAGAGTAGTGGTCCCAGTGACCAGCTGCTACAGAAGACCCAGGTACTCGCTCAGGAAAGTTTCTTTGAGGAGCAGGCTTTCAGCTAGATGCAGAGGGACTCCTCCTCTCTCAGGCCCTCACTTTCCATCCCAGCAGGTAAAGAGACAGCGGTCTTGGCCCCCAACTCAGGCGGGCCTGAGTAGAGACCCCCAGCTGAAGAGGTTAAGCCCATTCCCATCTCCCTGTCCCTCCTCCTTTCTTCTCCCAATAGCCTCCCAAGGTCTTGTTCACCACAGCCCAACCTCAGCACCCAGATAGATCAAGGGTAGGGATGTAAAAAGGAGCAGCAGCTGGCCCAGGGGAAGATGACCCTTGAATGCCCCAGTGGGGCACTAAGTTCCCATCACCCACACCCACTTGGGGCTGCCCTGTCCACAGCCAGACCCACTGTTGCTGGGGTGTATTTTGTGAAAGAAGGCAGAGCATTTGGCCTGAGCACCCAGCACAAGCATCTCTGGCTTCAGGTACTGAGTGATGGGCTAATTGTTTCCTGACAGCACGAGACAGCCTGAATACCACCCATGTTCTCCAGCTCCAGAAGCCCAGCATAAACGGTACTGCTGAAGAGGAAATCATAAATCTTAAGACCAGGATTTCAGTATTTTTGAAGGGTTTCATTTCTCCTCCCTTCCAACTTTGATATATGTACTTACTTAACAAGGGTCTGGTGAGGGTTCATCGAATTAATATATGTAAAGTGCTTGGAGTTTGAAGAGAATATGCAATATAAATGCAAGTGTCGCTAAAAAGGTTAATCTAATTTACATCTAACACTTTCAGTTCATGGTGTTAATGAACTATATCCTTTTAGAGCGTGATTAATTTATTGAAATGTGATCACTTTTCCTAGTGCTATATATGGGTCAGCTTCTCCTCTTATTGTATCTAACTTTACAGAAGAATTCGGCATTTTATAAACTAAAATAATAAATCAAATACCCGGTAATGGTTATATTTCATTAATTACAAGGAGACATGCATTAGATTAACATTTATCTGTTTTAATTAATTTGCTGAGATGCAGTTATCCATGCAAATTGGAAAATGACACATCAACTTGACATCATATTAACAGTTTTGACTGGTTCTTCCCTGAAAATGTATGGGCCTGCAACTGCTGGACCCCTTGCATAACCATGGTGAACGCCCGCCGTGTACCATATGCAGAATGTACATTAAAGAATTAGGAAGGGCCTTACCGCTAAATTCAGACTTCTCCTGAAAATATCATTAATTAAATTGGTAAGACAGTATAAAGACGGAAAGATGTAGGGTTTTGTTTGGAGGGCTGGAGTCCTGAAGTCTCAAAACCAATTTCTTAAATCTGATCACCTTATTTTCTTAAGCACTTTATCCTTCCAAAGGGTATTCAGAGCCACTTGCACGTGGATACTCAGAACTTTCTTGAATAGAGGAGGGCGGTGCCCTCCTGTCCTTTCTGCACAGGGAAAAGCAGACCCCAGAGGGCTGCGTGATGTGCCCTGAGCCTCTCACAGATCAGTGGATCCAAGTCACGTGACTTGGAGTCACTGCCTTCTCCACAGGTGATTTCCTCGTCAGGCTTCTTTGAAGACTGCAGATTTGTTTAACTATATAATACGACACACATCACGGAAATGCAAAGTGGCAGAAATCACAAAAATGATGTGCTGTGTGTTTTGTTTTGTTTTTTTCTATCGGCAAAACTTAAGTCAAATTTCAGCCAATTAAGCATTTTTAGAAGCTACGAGTGGCATTTACAGCCTTTCTCAGTGAGAATTCCAGCGGCATCTGCTGGACTTGACTCCCTTACACATCTTGGTGTGGTTAGAGTTCACTCAACTCATCTGCAGAACTGAGTGTTTTCAACCTTTACAAAGTGAATGCTGTCATTGGTTTGGAAGGAGAATCAGTTAACTAAAGGGGAGAGGCCTGATGACTAGTTCCTACCAGTGACCAAAGGCAGGGAGTAGCCCTGACCGGGGGAAGTGTGCATGGGCAGAGTCCTCAGGGACTTGCAGCCAGTGTGGGTGGCATCACCCCGGCATATCGTCACTCCCTCAACACTTAGCATTCACTCTGGACCTCAGACTGTGCTGGGCACCAGTCACACAGAGGTGACCAGGATGCTTCCCCCTCGAGGGGGTCACAGTCTGCCTGGAGAGGCAGGGAGGCGATAGGCACTGTGATGGGGGAAACCAGAGGTGGTGAAATAAAGAGGGTCAAGGCCCCCACCCAGGAGCAGCCCTGCAACCCATGTCAAGAAATGAAGCATTCCCTGGGGAACTGTCAGCAATAGGGGTTGGCAGGGGCACTTCTCAACCTTGGCTGGGCATCACAAACATCTGAGAGCTTTAAACTAAACCCCAAATCCTAGATCAATGACACCAGCATCTCTGCAGGGGTGTTCCAGGCACCTCTGTTATTTTGAAACTCTCAAGTGGTTCCACTGTGCATTCAGGCTTGAGAGTCACTAACCCAACAGATAAGGGGGTAGTCTCTGAAAGTAGACTTTGTCCATTCAAATCCCAGCTCTGCTGTAGTAGCAGTAGTAGTTGGGTGAACTAGGTAAGTAGCTTAACCTTCCTGGCCTCAGTTTCCTCACCTGTAAAATGGGGATAATAAGAGCACACATCTGATTGAGTGGAGGACTGAATGAGTATTAATACCCATAAAGCACTCAGAACAGAGCCCAGCACACAGTAAGCTCTTGATAGCAGATAGTATTTACTATCTGGAAACTGCTGGAAAGTTCACTGAGAGAAGAGAAGGCCAGATGAGAAGTGAGGGGAGAAACCATCAACGGACTTTTATGTGAGGCTGGAGAGTTTGGATCTATCTTGAGAGGACTGTGGTTTGTCTTCAGGGGTGAGGCTCTCTGTGTATCCTAGCTTCAGAGGAGGCTTGGGTTGCAAGAGCGTAGGCAGAAGATCTCTGTAGACACTCGGTCCAGGCCTTTGCTCTATGAATGCCTGAGCTCCTTGAAGGGGTGATGGTAGGGATAGGAGAGGTAGAAGGTGGGAGAAGGGCTGGTTTCCTCTAGGATGGGAACTGGTGGCCTGTTCCATCTCCTATCCCCAAGCACCCCCCCGGGGCATTGGCAATGAAATATAATAGGAGAATTGGACTTCAGGTGCTGGAACCCCAGTGGCAGCAAAGATTCTGCTGCCCATGGAAGTAGAGAGTCAGCCGGGGACATCAAGAGGCCAGGCTGTTCAGACAATGAGCGTCACAAGGCTAACCTGGGAGGGATGGAACCTTGAGGCAATTCCAAGAGTGTTACGTTATTCTCAAACCCCGGGACCTTAACAGACTGCAGCAGGGATGGTGAAGGATGGAATTCATGATGATTGGGATGGTACTTCTTACAGGCCTGGTGGGACCGGGGTTGATGTGACCCATCCTGGCAACAGGGTGATGGATGGGATGAGGAGCGGGTGCTTTCATTCCCAAGAGATGCTAAATAAGGCAGTAGCAACGGGCATGGAGGGGAGTGGGAAGGTTCTAGGTCTTTATGGGTAGAATCAACTGGACGTGATGAAGGATGGAGTGTGATGGAAGAGGACAGATGAGGATGCTGGAGGACTCCAGGGCTCTGGCTTGGGTGAGTGTGCAGATCTTGTACCTTTGATCCAAACAGAGGCCACAGAGTAAGCAGCAGCTTCGTGGAGGGAAGATGAGAGGCTGGGTTGGCACACACATGGGGCTGGTTGTAACCCAGGGCATCCTAGAGGGGCCAGACATGGAGCAAGCCTCTGAGCAGGGCTTAAGGTGAGCTAGGAGAAGAGTTGGTCAGGGCCATCTCTGGAGGACTGATGTAAGCAGAGGACACTGAGCTGGGGACAAGCAAAGTCCTGAGAAGGTACTGGAAACAAGTGCCTGAGCATTAGAAAACCACTAAGAAGTGGGAGAAGTGGCCTTCGGGTGACATCATCCAAGATATCACCTGGCTTCCTGGTTGCTGGGTTGCAACCAACTGCAATTAGTCTGACCCCTTGGTCTGATTCCTGGCTCTGTGGCTACATGCCCTGTGGTGTTCACTTACCAATCTGTAAAATGGGTATGTGTGAAAAAGACAATTGACATATATAAAATCCTGCCACAACAGCAGAAGAAAAGGCAGCCTTATGAGCAGTCATGTCACCTTCTATTTCATCTATGCCATCTCTCTCCCCTCTTGCCACACTCGCCTTTCAGCAACCCCTCCTCATTCTCCCCAGAGTCCAGGCTTCAAGTACATCTAATATACTTGAAAGTGTCTGTGGTAGCTTTTCTTAACCCTGCCTGCTTAAAGAGTCAGAGGAGAGCCATGTTTAACCCAAATGAACAACTGCTGGGAGGTCTTCCTGATTCAGGAGACCCCTCCAATGGACCATGCAATGCAGACAGCTGCCTTCTCTACTTGAGGCCAAGCATGACGGGAGGGGAGGAAGGCTTCCAGCTGCCCGGGCGAGAAGAGAAAGATGATGTTCGCTCCTGACGGGGAAGTCAGTCAGAGAGTGAACCTTCCAGAGAAACTGATTCTTTCAGCAATTTTGAAGACCCAAATGTTCCTGAACTGCCTCAGAATGTTCCAGGGCAGCAGAGCCTCTCTGGCCTCACTCAGAGCATAATCTTGGGCTGAAAACACATCACTCTGCTAGGTAAGCCTGTGTGATATGGGAAATCCATGTCTGCCACACTGCTCTGGGTTCAAATCTCAGTTCTACTGTCTCTAAGCTGTGGGACCTTGGGCAAGTAACTTCCCTTCTCTGGGCCTCAGTGTCCTCCTCTGTAAAGATGGGATAGTAATTCTACCTGCATCATTGGTAGATCAAACCAACTGGGGTTAAGATGAAACCAACTGACATATATAAAGTGCTTAAAATAGTGCCTGGCACACGGTATGCATTCAATAAACATTCACTCTTTTATTAGCCTTATAAATCTGTATGCAGAAATATATTTGTCCAGGGCTGGGCTCCCTCCTTACTCCTGCCTGCGTACCAACATGGGCATTCTTACCTTGCATCTACCTGTCCTGCCCACCTCCTATCTGCTGACCAAATGCCTACTCTCCCATCAAGACCTCTTTCATTTTCTCCGTTAATCTTTGCTGGCTTCTCCTATCCTTGCCAATTTCTTCCTTTCCCACAAAACTTTTTCCAGGTGTTTCATTCACAGTCGTCTACCCTTTTCCCAGAAGCTACCAAGTTCTCCAATAGTCTGTGTCATGTGTGATGTTTGTCCTAGACAGAGCTCTTTGATATCTGATATTTGTTTTAGCTTTTCAATCCACTCATAGAGAATAACAGGAGACTGAGACATAGCTCTTGGCTGAAACAGCTAAAAGTGAGGCCCAGTGCATGTTTGGGTTGGCCTCACTCTCACCCCAAGCATCCTCCTCCAACCACTGCCGCCTCCTGTCTTCTGCCTATTGCTCCCCCAAAGCTGACAGCATGATTGGTATAGATGAATGTTTGTGTCCTCCCAAAATTCACATGTTGAAACTCTACCCTCAATGTGATAGTATTAGGAGACAGGGCCTTTTGGAGACCCTCTCCTTACAACCCAAATCCCAGCATATTAGGATTAGCAGAGATCATGAGGGTGGGGCCCTCATGAATGGGATTAGTGTCCTTGTGAGAGTCATTAGAGAGCCTGCTTCCTCTCTCTGCATTCCACACAGAAGGACACGGTAAGAAGTCAGCAGTCTGCAACCCAGAAGAGAACTCTCACCAGAACATAATCATTCTTGGACTTCCTTCCTTCAGAACTGTAGAAATCAATTTCGGTTGTTTCTAAGCCACCTGATCTATGTTATTTTTGCTACAGAAGCCCCAGCTGATTAGGATGGCGAACTTCTGTCCTGTTCAGTGCCAGTGTCTTCAGCTCAGCATGCTTCCCCCAGCTCAGTCCTCTCATGATTCATCTGCAAACCCACCATTCCAATTTCCACAGGGTCCAATCAGTGGTGGGCTAGATGATAAATAATAAAATAATAATCTGTCTCAAGCTGTCATTTGGCTATCAAAATGTCAATTCCCCCCTTCCACATAAACATGCATCATCACAGAGGTTGCCAGTGTCTTAAACAAACAAACAAAAAAGAGTGCTTCTCTGCATTCTGAGACCGCAAGGCTGGAAGGAAAATGTTTGCTGGTCAGGGGACTTCTCTGTACAACCCAAACCACACCAGTAAAGCTCTTCCTTCAGAGACCAGAATCCCACACCTTCGGCAGTGGCACATAGAGATGTTTATTTATTAGATAACACACATTGCTGAGTCCTCCCTTAGAGCTGGCCCTGCGTTAAGTGCCAGGGCTTTTGAGATGAATGAGACAAGACATGGGTCCCAGCCTCAAATGCATTCATAGACTAGTGAAAGAGGCAGGTGTTTTCACAATTCAAGCCAAATGTCTATGTGTGCGTGTATTTATATATGACTATGTCCACACGTATGCATATGTGGAGGGAGACAGAGAGAACAGAGTTTGAACGGAGGGAAGATATGAACGAAGTTACTGAACTGCCAAGAGGTCAGTCAGAAAGGGAGAATGTCACCAAATCTCAGATGCTAGAACCCAGTGTTTAAATGATCAGTAATTACAGTAATTACAGTCACTGTGTATTTAATGCTGTTTACATGCCATGAACTGTGCTAAGTGATTTCTAAACACTTTCCTGACAAACACTTGGCAAGGTAGATCTTTGTATCCCCATTTTATAGATAAGGAAACTGAGGTTCAAAGGGATTCACTGATTTGTCCAAGATTATCTTACTGGGAAGCAGTAGGGCCAGGATTGGAACCCAGGTTTCTCTCGCTATGAAGCCCAAATTTTCCTTCCTACAGGACAGGAGAAAACATCCAAACTCTCTGTGTCATTAAACAATAGCACTGCAACTGCAGACAGGTGGATTCACCAAGCCACTCACTACTGACTGCTCGGCTCACATCCAGAGGCCAGGCAGTGGGGTGGACTTGGAGACCAGGACAGGGAGGGAGAATCAGGACAAGATTCCAGCCCTCAGAGCTCACAGGGCAGCGCTGGAGCCAGACAAGGAGCACAGGTACACCAGAGGGAGAGCCACATCCCGGGGGCCCAGCCAGGGGGACCAGTCAGGGAAGGCTCCTAGGAGAAACCATGCCCAAGCCTGGCTGTGTCTTGAGTCACAGAAGGCATTAGGCTGAGGAAGGTGACCGTCTAGCTTGAAGACATGGTCCAAAGGGTCCAGGGCAGGAATGAGCACATCCTGGTCCAGGAACCACAGGTGCTTTGGGATGAGTGCAGGTCAGAGTGCACCCTCTGATGCAATGCTGAGGACATTTTGTCGTTTGTGCTTCAGTTGTTGGGGAAATAACTACCACACCCCCAGGAGACACATGCTACTTTCCAAGAGATGATATAGGACAATTCACCATAAAAAGTCCACACCACCTTCGCCCCCACGGGAGGTTCTGTGTGTGCACTTTGGAATACGCAAGGATGGCTTTTGAATCTGTAAGAGGGAGGATGAGGCTGCTGCTTGAAGCTAGAACACAGGTTTCCATGGCTGAGAACAAGGCCCACTCCATTTATCTCCCAACAGGGCCCTTGAAACAGCAGCCCTGGACTCTCCTCCTGTGTATGCAGGGCCACAGGGGCTCTTGGGGATCTCAGAGATACAGTCAGCTTCCCTGTGGTCACTAGATCTGCCTTTAAATCCAATGGGGAGAATATGAGATGAACAGTCAAGGGGCACTGGCCATGGTGAGCCTTCGCATTCTCACCCCAGTGTCACATCCTCCCCTGGTTGTCCTGTCAAGTCACTTGCCCTCTTTCAGACTTAGTTTCTTCCTCTGTGAAATGGGCTACCAAAACCAGCCCTGCATTTGTAAAAATGAGAGACAGCCCAGTTAAACGGATTAGCGCAGTGCCTGTAACACACTAAGGAGAAGTTCCACAAACTGCAGTTACTACAATTATACAACTACTGCTACAATTCCGCTCTGTCTCCTCCCCTCTCTATTACCAAATGCTGTGCTTGCAAGCCCTCTTCCTATCTCTATCTCCCTTGTCTGCGTCCCCATCGCATGGTACTATACTTGGCACAAACTCAGCCTGCTGTCATTCTCCTAAAGTTTTCACATAAAAATCTTGTCTCTCAAAGCAAGGCAGTAGTGAGATGGGAATGGTTGCGGGGGCGGGGGGTGATCTTATATTTGCTAAGAATCCTCCAGGGCACTGAGCCAGGCTCTGGGCACACAGGTGGGTACTACATCAGTTATTGCTGATGGTCTCTACTCAAGCATCGTCCTGAACAACCAATACCTGGATGTTGAGGACTGAAAAGCGTTTGTGTACCAGATCCCTGAGACCTGAGACCACTGATGCATCACCAAATTTGGCACAAATCTTAAGAGGTTACTTTGTATTGCCTTTTCTTCCCTAGATAAGACACGCCTTTCTCTGCTCCAGAGTCTCCTTGGGTCCACAATGCCTTCCCAAGCTTTGCTCATGAAACATGTGCATAGGATCTGGTCTTTTCAAAGCATCCAGAAAGTGTTTGTCTTTTTTTGAATAATCAAGATACAGGAGAGAAAAGGAAGGGGTTATAATAGCTGCCTGGCCACGGTATTATTTCTGACGTCAGGAATATGTTTGTACTCAAAGTGCAGCGATTCTGCGAAAACCCCAAACAGTTCTCAGGGATTAGCTGCTCGATTCCCTACAAGAGGAAGCAAGAAACACAAAGGCAGAACAAGCTGTGTGCCACAAACACGACATCGTACACGAGCCCAAGCCGGGAGGACATACTTCCAGACAGTTGTCCAGAGGGTGCATTCAGGTCTGCCACGCAGCTTGATGCCCCACTCCCATTTTTCCTCTGTGAATGAATTCAGAAATTGTATGGGAAAAGAAAGCTATTTTTTTGTTCAGTCTTCTTCATAGGTCTTCCTGACTTTTCTCCTTTTTAGTGATGGGGATAATAATGACATAAACCTTAGAAAAGGCAGAGTCAGTGGTGGGACACATCATATATGAAGCATACCTTCAGTATCTCAAATGTTCTTCAGAAATTATATAAAATTTAGAGACATAAAATGCACGTGCATTGTAATAAGGAGAGTCAGCCCTGTAAATCCCAGCTAAAGTGTCATAGCAAATGTCTCTGTTTTGATCGAATATTACACATTTGTCTTTAAAAAAGAAATGAAAAGAAAAATGTAGCTAACGGCGCCCTTTGCAGCCCCCCAGTGGTTGGAAAGAGAAAGAGGAAAGAACGCGGGGGAGACAGCAACTCTAGCTCCGCAGGACCAATCAACTTTTTACTCCGGAAAGACAAATGGCTTATTTTCAACATGAAATGAATATGTTCTAAGTGGAGAAGATGCAAGGTGTTGGTTAAAATGCACATAATTATTCACATATGTGTGAATCACTGAGAGCCTGGATTTTTTTTTTTTTTCTTTTCAATCTTTCTCTTTTATCTCTACCAAGTTTTCCATTTCGACCTGGGAACTAGGCGATGCATAAGCATACCAGGTCTTCCCAAACAAGTTTTTTCCCTTCCTTCACTTGCTGTGAGCCCCCCTGTATGTAAACATCGGCTTAAACATACGCCATTTGCTCCGCTACAAAGTGACGAAAAAAATCGAAAACATGTAATCTGCCTATTTAACAAAGTGTCTATATTGGGGAAGGAGAGCAAACGATTTGGTCGTTCTTTGTTTTTTATTCTTGCTTTCACCAAAACAAGCGTCTCTCTGAATGATCAACGACTCCTTTACCCATTCCTTTACCTTTCCTTTACCACATGTTTGAGACATTTTCATAATCAGTTTTCGTCTTCCTCCCCAAAAAACTACCTCTCAAGGATGGGGGTGGGGTAGGAATTGATGAAAAGGAACAGGATGCCTGCTTATAAAATAATGTTACAAAAAACGATGCCACCAAACTAAAAAATTACAGCAAAAACAGAAACTCTCCTATTCTTCTCAACCGTCTCACTCTCAAGTTGCGGGAGAGGCATTCCCGAGGTCTGAGGAGGCGAACTGGCTGCCTCGCGCTCTCCCCACCCTCCAAGGGTAATTAAACGTAGAATACATTCCCTCCTGAGCCACAGGTAAGCTACAGTTCAAAGCCAGTTTGCAAATCAGGTTGCCGCTAATACGGAGCCTCTTTATCTACAAGAGCAAACTCCTCCGTCCTCTGAGGATTGTCAGTGACCACGTTCCTTCCCGTACTGGTTGCCGGGCAAATCTGGCCACAGCCTTTAAACCAATCGCACGCCCTTCTATCCTAGTCAAAACGCAGAGAATCAACAAGTTACCACCAAGCCGGGCACTCCAGCCCAGAACTGCCACCGCCTCTCCTGCGCCCATCGCCACCCAAGCCCGCTCTGCTCCTCCCTTGCCTCTCCCACCACCGTCCAGCAAGCACGTGACCTTCCGTTTCAGTTCGCCCTCCAGACGCCCCCACCCCGGCGCTCCTCCCCGCGCTCCCAGGCAGCACATTCCGCGGCTCGCCAGCCTACAGTCTCCCGACCGCGCCAGGCGTTCACCAGGATCTTGCTTCCTCCGGGGCGGGAGAAGCGGGGAGGTCAAGAACTCCAAGCCAATAGGGTTGCGGGGAGGGAGGTCACCGGATTCCGCGCCTCTGTGCTCGGGTGCCCAAGCACAGTCGGAGAGGCCATGGGGAAGGGTCACATCCCGCACTTCTTCCGGACTCCGCGGCCCACCCGGAGGGCGCGCGTTCCCAGGGGAGCCAGAGCCGCCCTGGGGGATCCTGAAGCCAGCCAGGGAGGCCTTCCCCGGAGCCCACAAGTTTCCACCCCATCCCCGAGCTGGGAGGCGAGCTCTGCTCCCTCCTTTGACGGCGCCGCCACTGATTCCTCCCTCAGGGCTGGAGCAGACAACTGCCTGTCCGCGCCGTGCCAGCGCCCTGCTCCCGCCGCTCCCGGGCCGGAGCCCGCCACTCGGCCACTACACCCCCACTCCGACGCAGAAAGCCAACAGAGTTGTCCGGACTCCCCAGACCTGGCCTTCCCCTGGGTCCCTAGAACCTGCCCAGGGGTTGGGCCGGCGTCCGCAGGTGGAATCTCTCTGGTCCAGGGCGCTGGGCGCTCACTTTGGTCATCCCGGGCGCACGGAGGCCGGGGAAGCTGCGGCAAGGGAGGGTGTGCAAATCCAGCGGGGTCCCCGCCGCCTGCACCCTCAAGCCCGCCCTGCTTCCCTCCTCGGAGACGAAGAAACTTCCCCAGCACCCACCTTTAGAGGCGAGGAGGCGGCGCCGCCGGCTGCCCCCGCCGCCGCCGCCGCTGCCGCTCCCCACGCCCAGCACCAGCAGGAGCGGTACCCAGCACAGCCTCCCAGTCACCATCCTCGCCGCCGCCGCCGCCTACGAGCTGCCGCTGCCGCCGCCGCCGCCTACTGCCCTCGCCGGCTCTCGCCTTCCGGTGTCCGCCGGGCCTCGGGCCGCCTTGCCCTGCCGCTGTGTGCGCTTCGGGCGCCGCCGCGCTCGGCCTCCGGTGCCCGCCGCCGCGCCGCTAGCTCGCCCTCAGCAGCCGCGCTCACTGGCGCGGACCCCGAGCAGCTCCGGCGCTCACCCCAGGACGGCCCGTGACGTCACGGAGGGAGGGAGGTGGCTCCTGCATATTCATGAGACGCGGACACCGGCCGCGGCTCCTAGGCTCGCGGCTCCGCGCCCTCGCCCCCCCAACTTTCCTCCACCGTCCTCGAGCTCCGGGGCGCTTCTCCTCAAGGTAGGACTCGGCTCCCAGAGGACCGGGTGGGCGGCTGCGGGGAGCCCTCCGGCCTCGCGCCCTCGCTCCGGCTCTCAAATAACTGCCTCGTGGGAGGGCTGGTTCCCTCAGAAGTGGTCCCCGGGAGCCTGAGCGTCGCCTGCGGGGGCTCAGCGCACCGTGCCCCGCCACGCCCTTGGAGCTGACATCCGTGCGGAGGGGCGGGCGGGCGGGCGTTGCTGCAGGTCCTGCCCTTGGCCGGGTCTCCGGACGTTCTGTGCCGCCTGGTCTGGGGAGGGCGCCAGGCACACGCTAGAGCTGGAAAGCGCGAGTGCTGCTCTGAGTTGCCAAGACGGGTACATCACCGCGGACCCGGAGGGCAATGGCCGCACTCCGCACCATCTTGGAGAGGCAGGAACAGCCACGGCTCTCGGAGGCTGATGGACCAGATCACAAAAGCCAACGTGGGCCGCTGGGCCTGACGAGGCTGCAGTGGGACAGACACTTCCCTGCAGTATGGCACCCAGGCAAGAAGTTACCACCTTTCTGTTTCACTCCACGCATCTTGAGACCAGGCCACCCGACGTCATGCCTTGTAACACCTCATGAGTAATTAATTGTCAGTACCCAGAGTGCAACGGCCTTGCACTCTTGACAACTCCCCACCACCCCCAGGCCACACAAGGTTCATAGAGGTACTCCCTAAACATTAACTGATGGCTCAGAAGAAATCCTTGACCTTATTTGCATACATATATGCAGTGCCAATATCACACACAGGTCAGGGTTCATAAGGAATAGTTAAGGAAATAGAGAAATCTAGAAAAAAAAAGTTATTTATTCATTGATTCAACTCATATACTGAGCACCTAGACAGGTTATGTCACCCTGCCACTGGACACTAAATTAGACATTAGACAGTCCAAAGGCCAAGGAGAGTTGTCCGTCCTCTCCTCAAAGCCTTTGTTCCTGTCTGAGAAGCCAAAGAGGGCAGTAAAAGGCGATTACAGTGCTTTGTAAGTGTTATGGTCCTACACATTCTTTATGTTGCCAGATATGTGCCTATACAAATCAACTAACAAAATATATGTTGCAACCGTGTCTAAACAGCATCCTATAATTAATAACTGTAATTTGGGATACTCAACAAAGCCATAAAATCCATTAACAGCCCTCGTGCTGCTCAGCCGCTCTGCACCGCCCTGGCAGCTCACTCAGAGCCGCTGCAGTTGTGCAGGTCGACTCTTCTGCATTTCCAGGCACCAAAAAGCGCTTGCGGGGCAGCCATGACTCATGGCAGCTGCAGGAAGGCTCAGCCTAGGCAGGGCGCTTCACCTGCAGGTCTCCTTAAACCCACACAACCCACATCTGTGCTCTTATTCTTTCTCACATGCGCAAATGGAGGCTCGGGGAAATTAGGGAAGGAACTTCCTTGCCCAAGATCAAAGGGCTAATAAGTGCCTCAGGTCCATATCAGGCTCTTGCCTTTTTCAGACTTGATGTCAGGATCCAGAAAGGATGGCATGGAGGCAGGGAAGGTGAAGGTGACCCAGGCAAAATCAGGGAAACCAGCAGATAGAGGAGAAATATAAATTTGTCTCATTTTCTTCTGTTTGTGCTCCATCCAATTACATATCTGCCTCCCCTTCATTTTCTAATAAGTAGACTCACCTTACTAACTTACCCACACTGTCCCTTGATGTCATTCCTTTGAGTTTCTTTAAGACCAATCGGTTAGTCCCAAAATGTTTACATGAAATTTCAAATGCAGACCAAATAATGAGAAGGGGAAATACAGCTGATTGGAAAATATCCTCACCCCATGCAGTAGATCACCAAAAAGAACACAGCAGAGAAAGACACCAGGGGGCAGGCCAGTGAACAAGAGGCACAGCGTTGCTAGCCTCCATCTCCTCCTCTGGAGGTAATAACTATGCCTATTGTGAAAAATCAAGTGTACTAATGACCCCCATTTGTTCATGTCCCCCTGAATTCATTCCCTTTGGATGTATTCTCCCACCTCAACTCAGAGCTTGGCCACATGACTTGCTTTGGCCAGTGAGACGGTAACAGACATGTTTCCTCTTCCTCTCTTGGACCACTGCAGTAGGGCAAGAGACCACATGGAGTAGAGCTGAGCTGTCCAGCCAGCCAAGGCCATCCTAGACCGGTCAGCACCAGCTGACCCACGAGCCGAACACAGACACATGAGCAAGCCCAGCCGAGGTCAGCCAATCCCGACCCGCATCAGAGCCGCCCAGCTGACTCATGACGAGGAATAAATGGTTGTTGCATTAAGCCGTTATGTTTTGGGGTGGTTGATTAAGGAGCATTATGCCTACTTCATAAGGTCATTACAAGAAGTAAATGAGAAAATATATGTGAAACACTCAATATGTTGCCTGGCACATAGTCACCATCCAATAAATGTAAAAAATGTGTCCCTTTTATCTCTACTTCCCAAGTCTCTGAAATGCCAGTCATAACCCTGATTTGTGTCTTTTGAGAGAAAGTGACCAACAACCTGGCTTAGAGGGGATGAAGGTGAGTAAGTATAGACTTGGAAATTCTCGGGCCACAAGAGCCTCAAGTCCACATCATTTGTATGGAGCTGTGCCCTCTGCCTGTGCTGGGCCATTGCAGATGCAAAAAAATGGGTAAACCAACACAACAAATAATGTGTCCCTGTTCACTTGGTGCCAGGCTTTGCAATGGGGGGTTTTGCAACCCATACTTACTTTAATCATTGCAACAACAGGTGTTATGTTCCCTATTGTGTTCTAACCAGGTTACTGTCTAAGAAAGTTTGAGTAACTCATCTACATTCACCTATTTGTGCAGATTGTGAATTCATGTCTGCCTAATTCCAAATTCCATCTTTTTCTCACACATCATGGTTTTGAGAGAAACATATACAATAAGTAAACAACAAAATGTAGTTTCACAGACTCATAGACATGGAGAACAGACTTGTGGTTGCCCACAAGGGGGAGGGAAGGATTGGGAGTTTGGGATTAGCAGATGCAAACTATTATACATAGAATGGATAAACAACAAGGTCCTACCGTATAGCACAGGGAACTATATTCAATATCCTGTGATAAACCATAATGGAAAAAATTATGAAAAAGAATATATATATATATATATAATTGAATCACTTTGCTGTACAGCAGAGATTAACAAAACCTTGTAAATCAACTATACTTCAATAAAGTAATTTTTTAAAAAAGTAGTTTCAGATAGGAGAGACCTTCAAGATGGTGTTAAGAGTAAGAAATGGAGATCACCTTCCTCCCCACAAATACATCAGAAATACACGTACATGTGGAACAACTCCTACAGAACACGTACTGAATGTTGGCAGAAGACCTCAGACTTCCCAAAAGGCAAGAAACTCCCCACGTACCTGGGTAGGGCAAAAGAAAAAACAGAGATAAAAGAATAGGGATGGGACCTGCACCACTGGGAGGGAGCTGTGAAGGAGGAAAAGTTACCACACACTACGAAGCCCCTTCACTGGCAGAGACCGAGGCTGGCAGCAGGGAAGCTTCGGACCACGGAGGAGAGCGCAGCAACAGGGGTGCGGAGGGCAAAGCGGGGAGATTCCCGCACAGAGGATCGGTGCCGACCGGCACTCACCAGCCCGAGAGGCTTGTCTGCTTACCGACCGGGGCGGGCGGGGGTTGGGAGCTGAGGCTCAGGCTTCGGAGGTGGGATCCCTAGAAGAGGACTGGGGTTGGCTGCGTGAACACAGCCAGAAGGGGGCTAGTGCGCCACAGCTAGCCGGGAGGGAGTCCGGGAAAAAGTCTGGACCTGCCTAAGAGGCAAGAGACCATTGTTTCGGGGTGCACGAGGAGAAGGGATTCAGAGCACCGCCTAAATGAGCTCCAGAGACGGGTGCATGCTTTGGCTATCACCACAGACCCCAGAGACGGGCATGAGACGCTAAGGCTGCTGCTGCAGCCACCAAGAAGCCTGTGTGCGAGCACAGGTCACTGGCCACATCTCCCCTCCCAGGAGCCTGTGCAGCCCGCCACTGCCAGGGTCCCGGGATTCAGGGACGACTTCCCCGGGAGAACACTCAGCGCGCCTCAGGCTGGTGCAACGTCACTCCGGCCTCTGCCCCTGAAGGCTCGCCCCGCACTCCATACCACTCCCTCCCCCCAGGCTGAGCCAGAGCCCCCTAATCTGCTGCTGCTTTAATCCCATCCTGTCTGGGCGGGGAACAGACGCCCTCAGGTGACCTACACACACAGGCAGGGCCAAACCCAAAGCTGAAACCCAGGAGCTGTGCAAACAACGAAGAGAAAGGGAAATTTCTCCCAGCAGCCTCAGGAGCAGCGGATTAAATCTCCACAATCAACTTGATGTACCCTGCATCTGTGGAATACCTGAATAGACAACAAATGATCCCAAAATTGACGGTGGTGGACTTTGGGAGCAACGACATATGTAATTTTTTCCTTTTTCTCTTTTCTGAGTATGTATTTGTATGCTTCTTTGTGTGATTTTGTCTGTATAACTTTGCTTTTACCATTTGTCCTAGGGTTCTGTCTGTCCTTTCTTTTTCTTTTTAGTATAGATTTTAGTGCTTGTTATCATTGGTGGAATTTTTTTTTGGTTTGGTTGCTCTCTTCTTTATTTATTTCTTTTTTTTTTTTTTTTTTTTTATTTTTTTTTATTTATTTAATTTTTAATAATTATTTTTTATTTTAATAATATTTTTGTTTTTTTCTTTTTTTTTTTCTTTCTCCCTCTCTCCCTCTCTCCCTCTCTCTCTCTCTCTCTCTCTCTCTCTCTCTCTCTCTCTCTCTCTCTCTTTCTTTCTTTCTTTCTTTCTTTTCTTTCTTTTCTCCCTTTTTCTACTAAGTCATGTGGCTGACAGAGTCTTGGTGCTCCGGCCAGGTGTCAGGCCTCTGACTCTGAGGTGGGAGAGCCAAGCTTAGGACATAGGTCCGCCAGAGACCTCCTGGCACCATGTAATATCGAATGGCAAAAGCTCTTCCAGAGATCTCCATCTCAAGGCTAAGACCCAGCTCAACTCATCGACCAGCAAGCTACCATGCTGGACACCCTATGCCAACCAACTAGCAAGACAGGAACACAATGCCACCCATTAGCACAGAGGCTGCCTAAAATCATAATAAGGTCACAGACACCCCAAAACACACCATTGGATGTTGTCCTGCCCACCAGAAATACAAGATCCAGCCTCACTCACCAGAACACAGGCACTAGTTTCCTCCACCAGGAAGCCTACACAACCCATTGAACCAAACTTACCCACTGGGGGCAGACACCAAAAGCAATGGGAACTACGACCCTGAGCCTGCAAAAAGGAGACAGCAAACACAGTAAGTTAAGCAAAATGAGAAGACAGAGAAACACAAAGCAGATGAAGGAACAATGTAAAAACCCACCAGACAAAACAAATGAAGAGGAAATAGGCAGTCTACCTGAAAAAGAATTTAGAGTAATGATAGTAAAGATGATCCAAAATCTTGAAAATAGAATGGAAAAAATACAAGAAACATTTAACAAGGACCTAGATGAACTAAAGAACAAACAAACAACGATGAACAACACAATAAATGAAATTAAAAATTCTCTAGAAGGAATCAATAGCAGAATAACTGAGGCAGAAGAACAGATAACAGACCTGGAAGATAAAATAGTGGAAATAACTACTGCAGAGGAGAATAAAGAGAAAAGAATGAAAAGAATTGAGGACAGTCTCAGAGACCTCTGGGACAACACTAAACACACCAACATTCGAATTATAGGGGTCCCAGAAGAAGAAGAGAAAAAGAAAGGGACTGAGAAAATGTTTGAAGAGATTATAGTTGAAAACTTCCCTAATATGGGAAAGGAAATAATCAATCAAGTCCAGGAAATGCACAGAGAGTACCATACAGGATAAATCCAAGGAGAAACATGCCAAGACACATATTAATCAAACTATCAAAAATTAAATACAAAGAACAAATATTAAAAGCAGCAAGGGAAAAACAAAAAGTAACACATAAGGGAATCCCCATGAGGTTAACAGTTGATCTTTCAGCAGAAACTCTGCAAGCAAGAAGGGAGTGGCAGGACATATTTAAAGTGATGCAAGAGAAAAACCTACAGCCAAGATTACTCTACCCAGCAAGGATCTCATTCAGGTTTGAAAGAGAAATTAAAAGTTTTACAGACAAGCAAAAGCTAAGAGAATTCAGCACCACCAAACCAGCTTTACAACAAATGCTAAAGGAACTTCTCTAGACAGGAAACACAAGAGAAGGAAAAGATCTACAATAATAAACCCAAAACAATTAAGAAAATGGAAATAGGAACATACATATTGATAATTACCTTAAATGTAAATGGATTAAATGCTCCAACTAAAAGACATAGACTGGCTGAATGGATACGAAAACAAGACCGTATATATATATATATGCTGTCTACAAGGGACCCACTTCAGACATAGGGACACAAACAGACTGAAAATGAGGGGATGGAAAAAGATATTCAGTGCAAACGGAAAACAAAAGAAAGTTGGAGTAGCAATTCTCATATCAGACAAAATAGACTTTAAAATAAAGACTATAGCAAGCGACAGAGAAGGACACTACATAATGATCAAGGGATCAATCCAAGAAGAACATATAACAATTGGAAATATTTATGCACCCAACATAGGAGCACCACAACACATAAGGCAAATGCTAACAGCCATGATAGGGGAAGTCAACAGTAACACAATCATAGTAGGGGACTTTAACCCTCTACTTTCACCAATGGACAGATCATCCAAAATGAAAATAAATAAGGAAACACAAGCTTTAACTGATACATTAAAGAACATGGACTTAATTGATATTTACAGGACATTCCATCCAAAAACAACAGTATACACTTTCCTCTCAAGTGCTCATGAACATTCTCCAGGATAGCCAATATCTTGGGTCACAAATCAAGCCTTGGTAAATTTAAGAAAATTGAAATTGCATCAAGTATCTTTTCCGACCACAACACTATAACACCAGATATCAATTATAAGAAAACATCTGTAAAAAATGCAAACACATGGACGCTAAACAATACACTACTTAATAACCAAGAGATCACAAAAGAAATCAAAGAGGAAATCAAAAAATACCTAAGAACAAATGACAATGAAAACACAATGACCCAAAACCTATGGGATGCAGCAAAAGCAGTCCTAAGAGGGAAGTTTATAGAAATACAATCCTATCTCAAAAAACATTTCAAATAAACACCCTAACCTTACACCTAGAGCAATTAGACAAAGAAGAATAAAAAACCCCAAAGTTAGCAGAAGGAAAGAAATCATAAAGATCAGATCATAAATAAATGAAAAAGAAATGAAGGAAACAATAGCAAAGATCAATAAAACTAAAAGCTGGTTCTTTGAGAAGATAAACAAAATTGATAAACCATTAAACAGACACATCAAGAAAAAAGAGGGAGAAGACTCAAATCAATAGATTTAGAAATGAAAAAGGAGAAGTAACAACTGACACTACAGAAATACAAAGGATCATGAGAGATTACTACAAGCATCTATATGCCAATAAAATGGACGACCTGGAAGAATGGACAAATTCTTAGAAAAGCACAACGTTCAGGGACTGAATCAGGAAGAAATAGAAAATATAAACCGACCAATCACAAGCACTGAAATTGAGACTGTGATTAAAAATCTTCCAACAAACAAAAGCCCAGGACCAGAAGGCTTCACAGGTGAATTCTATCAAACATTTAGCGAAGAGCTAACACCTATACTTCTCAAACTCTTCCAAAATATAGCAGAGGGAGGAACACTCCCAAACTCTTTCTATGAGACCACAATCACCCTGCTACCAAAACCAGACAAAGATGTCACAAAGAAATAAAACTACAGGCCAATATCACTGATGAACATAGATGCAAAAATACTCAACAAAATACTAGCAAACAGAATCCAACAGCACATTAAAAGGATCATACACCATGATCGAGTGGGGTTTATCCCAGGAATGCAAGGATTCTTCAATATGCGCAAATCAATCAATGTGATACACAATATTAACTAATTGAAGGAGAAAAACCATATGATCATCTCAATAGATGCAGAAAAAGCTTTTGACAAAATTCAACACAGATTTATGATAAAAACTCTCCAGAAAGTAGGCATAGAGGGAACTTAGCTCAACATAATAAAGGCCTTATATGACAAACCCACAGCCAACATTGTTCTCAATGGTGAAAAACTGAAACCCTTTCCTCTAAGACCAGGAACAAGACAAGGTTGTGCACTCTCACCAATATTATTCAACATAGTTTTGGAAGTTTTAGCCACAGCAATCAGAGAAGAAAAAGAAATAAAAGGAATCCAAATCAGAAAAGAAGAAGTAAAGCTGTCACTGTTTGCAGATGACATGATACTGTACAGAGAGAATCCTAAAGACTCTAGCAGAAAACTACTAGAGCTAATCAATGAATTTGGTAAAGTAGCAGGATACAAAATTAATGCTCAGAAATCTCTTGCATTCCTGTACAGTAATGATGAAAAATCTGAAAGAGAAATTAAGGAAACACTCCCATTTACCATTGCAACAAAAAGAATAAAATACCTAGGAATAGACCTACCTAAGGAGACAAAAGATCTCTATGCAGAAAACTATAAGACACTGATGAAAGAAATTAAAGATGATACAAATAGATGGAGAGATATACCATGTTCTTGGATTGGAAGAATCAACATTGTGAAAATGACTATACTACCCAAAGCAATCTACAGATTCAGTGCAATCCCTGTCAATCTACCAATGGCATTTTTCACAGAATAAGAAAACAAATTTCACAATTTGTGTGGAAACACAAAAGAACTCGAAGAGCCAAAGCAATCTTGAGAAAGAAAAAACGAGCTGGAGGAATCAGGCTCCCTGACTTCAGACTATACTACAAAGCTACAGTAATCAAGACAGTATGGTACTGGCACAAAAACAGAAATATAGATCAATGGAACAGTATAGAAAGCCCAGAGATAAACCCACGCATATATGGTCACCTTATTTTTGATAAAGGAGGCAAGAATATGCAATGGAGAAAAGACAGCCTCTTCAATAAGTGGTGCTGGGAAAACTGGACAGCTATATGTAAGAGAATGAAATTAGAACACTCCCTAACATCATACACAAAAATAAACTCAAAATGGATTAAAGACCTAAATGTAAGGCCAGAGAGTATCAAACTCTTAGAGGAAAACATCGGCAGAACACCCTATGACAGAAATCACAGCAAGATCCTTTTTGACCCACCTCCTAGAGAAATGGAAATAAAAACAAAACTAAACAAATCGGACATACAAAAACTGAAAAGCTTTTGCACAGCAAAGGAAAACATAAACAAGATGAAAAGACAACCCTCAGAATGGGAGAAAATATTTGCAAATGAAGCAACTGACAAATGATTAATCTCCAAAATATACAGCAGTTCATGCAGCTCAATATCAAAAAAAAAAAAAAAAAAACCGAATCCAAAAATGGGCAGAAAACCTAAATAGACATTTTCCAAAGAAGATATACAGATTACCAACAAACACATGAAAGAATGCTCAACATCATTAATCATTAGAGAAATGCAAATCAAAGCTACAATGAGGTATCACTTCATACCAGTCAGAATGGCCATCATCAAAAAATCTACAAACAATAAATGCTGGAGAGGGTGTGGAGAAAAGGGAACCCTCTTGCACTGTTGGTGGGAATGTAAATTGATACTGCCACTGTGGGGAACAGCATGGAGGTTCCTTAAAAAACTAAAAATAGAACTTCCGTACGACCCAGCAATCCCACTGCTGGGCATATACCCTGAGAAAACCATAATTCAAAAAGAGTCATGTACCACAGTGTTCATTGCAGCTCTATTTACAATAGCCAGGACATGGAAGCAACCTAAGTGTCCATCGACAGATGAATGGATAAAGAAGATGTGGTACATATATACAATGGAATATTACTCAGCCATAAAAATAAATGAAATTGAGTTATTTGTAGTGAGGTGGATGGACCTAGGGACTGTCATACAGAGTGAAGTAAGTCAGAAAGAGAAAAACAAATACCGTGTGCTAACACATATATATGGAATCTAAAAAAGAAGAAAGAGAAAAAATGGTTATGAAGAACCTAGGGGCATGACAGGAATAAAGACACAGATGCAGAGAATGGACTTGAGGACACGGGGAGGGGGAAGGGTAAGCTGGGATGAAGTGAGAGTGTGGCATGGACTTAAATATACTACCAAGTGTAAAACAGATAACTAGTGGGCAGCAGCTGAGAGATCAGCTTGGTGCTTTGTGACCACCTTGAAAGGTGGGATAGGGAGTGTGGGAAGGAGATGCAAGAGGGAGGAGATATGGGGATATATGTATATGTATAGGTGATTCGCTTTTTTATAAAGCAGAAACTAACACACAATTATAAATCAGTTATACTCCAATAAAGATGTTAAAAAATAAAAATAAATTAAAACAATTAAAAACTAGTTTCAAATCAGAAGAGGTAGCTTTGGGAATTCGATTTTAAAAAAAATCTTTATCCACCGTCACTTCTGAATAATGACTTTTCAAATAACTAGTTGTCACGAAAGTAGTGATATAAATCTGAATTTATTTGAGGCTCCCCCCTTTTTTCTTGACTTGCTATTGGAGCATGTTCCTTTACACATCTTGCTCAAAAAATGGTGGAAAGAATGATGTAAGGCTTTGGTCACTTTAAGCTCCAAGTCCAGGGCCCCACCTGGCAATGCAGTAATGAATCTCAGACAATTTATTTGGGTTAATAGTTTTTAATAAATAAATAACTCTCCTGTTTCAGGAAATAGAATCCAAAGGGAACAGGCCTGACATAAACACCACCATTCCCTCTCATTTTCACCAGGGTCATTAATGCCTTGCCCAATTAAGCACCAAAACACAGCCCCTAAATAATTTAAACTGGATAAATGAAGAAAATAAATAAAATATACCAGCTTATGGAAACTTATTTTTAAAAAGAAAATTAAATTGCGGCTTTCTACATGACCTAAACTGAATTTAACTGAAAATACTTAACTTTAAAAGAAAGGTCAAAAACCTGACTGTTTAAGAACTGGAGTCATTTATTGCTCCCCTCCCCCATCTTGGCAGGCAAAGCTGGGTCTTCATGACGCACCAGCAACTGGACAGGTTACAGAATTTTCAACATCTCTCAGATGTTTTGGTGCTAGTGCAGACACTGCTGTTGGCAAAGGAGCTTTTTAAAGTTCAGGCATTTTTCTTCACGAGAAGGCAAGACAAGCTTTTTCACTACCAAATCCAATTCATGTTCGACATTGTTTAGACATGAGTGTTCTATGCTTGGTGAGGTGGAGTGCCTGACTGAAAACAAAGATGTCATTGATGACAGCAAGAATGATTCTGGTACAGTCTCCTACACTTTCCTTTGACGTTTATACCCTGTGGTGTTAAAAAAAAAAAAAAAAAGCCATAAAATTCAGTGACACTTCTCCCATTGACGGATGGATCTATCTTTTCTCTCTTTGAATCTGAGCAGGCTTGGGACTGCTTCTGCGGGTAGAATTTGGCAGAAGCGATGTTCTGTGACTTCCCAGATCACAAGGGCAACGAAGCTTCTGCCTTGCTCACTGGGATGCTCATTTTTGGAGCCTGGAGCCTGCATTGGCAAAGTCCAACTACCTTGAGGCCGCCATGCTGTGAGGATCCCAGGTCATGTGAAGAGGCCACATGTAGGTGCCCTGAGAGCCCCAGCTGAGTCCAACCTTTAAGTCATCCCAGAACCTCCAGATAATTTCATTTCCTAGCTGCTGAGTCACCTCCAGCTGTATGGACCTTCCCAGCTAAAGTCTCGGACATCATTAAACAGAGTCAATCCATTCCCATTATACCCTGCCTGTATACTTGACCCACAGAATCCACGAGTATAACAAAATGGTTGTGAAACAGCACATAAAACATTGACCAACTTAAACTGGTTTTGCTTCCTTAAATAACTTGTTGATTAATCAAACCTTGAGTTGTTTTACAGAGACGGTGCTGTAAATGTGCAAGGCAGGAACTCACGTCTCCAGGATGACCCAGAACCAAGAATCATCAGTCTGTGAAACTCAAAGAATAAAAATTTTGCCACCAGAGCCCTTTATGAAGCAAGAAGTCCTTCAGTAAGGAATACCCAGCTTCCAGCAGGCCATTAGCTTGTACAGACTAATTCAAGACTAGCCAAACAGTTTCCAAGTTTGAAATTCCCCTAACTCCTTAATTTCACCTTTGAACCCTGCATCTGGGAGACAGATTTGAGAGCCTTGTCTTTTGCCTCCTTACTGGTTGACCTCTCAATAAAGCCCTTTCTTTTCTCAAAAGCTGGCGCCATAATATTGGCTTCTATGCATGTCAGGCAGTGAGTCTTTGCTCAGTAACAGTTGTTTATGCCACTAAGTTTTGGGGTGGTTTGTAATGCCTCCAGAGTAACTGGAACATACTTCTTCCAACTTGGTCTACAACAAAGGCTGGGAAAAGAGAAATATGGTGAGGTAAGTCCTGTGTGTAATGTGTAATTAGTCGCATTCTGTAGCTCAAATGTGGAGACTTGTAAAGGCCAAGAAAAGGAACCAGTGGAGCTTAGTGGAAAGAGAATGAATCCTAGAATCGGACAAACCTAGATTCCAAACCCAGTTCTACCATTTTCTAACTAAATATGACTCAAGAAAACTGCTTATTCTGTTTGAACCTTAGTTCATCTAAAAATTGGAATACAGTATGTAACCTAATGTAACAAGGTTATTTTCAGGGTTAAATGAATTGTAAGGAGGTGAATCCTTTCTCGGCCAAATGGTAGAGATGCAGTAAATAAAGCCATCGATAGTGATAGTGGATACTCACCTAGGGCCACACCTGCTGTTGGGCACCTTTTTTCTGACTCTTAGCCCATTATTTGGTGTTGTCTATACAGAAAAAAATGTGCACACGTATGGACACACATGGGACCACACCAGCTCCAGCCCCACCAGCTGCTTTGCCAACACTGGCACAAGAAGCACCAGACCACATGCCCTGCCAGAGCAGTTCAGATGTGCTGTACCTAAATCTACCTGCTCTGTCATTTCAGGGCTTTGCTCCACTAGGGGGATGAGAAGGAACCTGCCATTTATTGAGCACCTACTATGAGCCAGACATTATACACATTATGTCATCTAGTCCATCCTCAGGCCTGAGAACTAGAAGAACTGATGGTGTAGTTCCAGTCCAAAGGCTGGCAGCCTAGAGACCCAGGAAGACCTGATATTTCAGTTTGAATCCAAAGGCAGGAAAAAGCCAGTGTTCCAGCTCAAAGGCAGTTCATAGGGACACCTAGAATAATGCTTAATCAAAAGTCTGGGCACCTTGGGGTCCAGTCAAGTTGACACACCAAATTGACCATCACACATGGCTATAAATGAAGGAGCTGGGATTTGAACTGAGGTCTGTCTGCTACTGGAGTCATGTTTTTCCAGCCAAAGACAATGTGTCTAGCCTCCATTGTGTCTGTAGGTGCAGGGTTTGGATGGAGACAAGGAGGGCTGCCCTGAGTCACCCTGACTGTAATCCCAGCACAAGTTTTGCACAGCAGCCTTTGCCTTTCAGCACAACTTCCCAGGATCCAGTCCTGTCTCCCTGCTGTCTAAATCACTACTGGAAGTTCTTCTGGAGGATGTTCCTCCCTCCCTTCTCTCTCTAAGGGTTTGACTCGAGTTCCATGCCCTAAACTGTCCTCTGCCCCCATCCTCTCCTACATGGTCTTCATACAACCAACTGCCTAACCATCCAGCTCTCCCCCGCTGCTGGGAGACTCTCCAAGGCTCCCCCGGACCTATAGGTGAAAGTCAAAGCTCCTTCATCAGGTTTCAGTACCCTCACGAGCCTGACCTCCACTTCCATTGATAACTTGACCTCCTGTGACTCCATTATGTGTCAACTATGCTCCAGGCTGCTACCTTCACTGTCTGTCTGAAGACACCATGGAAACCTGCTTCTGCAGCTTTGCTCACACTGTATCTTCTACTGTTATGGGTTGAACTGCATCCCCCCCCTCCCCGCAAATTCGTAGATTGAAGCCAGCACCTCAGAATGGGACTATATTCAGAGATAGAGTCTTTAAGGAGGTAATTCAGTTGAAATGAGGTCATTAGGGTGGGTCCTAACCCAATCTGACTGGTGTCCTTATAAGAAAAGGAAATTCAGACACATACATGGAAGACCATGTAAAGACACAGGGAGAAGACAGTCATCTACAAGCCAAGGAGAGAGGCCTCAGGAGAAATCAACCTTGCCAACATCTTGATCTCGGACTTCTAGCCTCCAGTATTATGAGAAAATTAATTATAAGCCATTCAGTCTGTGTTGCTTTGTTGTGGCAGCCCTAGAAAACTAATATACCACCTACAGTCTCTCCCTCTTCCTCCCCACTAACCACTCAGTCCTACCTTCAATAGATGTCTTCTCCTAATTCCCCAGCACCTGTCTATCTTAAAATCCTCAAGGGGCTTCCTATCTCGCTTAAAACAAAAAGAAAAAAATCTTAGTCTAACTTATAAAGCCTTACTTGATCTGCTCCTGCCTGCTTCTCAGACTATTCTCTCCTTGTCCACTGGCCTTTTTTGTCCAAGCTCTTTTCTGCCTTAGGACTGAACTACTTCCTGAAATTGTACTTCCCTCTGACCATCAGGTGACATTCAGGTCTCGTCTTAAATGTCACCTCTGCAGAGAGGCCACCAAGTTACTGTCTAACATTGCTCTCTTTTAATTCTCTGCAATCACTCTTTGCCGATATTTTCTTGTGAATTTACTTGCTTATTTTCTTCTTGTCTCTTCCCAATAGAATACAAGCTTTAGGAGACGAGAGACTCATGTAGGTGGCACACAGGTGTTAAATAGTTACTTGTTGAATGAATGAATGAATGGTTTGCCTTCTTTGAACAGAGTATTTTTCTGCATTACTCTTTTTTGACTATTTCACCAAACATTGTACTGCAAAACCACTCTTCTTATAAAAATCTAGAGCTAATATTTTCATGTCGCATTATGCAGGAAAATTCAAAAAAATCTTATTGGTGGAGATGGTGGTAAAGGGTAAGAGAATATCTTAATGGATAGGTGGTGAAAGTATTGTTTTCATTTTATACACGAGGTAACGGAAGCAAAGAGAGGTTACACTGTTGGCTCAGAGTCACACAGCCTGGGCTAGATTCTAGTTCTCCTGATTCCTGATCCAGAGCTTCCTCTAGACCATGCTCAGTTACATAATGGGGGTTAGTAGGTGTACAAACATCAGTGCTTTAAAATGCCTGGAGCCGACCAGACTAGGAGCCAGGAGATGGCTTCCACACCAACAGCCCAATGGAGAGGTCCCTGTGAGAGAGAAGGGAAGAGGTAAACATTTCTTTACTTTCCCGGTTCAGAGAAAGAGGCTACCCATGCTTGCTCTTTCTCTTTCATAGCCATCCAGGCTTGCTAGACTGCTCCAAGGAAATCATCTCACCCAAGTAATTTTAAAGTTTTATGTCTCTCATATTTCTCAATATTTAAGAAATTCTTTTCCAGGTTGGCATGGTAATGTGTAGTGAATCATGTGTCCAAAGGGGACAGGATATATTATAGTACCTTCACGTGATGTTCTACAGCACCTGGGAATGTCAAAAAGCAGTGCCGTGTGGTGGCACATGATAAACGGTATGTATTTGCCAACAGAGGAATTGAAGGACATTAAAAACCCGATGCTTTCCCTAAATGGCAAAGTGTGGCTCCCTTCCTGCTTTTGTCCATGAGCAACTGAATATTGGAAGCTGACTTTATTGTAAAAAATATTAAGCTATTTTTTGGATTTAAAGTTTGGGGATGAAACTCTTAAATCAGACTACTAAAATCCAAAGTAAATTCATTTTCCTAAAATTGGTCTAAAGGTTGATTTAATATTGAAGCTACCTAGGAGAGAGAGAGGGAGGGAGGGAGGGAGAGAGAAAGAGTTTTTCAAAGAGCAAATGTGCAAACAGTGATTATGAAGATTTAAGTAACACAATTCATATACATGAATATGAAACTTTGTACTTTACAAACAGAGATTAGGGCTTCTTTCAGACTCTTTATAGAAACTGATCAGATGCCTGTATCTTCAAAGGGCTTAAAACATGCCTGTAATTAAAAATTCTTTAAATAGCTGAGCTGCTGTTGAGGAATAAATAAGAAACAAAGACATTTTCAGGCACCCAATGCTGGGTCACCAACAGGCCCTCATGGAAGGAAACTCTAACATGGAAGAAGGAATACTGAACAGTAAAAACCACGTGGACACATCTAAACAAAATCTAAGCAATAAAACAAAACAAAACAAAAAAAGTTAAAATAAAGAGGAATTTGAGTGGCATATAAACAAAATAGCAGCAAAATACTGGGAAAACTAGCATGAAAACTAGAATAGAAAGCTCAGAATTAAAATATTCTTTGCTCACAAGTATGCTGGTTAAAACGTTAAGGGTAAGCAGTTAAAGATAAGATATAGATCAAATAACTTCCAAAATATTAAGGAGAAAAGGGGATGGGAGGAAACGTGATCAGTCCAATAAATGACAGTAAAGGAATAAAAAAATATAAATATAGAAGGCAGATTTTTTAAAACAAAATAAATCGATATGATAAATCCAAATATACCATTACTAAATATGAAAGGACTAAACTTACCTATTAATAGAGATTTGAAATTAGGTATTTTAAAAATGCTGCTGTAAGCTGTTTACAAGTGAAACACCTAAAAAAAGTTGAAAATTAGAGTGTGTGTATTGGAGAGTTCTCAAAAAACTAAAAATAGAACTACCATATGACCCAGCAATTCCACTCCTGGGTGTATATCTGAAAGAAACAAAAATTAACTGGAAAAGATACATGCCCCCCAATGTTCATAGCAGCATTATTTACAGTTGCCAAGATATGCAAGCAACCTAAGTGTCAAACAAGAGATGAATGGATAAAGAAGATGTAGTGTATATATATATATATATAATGGAATACTACTCAGCCATAAAAGAGAATGAGATGTTGCCATTTGCAGCAACATGGATGGACTTGGAGGGCATTATGCTAAATGAAATAAGTCACACAGAGAAAGATAAATACTGTATGATATAATTTATATGTGGAATCTAAAAATATAACAAACTAGTGAATAAAACAAAAAAGAACCAGACTCACAGATACAGAGAACCAGTGGGGAAAGGGAATGGGGGAGAGGCAATACAGGGGTAGGGGGTTAAGAAGGGTTATTATGGGATTACATGAAATCATGTTTGTGAAACTTTTGAAAATGGTAAAGCACTATAGAATTTAAAGAAACTTTCATTCAGTTAAAAAAGTATTACTAAAAATAATAAGGATCTTTACATAAAGATAAAATGGTAAACTTGCCAGGAATGTATAATAGTTCTAATTTTCCATGTACTTAATAACATAATCTCAAAATATATAAAGCAAAACTTTACAGAATTACAAGGAGTCATGAATTCACAATCAAAAGATGCTAATGTACTTCATTTTGTAATTTATAGGTCAAACCTATAAAATTTAGTAATAGAGAAAATTTGAACAATACTGTCAGAAATTCTGCTCTAATGGACAAATATAAACCCAGCAATGAACAATTAAAGAATACAATTTAATTTTCAAACACAAGTTGGATATTTACAAAGCAAATGTTAACAAATACCAAGAAGTCTATATCATGTAGACAATATTTTTATTATCATTATACTAAAATATAATTAATAACAAAAAATGTTTTTAAATGCTCACATCTTTAAAAATCAAGGGGAGGGCTTCCCTGGTGGCACAGTGGTTGAGAGTCCGCCTGCCGGTGCAGGGGACACGGGTTCGTGCCCCGGTCCGGGAAGATCCCACATGCCACAGAGCGGCTGGGCCCGTGAGCCATAGCCGCTGAGCTTGTGCGTCCAGAGCCTGTGCTCCGCAACAGGAGAGGCCACAACAGTGAGAGGCCTGCGTACGGCAAAAAAGGGGAAAAACTTCTAAATGATTAATGGATCAAGGAGAAAATCAAAATTTAAAAACATTTAGAAATTGAAAAATAGTGAAAATGCTACGTATTAACACTTAGAGAATGAAGCTAATGTGATATTTAGAAAGAATAGTCATTAATGCTTACCTTGGAAAAGAAGAAAATCTGAAGATTTTTCAGTTGAGCAACCAACACAAAAAGTTAGAAAATGGACAACAATCATACTTGGGATTGTGTGAAACAATAGCCAAACAGAGAAATGGAACAGCAGAGAGAGCCTAGAAATAGACCAACACATATAAAATATGTAATATATGCTCAGAAGTCAGCGGGGGAAACGATGGACTATCCAATCGTGGCAATAAAAGAATTCCAGATGCAACAAAGGCTTCATCTGAAAAATGCAAAATTATAAATTTTAAAAGAAAGTTAAGGAGAATATTTTTACAGCTTAAATGTAGGGAAGAATTTCCTAAGCACAAAACAAAAAGCACAAATCATGAAGAAAAGTATTGATGTATTCAGTACTTTGAAATTAGGAACTTTGGTTCATTAAAAGACACCATAAATAAAATGAAATGTGAAACCATGGGGGTGAAAATTGATATTTGCAATCCTTATAACTAACAAAGTATTGGTATCAGAATATATGAAGAATTTCTACAAATCAATAAGAATAAACTAAGCAATTAAGAAAACTAGGGGAGATTTATAAACTGGCAATTTATAGAAAAATAAATCTGAAAGGCAACTTAAGCCTCAAAAGATGCTCAATATCACAGGTCATCAGGGAAATAGAAATTAAAAATGATAAAAAGATACTGCTATGATCTGAATGTTTGTGTCCCCTGAAAATTAGTATTGAAGCCTAACCCCAAATTGATGGTTTTAGGACTTGGTGTCTTTGGGAGGTAGTTAGGTTATTATTAGGTGATTAAGCTCTGCTGTCATAATTGGGATTTGTGTCCTAAGAAAAGAGATCCCACAGAGATCCCTTGCTCCTTTGGCCATGTTGAGAATACAGTAAGAAAATGGCAACCCAGCAGAAGGCCCTCACCTGACCACGCTGGCACCCTGAACTTAGACTTCCAGACTCCAGAACTGGGAGAAAGAAATTCCTGTTGTTTAGATGCTACCCAGACGTGGTAGTTTATTATAGCAGCCCAAACGGACAAAAACACATACCATTTCACACTTATCAAATTAGAAAAGTTGTAGAAGTCTAATAAAATCATACACTGGTGAAAATGAAGAGCAATGGTAATATTCATACGTTGATAGTGGGAATGTAATTGATATAAGCACATTAGAAAGCACTAGGCAGAATCTACAAAAACTAAATATGCACACATACTCTGATCCAGGTTAGTTTCATAGCGCTACCACAAACTGGCTGGCTTAAAAAAAAAAAAAATTTATTCTGTCACAATTCTGGAGGCTAGAATCTGAAACCAAGATGTCAGCTCTGCTCTCTTTAAAGCCTTTAGGGGAAGATCCTTCCTCATCTCTTCCAGTTTCTGGTAGCCCCGTTCCTTGGCTGTGGCAGCATCTCTCTAATCTCTGCCTCTGTCTTCACATGGCCTCCTCCCTGTATGTCTGCGTCTTCACATGGCTGTTTACTTATGAGGACACCAGTCATACTGGATTAGGAGCCCACCTTACTCCAGTATGACTTCATCTTACCTGAACTAATTATATCTGCAAGGACTCTATTTCCAAATAAGGCCAGATTCTGAGTACTGAGAGTAAGGAGGACTTTTGGAGGGAATACGGTTCTACCCATAATACCTAGCCATCACTATTAGTTATATATTTAAAAAATATATACATGCACATGAAAACAGGTATATATATATATATTAATTGCAGTATTTTTCATAATTATGAAAACAGAAAACTATAAATATCCTTCAACAGAAAACGTGTTCATCAGTTATGATATATTCAGGCAATGGAATATTAAATAGCAGTTAAATTAAATTAAGTAGAACTCATACCAGATGGGAAAACCAAATATCATGATAAGAATAAAATACAAATTGCAAGTTTCCATTTTCAACAATATGATAGATTAGCTATTAAAGTAATAGACAAAACAGAAAGGTTTTAAATATATTGCTGAGCTGACACAAAAATAAGGATTCTGCAGAATAAAAAATTCAGTGAAACCTGAAACCCTGGGAAGTATGTGAGCAACAAAGCTGGCTCTGCCCTGGGTGATTCTGCCAGTCTTGTAGACCTTGAGGTTCACTTTTAATGTCTGCCTGGTATGTGATGTTCAGAACCTAAAGTCTATATTCTACTTAAAGAAGCTACACATTTACTATGAGATTCAGGAATAAACCTCACCACACAGAAAGGGACAGCAAGGACACCTGTCTGTCTAAACCCTAACGCTGAGTAAATTAAAAAATATCTCTCCTGGGCATCCATAGATATAAACCAGCCCTTTCATGGGTTTGTGGTCTTAAAAAATGTTATCTGTGCATTCCAAAACAAATTATAGCAGAACATTGAAATTAAAGTCCCAAGGTGGTAGCACCTATAGGTAGCAGAAAAAATGTAGACACTGAGGAATAAAACTTTGTGTAGCCTTCAAAGAATTACTACAGGTAAAGTTTGGAGTAACATAAACAGCACAATTTCAAAAACTACATATACATATGTGATTACAAACCAGCACACAGATAGCAAAAACAGACACACAAAAACATCAGATATTGGAATTTGGAGACATAAAAATCTAAATAAGCATGTTTAATGTACCTAAAGAAATTTTTTAAAAGGATTCAGAAGAACAGAAGGAAGAAACCATTACTGAATAACTAAGCAGATTTTAGAAAGAACAAAATACAGCTTTAGAAATAAAAATATGTGATTATTGAGATAAAAAACAAAATGAACAAACTAATCAACAAATTATTAAGTATCTGAAGAGGAATTTGGAACTGCCAAAAAGATGCAGATAATTACTCAAAATTCAGGCCAGTGATATTATGAGTAAAAAATATAAAAGAAAGGTCAAAAGACATGAGAGATAGATGGAGATTTCCAGAAGAGGCCAAGAGAGAAAAAGGGAAGAGATAATATAAAAATAAGTAGTTTCTGAGAACATTACAGAATTGTTGAGAGTCACCAAGTCTCCAGTTCAGAAATTCTAATAAATTAACAAAAGGATAAATACTTTTAAAAAGTCCACACCAAAATACAACAAAGTAAAACCTGAGAACACTATAGACAAAGAGAGATTACCTGCAAACAAAGAGTGATTTGATGATGACCTTTCTATAGAAACAGTGGGAGTCAAGACACAAAATGCTGAAAGAAAAGTACTGTCAAAATTTTCTTTCAAGAATGAAAATGAAATAATGCCATTTTCAGACAAAAGAAATTTATCACCAAAATTACTCTCATTAACATAAATTACAAAGGAATAGGGAATTAATCCCAGATGGAAACTCTGAGTTACAAGAAGAAATGGTGTGGTAGGCAGAATAATGCCCCCAAGGATGTCCACATCCTAATCTTTGGAATCTGGAAATATATTACCTTACATGGCAAAGGAGAATTAAGGTAGCAGGTGGAATTAAGGTTGCCAATCAACTGATCTTAAAATAGGGAGATTATCCTGGATTATCTGAGTGGGCCCAATGTAATCACAGTGGTCCTTAAATGTGGAAGAGGGAGGCAGAAGAGGAGGTCAGAGAAATGACAGGATGAGAAAGACTTGGCGCAACATGCTGACATTGAACATGAAGGAAGAGAGCCACCAGCCAAGGAATGTGGGCACCTTTTAGAAGCTAGGAAGGACAAGAAAATGGATTCTCCCTAGAGCTTCCAGATAGGAATGCAGCTCTGCCAACACCATGACATGGGTCCAATGAAACACATTTTGGACTTCTGAACTACAGATCTGTAACATAATAAATTTGTATAGTTCTAAGCCACTAAGTTTGTAGAGTTTGTTACATCAGCAGCAGGTAACTAATACAAGTGGGGAGCTAAGGTATTGATAAATATCAGTTTAAATATAAACAAAAATTCTCATTGTAAAGTAACAGAGGCAATGCCAAATTTAAAGGAAATAGGATAGGATTAAAATATTGCACAATAACAGCATATATATTTTTGAGAATATATTGGTCAGCATCCTGTCAGGAGATAGAATCCCCTCTGTGATCTGAATACAGAAAATTTTAAATAAGTAATTATTAATGGGGAACTGGAGTAATATGGAATTAGCTAGTGAGTGTGAAAGAAAATTACAAAGAATACATGAATCACATATATAAGAAACAACCACTATCCTTTGGGTAAGTTAGAGTGCCCAAGGAAGAGTCACCCATGTCTTCCCTTGGACTGAGATCCAAACATCACTGGGAAGGGCAAAGCTTGGCTCACTGGATAGCAGAGAAGTCAAGAGATAACAGCTTAAAAAAATCTCTACCTTGGGTGAGGAAAGAGACATCCAGGCACAGGAAACACAGAGAGTTCCAAACAGGATGACTCCCAAAGAGGTCCACAAGAAGACACACTATAAATAAAACGGCAAAAGTTGAAGATAAAGAAAGAATCTTAAAAGCAAGAGAAAAGCAACTAGTTACATACAAGGGAACTGCCATAAGTCTATCAGCTGAATTTTCAGCAGAAAATTTTCAGGTCAAAGGGAGTGACACAATATGGTCAAAGTGTTGAGAGAAAAAAACCTACAACTAAGAATACTCTACCCAGCAAGGCTATCATTTAGATTTGAAGGATCGATCAAGAGCTTTACAGAGAAGCAAAAGTTAAAAGAGTTCAGCACCCCTAAACCAGCTTTACAAGAAATGTTAAAGGGACTTCTCTAAGCAAAAAAGAAAAGACCACAACTAGAAATATAAAAAATTACCAAAAATACTCAGTGGTAAAGTCAAACACACAGTAAAGGTAGGAGATCAACCACTTATAAAAGCTAGTAGGAAGGTTAAAAGACAAAAGTAATAAAATTGTTTATTATCCATAAGTAATTGAAGGATACACAAAACAAAAAAATATAAAACATGATGTTAAAAACATTAAACATTGGGAGGGGGTAGTAAAAATGCAGCATTGTTAGAATGTGTTTGAACTTAAGAGATCATCAACTTAAAATAATCATATGTATACACACACATGCACACACAAAGAGGAATATATATGTTGTTATATATGAACCTCATGATAACCAAAACTCAAAAACCTATAATAGATATACAAACAAAAAACGAGAAAGGAATCCAAACATAACACTAAAGATAGTGCTCAAATCACAAGGGAAGAGATGAAAAGAAGAAAGGAGCAAAAAAGAACTACAGATACAACTAGAAAACAATGAACAAAATGGCAGTAAGTTCATACATATCAATAATTGCTTTAAAAGTAAAAGAACTAAATGTTCCAATCAAAAGACATAGGGTGGCTGAATGGGTGAAAAAAACAAAACCCATATATTTGCTGTCTACAAAAGAATAACTTCAGACCTAAAAACACTCACAGATTGAAAGTGAGGAATAGATGAAAGTGAAACAAAATAAGCATTCCATGCAAATGGAAACAAAAAGAAAGTTGGAGTAGCAATACTTATATCAGACAAAATAGACTTTATTATTTTAAATTTGTATCTCTTTTTTTTTAGATTCCACATATAAGTGATATTATATATTTGTCTTTATTTCTTTTCTTTTTTTTTTTTTTTGGCCATTCTGTGCAGCTTCTGGGATCTTAGCTCCACAACCAGGGATTGAACCCAGGCCATGGCACTGAAAGCGCTGAGTCCTAACAACTGGACTGCCAGGGAATTCCCCAAAATAGAATTTAAAACAGACTGGACAAAGAAGGACATTATATAGTGATAAAGAGATGAATCCAATAACAGGTAACAACTGTAAATATATATGGACCAATTTAGGAGCACCTAAATACATAAAGCACATATTAACAAAGATAAAGGGAGAAATTGACAGTAACATAATAACAGTAGTAGTTTTTAACACCCCATAAACATCAATGGACAGATCAATCCAAAAAGAATATCAAGAAGGAAACACTGGCCTTAAATAATAGATTAGATCAGATTCACTTAATAGATATATACATATATATAACATTCCATACAAAATAGCGGAATACACATACTTTTTAAGTGTACATGGAACATTCTCCAAGACAGATCACTAGTTTGTGGCTAGGCCACAAAACAAGTCTCAATAAATTTAAGATTGAAATCACATCAAGCATCTTTTTCAACCACAACGGTGTGAGACTAGAAATCAATGACAAGAAAAAAACTGCAAAAAATAAAAACACAAACACGTGGCAGCTAAACAATATGCTACTGGACAACCAATGGGTTACTGAAGAAATCAAAGAGAAAATTAAAAAATACCTGGAGACAAATGAAAAAGAAAACACAATGATCTAAAATCTATGGGACAGGGACTTCCCTGGTGGTCCAGTGGTAAAGAATCCACCTTCCAATGCAGAGGACGCAGGTTCAATCCCTGCTCAGGGAATTCAGATCCCACATGCCACAGAGCAACTAAACCCACATGCCACAGCTACTGCCCGCATGCACCTCAATTAGAGAGCCTGCATGCTGCAAACTACAGAGCCCATGTGCTCTGGAACAACTGCGCCACAACTACAGAGCCCACGTGCCCTGGAGCCTGTGAGCCACAACTAGAGAGGAGAAAAACCCACAGGCTACAACTAGAGAGAAGCCCGTGCACCCCAATGAAAGATCCCGCATGCCTCAACGAAGATCCCGTGTGCTGAAGCTAAGACCCAACACAGCCAAAAATATATATATAATAATAAAAGAGAATCTATGGGACAGAGCAAAAGCAGTTCTAAGAGGGAAGATTATATTGATACAACCCTACTTCAGGAAATAAGAAAAATCTCAGATAAACAATTTAACCTTATACCTAAAGAAACTAGAAAAAGAACAAACAAAACCAAAATCTAGTAAAAGGAAAGAGTTAATAAAGATCAGAGTGGTAATAATGAATAGAGACTGATAAAACAATAAAAAAATCAATAAAACTAAGTGCTGGTTTTTGAATAGAGAAACAAGACGATAAACCATTAACCAGACTCATGAAGAAAAAAAAGAGAGATGGTCCAAATAAATAACATCAGAAATGAAAGAGGAGGTGTTACTACCAACACCACAGAAATACAAAGGATCATAAGAGATTACAATGAATGATGATGTACCAATAAACTTGACAACCTAGTAAAAAATGGATAAATTCCTGGAAACATATAATCTCCCAAGACTGAATCAGAAATAAATACAATATATGAACAGAACAATTACCAGTAATGAAATTGAATCAGTAATTTAAAAAAAACTCCCAACAAAAGAAGTCCAGGACCAGAGAGCTTCACAGGTGAATTCTACCAAATATTTAAAGGGTTAAGACTTATTCTTCTCAAACTATTCTAAAAAAACTGAAGAGGAAGGAATGCTTCTGAATTCATTCGCCAAGACCAGCATCACCCTGATACCAAACAAGACAAAGACACCACAAAAAAAGAAAATTACAGGCCAATACCCTTGATGCACATAGGTACAAAAATTCACAACAAAATATTAGGAAACCAAATTCAACAACACATTGAAAGGATTATACAACATGATGAAATGGGATTTATCCTAGAGATGCAAGAACTGTTGAATATCTGCAAATCAATCAATGTGATATAACACATTAAACTGAAAAATAAAAATTATATGATCATCTCAATAGATGAAGAAAAAGCCTTTGATTCATTTATGATAAAACTCTCAACACAGTGGGTACAAAGGGAACAGACCTCAACATAATACAAGTCGTATATGACAAACCTATAGCCAATTTCATATGCAACTGTCAAAAGCCAAAATCATTTCTTCTAAGATCAGGAATTAGAGGATATCTGCTCTTGTTACTTTTATTCAACATAATATGGAAGTCCTAGCTACAGCCACCAGATAAGAAAAAGAGATTTAGAAATCCAAATTGGAAAGGAAGAAGTAAAACTGTCAGTTTGCAAATGACATAATACTACATATAGAAAATCTTAACAACACCACCATAAAACTATTAGAACTAATAAATGTATTTCACTAAGTTGCAGGATAGAAAATTAATATACAGAAATCTGTTGCATTTCTTTACACTAACAACAAACTCTCAGTAAGAAAAATTAAAAAACAATCGCATTTTCAATTGCATCAAAAAGAATAAAATACCTAGGAATAAATCTGATCAAGAAGGTAAAGGACTTGTACTTGGAAAACTGTAAGACATTGATTTAAAAAAATTAAAGACAACACAAACAATGGAAAGATATACCATGATCATGAACTGGAAGAATTAATATTATTAAAATGACTATATGAGCCAAGGCAATCTACAGATTCAATGCAATCTCTATCTAAATGCCAATGGCAATATTCACAAAACTAGAACAAGTAATTTTAAAACTTGTATGGAACCACAGAAGACCCCAAATAGCCAAAACAATCTTGAGAAAGAGGAACAAAGCTGGAGGTATTCGCTCCCTGTTTTCAAACTATGCTACAAAGTTACAGTAATTAAAACAATATGGTACTGGTGCAAAAACAGACAGATCATTAGAAGGGAATAGAGAGACCAGAAATAAACCACACTTATATGGTCAATTAATCTACAATAAGGAGGCAAGAATATACAATGGGGAAAAGACAGCGTGTTTTATAAATGGTGTTGGAAAAAACTGAAATGCTATATGCAAAAAAATGAACCTGGACTACTTTCTCACACCATGTACAAAAATAAACTCAAAATGAATTAGTAAGACCAAACCATAAAATTCCTAGAAGAAAACACAGGCAGTGCACTCTTTGACATTGGTCTTAGCAATATTTTTTGGGATCTGTCTCCTCAGGCAAGGAAAACAAAGCAAAAATAAACAAATGGGACCACATCAAACTAAAAAGCTTTTGCACATTGAAGGAAACTAGCAAGAAAATTAAAAAGCAGCCTACTTAATGATAGAAGATATTTGCAGATGAAATATCCATTGGGGGTTAATATTCAAAATAAACAAAGAACTCATACAACTCAATATCAAAAAAGCAAACAACGCAATTAAAATATGAGCAGAAGACCTGAACATTTTTCCAAAGACTACAGATGGCCAACAGACATATGAAAAGATGCTCAACATCACTGATCATCTAAAAAATGTAAATCAAAACCACAGTGAAATATCAGCTCATACTTGACAGAATGGCTATCGCCAAAAATACAATAAATAGCAAGTGTTGGAAAGGATGTGAAGAAAAGGGAGCCCTCGTGCATTTTTGGTGGAATTATAAACAAGTGCAGGCATTATGAAAAACAGTAGGGAGTTTCCTCAAAAATTAAATAGAACAGTCATATAATTCAGCAATTTCACTTCTGGGTATTTACCTGAAGAAAACAAAAACACTAATTCAAAAAGATATATGCACACCAATGTTCATTGTAGCATTATTTACAATAGTCAAGATATGGAAGCAACCTATGTGTTCATGGATAGATGGATGAATACAAAAGATATGATATACATATACTTGTATATATATACACACAATGGAATACTACTCAGACATAAGAAAAAATGAAGCCTTGCCATTTACCTCTAGATCCATGGATGGATCTAGAGGGTACTATGCTAAGTGAAATAAGTCAGACAGAGAAAGACAAATATCATATGATCTCACTTATATATGGAATCTAAAAAACAAAACAAACAAACAAACAAAAAAGAAAACAGACTCATAGATAAGGAACAAATGGGTGGTTGCCAGAAGGGAGAGAGATAGAGCGGGTGAAACAGGTAAAGGGAATTAAAAGGTACAAACTTCCAGTTCTATAATAAATAACTCACAGGGATGTAATACACAGTATAAGGATCATGGTCAATAATATTGTAATAACTTTGTACAGGGACAGATTGTTACTAGACTTATTGTATGCAAATATCAAATCACTATGATGATTGGAAGGAAGGAAGAAAGAAAGGAAGGAAGGAAGGAAGAAAAGAAAGGAAGAAAGAGAAAGAAAGAAAGAAAGAAGGAAAGAAAAGAAAAAAGAAAGAAAAGAAAGAAAGAAAGACAGAAAGAGAAAGAAAGATAGAAAGAAAGAATAAAGATTGGGGAGAAAAGAAAAAAGGTATAAAGATTGGAGAAAAAAGGAAACAAACTATTACTGTTTGCAAATTATAAGATTGTAAATGTGGAATGTAAAAAACTCTATAGAAAAATCATTAGAATCAATAAAAGCATTTAGCAAGATTACGGGATACAAAAATAATATGCTCAGGGGGGTTTCCCTGGTGGCGCAGTGGTTGAGAGTCCGCCTGCCGATGCAGGGGATACGGGTTCGTACCCCGGTCCGGGAAGATCCCACATGCCGCGGAGCGGCTGGGTCCGTGCCATGGCCGCTGAGCCTGCGCATCCGGAGCCTGTGCTCCGCAACGGGAGAGGCCACAACAGTGAGAGGCCCATGTAACACAAAAAAGAAAGAAAGAAAAATAATATGCTCAAATCATTTACCTTTCTATATACCAGGCACAAATAATAAAAATAGAAACATCAAAAAAAAACCCAAAAATAATTACAATAAAAGACCTCAACAGGGAATATGATAAAACATTATCAAGAAACATTAAACAGACCTAAATAAATGTCTAGAGATAAGTTATGAGATCAAGAGTATTTTTTATTTGAAAGATGTCATTTCCCTCCAAAATAACATATCAATTCAACGCAATCCCAATAAGAACTCAAAAATGCTGAATAATATATCGTTATGTATATGTACTATGTATATATATATATATCTCACATTTTCCTCATCCATTCATCCACTGATGGACTCTCATGTTGTTTCCAAACAATGCTACAATGAACATGGGGGTTTAAATATCTCTTCAAGATACTGATTTCAAGTCCTTCAGATATATACCCGGGAGAGGAATTGCTGGATCATATGGTGATTCAAGTTTTAATTTTTTAAAGATGTGGTATATACTATATACAATGAAATATTACTCAGCCATGACATAAAAGGAAATCCTGACATTTGCAACAACATGGATGGACCTTAAGGGCATTATGTAAATGAGATAAGTCCGACAGAGAAGACAAATACTGTATGATCTCACTTACATGTGGAATCTAAAAAGCCACGCTCATAAAGACAGAGTAGAATGGTGATTACCAGGGACAAGGGGTGGGGGAACTGGGAAGATGTTGTTTAAGGCTATAAACTTGCACCCAGAAGGTAAATAAGTTCTGTAGGTCTAATGTACAGTATAGCAGTTATAGTCAACAATACTGTATTATAAACTTCACAGTTGCTAAGAGACAAGATTTTAATTGTTCTCACCACAAAAAAGAAATGATAGATATGTGATAGGATAGAGGTGTTAGCTAACATTATGGTGCCTTTCAGATTACAATATATAAATGTATCAAACCAACACGTTGTATACCTTAAACTTATACAGTGTTATATGTCAATTATATATAAATTTAAAAATCCAAAAAGAGTTATTTATCTTTTTGCTTTATGGAGCTTTACACACTAATCTAAAATATATTCATAAGTACAAAGGACCAAGAAAAACCAAGACATTTTCAGAACAAGTTGGAAGATCTTGCCTTACTTTGTATCAAGACTTATTACAAAGCTGTAATAATTAAGATAGAAACAAACAGTCCAGTGGAGTAGAATAGAGTATAAAGAAACATACCCAAGCAAGTATGGATAAAAGATTGTCGGATACAAATGAGGACATAATGCCTTTCCATAAATTGTACTGGGACACACCAACTCCAAGTACGTTAAGAAACCTACATGAGGGAGCTCCCTAGCTGTCCAGTGGTTAGGATTTGGAGCTTTCACTGCCATGGGCCCAGGTTCAGTCCCTGGTCAGGGAACTAAGATCCTGTAAGCCACGTGGCACAACCAAAACAACCCAAAAAACAAAAAAGCAAAAAACCCTACATGAAAGGCAAAATTATATTTAAAAGATAAGATAGCAGACTAGCCTCATGACCTTGAGGTAGAGGAGTTGTTTTTTTTTAAACAATACATAAGAAGTATTATAACCATAAAGGAAATGATCAATAAATGTGATTACATTAAATTAAAAGTACATATTCATCTAGTACCACAAAGAGAGTGAAAATAAGAGCCTCAACTGTGAGAAGTTATTTGTGATATATCTCAGCTACTAACGTCTAGTATTCTGAATATATGTTATTAATTATTTACGAGAATTATAACCACCAGATTGTCCAAACCTAAAAGCCTGATCATACCTAACATTGATGACAATGTGAAACAACAGGAACTATCTTATCCTGTTGGTGTGAGTGGAAAGTGTCACAATTCTTTGACAAATTGTTACATAGGAAAATTTAAGATACACATCCAGTGACCAAAGAGCACCACGCCCAGACATTTACCCTAGAGAAACTGTTGCACACCGGGACCCAGGGGACATGTATGACTGTTTATTGCCACACTGTGATCATTCCAAACTGAAAACAGCACAAATGTCAACACACAGTAGAAGGGATAAATACATTGTGCATTCAGTGGAATATGATAAGACAATGAAAATTAATAAACTACTGCTATAGTCTCGAAAAACATGGATAAATCCCCAAAACATAATGTCAAGCAAGAAAAGCCAGCCGCAAAGGACTGACTATACGTGGCATTATTACATTCCTATAAAATTTCAAACCTAGGCAAAAGGAAATTATATGTCTTATGAATGGATTCATATATGGCAAAACTACACGCAAAGCACAGAAGTGACTGTGACAAAAACCAGGATTGGCTTTCGTTTGGAGCTGTAAGTCCCCTGAGCATGTAGCACAGGCCAGACACACACACAGTTGGCACTCAAGACATTTTTATTTTCATTAGATGCTATGGTATCTACAATGTAAGTTATTAAAGTGTAATTGTTAAACATCCTTGTGGTCTAACCTTGTCTCCATTCCAGGCCACAGGTCGCAGACAGGACAATCACAAAACTGTCCCTGCTGGTCACGACTCCCTCAGGTAGTGTTTGCTGAGAGCTCTTTCGATGGACATAAAAAATAAAAATAAAATTTAAAAGACCCACAGCTCTTCTGCGCAAGACTCTCACATCACGAAGGGGAGGCAGGTGAGAACAGAGACAACGACAAAAGAGTGTAGGACATGAAAGTGCTGTTAATGATTAAATACGTTACATTTGTTGTAAAAATGAATTGCTTTCCACAGGGGTCTTCCATCGTTTAGCCAGGCACTCCCCAAAGGAAGTTGGTGTGAGACAGTTCGCCCAGTGAGGAGGGATGAGAGGAGAGATTTGCTGGTATTCCAAACCTCACCGCTTCTACTTATGTCTACTGCTCGTTGCTTACTGCCTCTAGAAGGACATGTGCTGATTTCACCTACATCACCCCACCCCCCAGGAGAGGCTGGGAACGTGTGTTGGATTTTGGTAATGAGGGTCAGGGGCCAGGAAACCTGAGAAGGGGAGTGTGGGGCATGCCCTGTGGAAGCAGATGGTTCTCTGACAAGACACTATAGCTTGGAAGGAGGACTTGGGACTCAAAAGGGGCAGCATCCCTAGAAGAGCCTGAAATTGAGGGGTTAGGATGTGCTGGCCACAGTGATAGATGGACATGGCCTCTGGCTATGGGAGATGGTCGGGGACACCTCTCTTGGGACCCCAGATGGATTGAGCTGCCAGTTATCGTGTGTGTTTATTTCCCTAGTCTTATCCGGGATCTTGTAGTGGAGTCTTGGTTAAGTATTCCTGCCTGTTGCCAGGTGCTGCCCACAGGGAAATCAGTGAGAAGCAGCAAATCATTAGGATTTAGAAGGGGAGTGGCACCACCTGAAGCTACCTTGGTGATGGCAGCAGTGACCCGCCAGGAGTCTCCAAGGAGAAGGTGAGCAACAGAAGGCGGAATCAGGGCTACTAAACCCAGCCTCCCCTCCCCAGTGTGCCCATGTGACAGACCCCAGTTATGTTTTATGAAGGGGGTCAGCAGGTTCTGCTTTGTCAGGGCAGCTGACTTTGGGCCAGCGCAGGGTGGCAGGGGGACTCTCTGTTTCTCACCAGGAGTCTGCATTTCCCCAGGAAGCAGGAGGACGCTGGAGTAAGTTGCATAGTGGGTGATCACAGAGCAGGACAGATAGGGCTTGCGAAAATCTCTCTTCCAAATATATCTCAAAGGGCATTTGAGACAACTGTTGGTGGCTCCCCAGGACACAGATGTGGAGTGCTATCCAAAAAGCCCATTGCTCTCCCAGGCCTAATTTGTCACTCTCAGGTCAGGGAGCAAGTATGGGCATGTTCCTGATTTAGTCTCTGCCTTGTCACTTTCTGAGGGAGAGATTTCCCAAGTCCAGCAGATCCCCCGCATTGTGTTTTCACAGCTGTGTGCTGTGCTGCTGTCACCAGTTCATGGAAGAGAGACTTCCAGTATAGACAGGACTCCCAGATGAGCAGAGAGCACGCTGAGTTCCCGAATGAGGTTTTAGAGGCAACAACAAACAAACAACTTAGATAAGGAATCTGGGGCAGGACCACTTGCAACCCAGGCTGACCCAGAAGTGCACTTCCCTTCCAGACTCCAAGATTCCAGACGCCAGGAGCTAATGTCCTGGAATCGGGCCTAACATGTAATCAAGGCTATGAAAAAGGAGATCATTTTTGCCTGCCAGTTTTAATTGAATTGTGGGGAAATTAGGATTAACTAGAGCCCAAGACAGACAGTTTCTTAAAATACCAAGGAGAGAAGCCACATGCCATTCGGAGGTAGGCTGTTCCTGCCACAGCAGAAGCAAAGGCATCTCCCATGTAGCTCCCATGTACAGATCCGAGATTCCCTCCTGCCACTTGGGTTTTCAATCCAAGGAAGTATTGGGAGGCATTCAGATTCCAGCTCTGGGTTATCCTTGCAAGCGCTGCCTCTCCAACTGCATCTCATCCAACTACAAAGTGGGGTCTTAGGAAAACAAATGGTCTCATAAATCTGGAAATAGCCAAAGCGGCACATTATTTTGAGACATGTCATTGCAGTTCTGCTGAAACCCTTAGTTTATTTCCACCTGGGATTTTTGCACAGGGAAGTTGAGATTGGTGGGGAGTAGGTGGAAGCCTCTCTAGCTGCTGTGGAGATGGGAGAGGAATAGAATAAAGTGGGTGTTTAGAAAATCCATGAGGCAACTTGACTTATTCATGCCAAGACCTCTCCCTCCAGATCACCTCTACTCCTGGTAGAGCAGAGATGGCCCCCGCTGATGAGAAAACTCTAAATTTCACCCCTGTCCAAAGACTAAAGAGGAAAATATACTTGCATGGATGGGAAATGCACTGGAGAGAGGCACAGAATTTTCACTTTTAATAAAAATAAAACAAGACTGCCGTTGAGGGAAATGAAAATGGACTTCTGAAAAGAGATACTTTTGGTAGTTCTGAGCAATGGAACATGGTCTGCTGGGTTTCACAGACCAGGGCACATATCCTGTAAAAACTGACAACTGAAAAAGAGATGGGGGGCTTCCCTGGTGGCGCAGTGGTTGGGAGTCCGCCTGCGATGCAGGGGACACGGGTTCGTGCCCCGGTCCGGGAAGATCCCACATGCCGCGGAGCGGCTGGGCCCGTGAGCCATGGCCGCTGAGCCTGCGCGTCCGGAGCCTGTGCTCCGCAACGGGAGAGGCCACAACAGTGAGAGGCCCGCATACCGAAAAAAAAAAAAGAGATGGGAATCCTGGACAAGCGGTGCTCCTGTAGCCTGGACAGAGATCTGCAAATTAAACTGCTTAGTTACTGACCATGCTTGACAAGTGTCTGATTTGGACATGTCCACCCAAGTCCTTGGTGATAGGCAGTTTAGAATCCACACTGTGCCTCTGTCCTCACACTGTGAGGTGCTTTGCTGGCCATCGGATACCTCCATTTGCTAAGTACCTCCTGGCCTGGGCTGGCGGAGCACTCTTTGCCAATTTCTTTGCCAAGCTCTAAGGTCTCTTCCCTCCCAACTGTGGAGTCCTGCCTGCCTTTGGGTCCAGTGCTCTACCCGTGCCATTTGGCAGCTTGAAAATAAATGGAAATCCACAAATAGGCAGTGTGGGCAGCTGGCCGCTTCTTCTACCTGCAGACGAGGATATGGCTAACGCAGTTCACGCCAAAGGAAGCCAAAGGTGACATATATTGGGAAACTTTCTACTTCTTGGAAATGATTCCTTTTATTGCTTTTCAAAGAAAATTTAAAATTAAGGAGACTGAATTACAAGTGTCTGTTATAGGAAGTAGTAAGATGACCATCGATTAGGTCTTGAAGAGAGACTCACATCTCAGATTTTGCAGTCTTAGACTTGTACCCACAAAACCTCCAAAGAATTGTACGCTCCCAGAGAAGTTAACCCCTTTAGCCTTTAAATACTCACCATCCGCACATGCACACATACACAAACCATTTTCTCCAGGATACCCAAACCTTACAACACCTGCGATTTGATTCTCTGATATAGAAATAAACATGACTCAATCCTGCTTCTTAAAAGACTGCCACATGTGAAAATGGCTTCAATGGGAGCAATAAAGGTATTATGATGACTTTTTTCTTGTATTAATCCTCTGGGTCTCATGGGGAGTTTACCCTTCCTGGGCTCTAGGAGGCAGAGGCAGTGGACATCTTATACAAATCCCCCCTTCTGGGAATGGCTGGAACATCCCCCAGCAAATCACAGGTCTCTGCTTGCAGGATGGTTTTCAATTGAACTTAGCAAGTATTTATCGAGCTCCTTGCTGTGCCCCAGGCCTCAGCTAGGCTAAGCCATGCACAGGAAGAAAGATGGAGAAGCACCTCCACCTCCTCTGCCCCTGGTCAGGGTGGACTGCTGGCTCCAGCTGGAGAGCAGGGTGAGCCAGGCTGTGGGAAGAAGCTCCCACAAGGCCAGGCTTTGGGACATGTCAGCCCTTAAGACTTGTTTCCACACTATTCACCCAGAAAGTTACATCAGAGGCAGCATGGAAGGAAAGGGCAATTCAACCCCCCCCCATCCACAGTCCAGAGGCAGAGGGAAGAAGAAAGGTGAGACATGGCAGGACATGGTCTGAGGTGCAGTCAGGCTTGTAGCCTGGAAGTGAGGCAGGGGATGGGTTAAAAATGCACTTGGGGGCTTCCCTGGTGGCGCAGTGGTTGGGAGTCCGCCTGCCGATGCAGGGGACACGGGTTCGTGCCCTGGTCCGGGAAGATCCCACATGCCGCAGAGCGGCTGGGCCCGTGAGCCATGGCCGCTGAGCCTGCGCGTCCGGAGCCTGTGCTCCGCGACGGGAGAGGCCACAACAGCGAGAGGCCCGCGTACCGCAAAAAAAAAAAAAAAAAAAAAAAAAAAAAAAATGCACTTGGTTCACCAGCTATTGAAAGCCAAGCAGGGAAAGCCCCTGAACCCATCAGCTTACCCATGTTTCATTTCCAGAGGGCAACTGCTCTGCAGTGAGAACGGCCCCTGGGATCCCAGCTCTCCCCACTGTGGTAATGGGCGATTTCATTTGTGATAAAGAACACAAGCTCCGGAGTATGTGTGCTTGGGATTAAATTCTGGCTCTGACACTTCAACTTCTAACCCTCCATTTCCTCACCTATAAAGGGGGATAAGAGTAATAACACCTCCCTGATAGGGATGATGTGAAGTCCAAGGAGATCACTTAAGTAAGCACAGGATCAGGCACCAGGATTCAGTAACGTTGCCTATTGTTCCACATTTCCTCAGCAAATATATATTAAGTGTCTCCTAAGACTGTGTCAAGCCTTGTTCTTTGGAGCTCCCCGAAACAAACCCAACAGAATCACTGTCCTGTGGGAACGTATGAAGAGATGAGTAAAGACAAAACAGTGACAGTGCAGGTGGGAAGCGCCACGAGGAAGGAAGCCAGGAGGCTATTGGAACATGAGGCAAGGTGCCCTGACCCAGTCGGAGGATGAGCCAGGCTTCTTGGAGCATTCAATTCTCGGTTTGCCTTAAAAGGGAAATAGAACTCACGTGGTGCCGAGAAATATGGGGGATCAGAAGGGCATCTCAGAAAGGCATTATTGACAAGCTCCCAACGGACAGAGCCTATGGAGGCCGAATAGCTAGGAATCCTTGGCAGAAACCCAGGCCAGGGGTAATGAAGGCTGGACTGAGGGCAGTGGAGTCCAGAAATATTTAGGAAGTGAAACTGGCAGAACTCAGAGGTTGGTTGCATGTAGACTGTGGAGGGAGAAATCCAGACCAGGCTTCCAGTGTGGGAAGCTGAGAGGAGGGTTGTGCCAGTGTCTGAAACAGAGCAAGGAGGAGAAGGGCAGGTTTGGGACGGGAGGGTAAGGAGCTTGGGTCTGGGGCAGGTTGGATCAGGCTGGCTTAAATGTCCAGAGGTGGGACAATCAGGAAGTAAGGCAAGGTGACCATGACGATGGGGGCTGAAGTGGGTGGCTGGGCAGACAGAGCGCCCGAGCAGGCAGGGCTTCAGTCTGCTTCTCTCGGGACTCCAGAGGCATCCCTCGCCCTCTGCCATCCTGCACTGGCCCCAATCATGGCTGCTGCAGCAATGGAAAAGCATCATGACTCTTCCATTACTTGCAGATGGTCCACGAAAACACTGGTCCTCTTGCCTTCCGCCCCTGACCTCAGATGCACCCTCCTCCTCTCTGCCCCTGCAGACTGACCTCTCTAAAAGAATACATAAACCAGTTTACTTCCTTGCTTAATAATCTTCAATGGCTCCCCATTGCCTTCACGATTCAAGCAAATCTCTACAGCATGGAGGTTCCATAACTTTCTGTTCATATAGTGTCTACATGGTTTTCAAACAACTAACAGAAAAAGGAACAAGTGTAATCAGCTATGGATATTCTAGAACAGGTAGAGATGGTTTCAGAATCCTTCAGTATCTTCAGTCCCGCCATCATATTGGGTAATACTCCAGCCCCCAATATTGTCAGGCACCAGCATGCCCTAGAATTTCAGAAATGGGAAGGATTTTAGACGCCAGAGAATTCCCTGCCTCATGCAAGGCCTTCATGTTGTGGCCCCTGTGGCCACTCTCCCTCCCCTCCTTCCTCTTCACACCCACTGCCGTTCCTCAGGGAATGCATAGGAGCTGCAGATTCTGGTACCATCCTTTCACGTATCAGACTGCCACACATACCTTTATCAGACTAATTACTACTCATTATTTAGGGCTCATCTTGAAATTCACTGCCTTCAGATCCTTCCAGAAATCTCTGCTGTCTCAGGTCAATTAGGTGTCTTGCTTCTCCACTCCTACCCCTGGGCTTCCTTCCCTCATCATATCACAGCCCACACCGTTGTCCTTGCTGTCTCCTCCTCTTCATGGTGAATTCTCTAAGGCCAGGTGTTGCATCCTGTCCATCTTATACCACTACTCCATAGCACAGAGACTCAGCATAGAGTAGTGTTGACTAAAAAAAAAAAGAAAAAAAGCACAACCTAAAAGTTGAGAATTATGTTTTATTTGGTGGACTTTCTGAGGACTCAAGCCCGGGAGGCCACTTCTCAGATCGCTCTGAGGGACCTGCTCCCAAGAGGACAGGGGGGAGTCAGGATACACAGGAGTTTTGCAGTAAAACCCAGGTAGTTGGGAACATCAAAGATTACTGTTAATTAAAGAAAACCAGACATGTCAAGTTCATGAATTTAGCGCTTTTCTATGCATGGGAAGATGCAAGGGTCTGGGCTCACTGAAATCATTCCTCTGATAGGCCTTTAACTGTCTAGGGCCAGTATCCTGCTTTTCTCCATCCTGAATGCCACCAGGGTACAGAGTTGGGGACGGCTCCGGTGGCTGCTGGCTCGATGGCTGCAACATCCTTTGTTTACTAATATGGCAGGAGATATTCTTCATCCACAGGAGGCATCCAGACTAGATTAACTGATTTCTCTAAAAACTCATGACTAAGTTTGTTCCCCTGTCATGAGGTTCATCTAGATGCCAGACACCTGCTCAGCCCTCGCCTCCTCCAAACAGTCAGCAAGACCTGCAGTAGCATCCGTTTCTAAGCATGAGGACTCATGAACACTCCGAGGGGGATGTCGCTGTAGGAAGTATTGTTTTCTACAGGGTGGCAGAAACACGATTATAAAGCGCAGCAAGTGGCCCTTGGGGAGTGGCACCATTTCTTTGTTTTATCTTGCCTTCTTCATTATTCTAAGAAGCTGGGGTGGAAAATGAATATTAGACATTCCCCAAAGAAAGTAGTTTCATCACTTTCCTTTTAGACAGTGTCTACATGGTTTCTAAACTGGATGGAAAAGTAGGAAGTAAGTCCCTTGCTCAGCTCTCTTAGAGTGGGTAGAGATGGTCTCTGACTCCTCCAGCATCTTCAGCCCTTTCATTCTGGTGGGTGACACCCTGGCCCCCTACAGCTCCATACTCCAGAGAGTCCTTCCTGACATTTTAGAACTGCAGAGGAAGCTTCGAGACCATGTAATCCTATAGCCTCATTACAACCATCAAAAGAACTAATTCCCAGGCACACTTATAAGTAAATGTGTACTCCATCCGATTAAGTGCACACCTAAAATATCAAGAAACTGTGAAGTATTCCAAGGTCAAAGGATTAAAAAAGTATTCTTTTAAGGGTTTTGAGTATGAGGTCCCTCCCTCCAGGAGCTCAAAGTCTGGTGAGGAAACAGATAATTTAAACGGGAAATCATAAGCAAAGTACAGGAACTAGTGTAAGCACTGGCAGGAAGGGGCGGTTAAACCAGAACAGGAAAATCATCCCTAGCCTCTTATAGATGGAAGTATCTGGACTGAACCCTCAGGTATGAGTTAGCCAAGTAAAGAGGGGGGGGTGGGTGGGTAGCACGGTGTCCTGGCAAAAGATAGTGCATATACAATGGGAACTCATGGCAAGTTTTGAAGACGGCAAGTGGTTCAGAAGAACTGAACCTTGGATTTGGAGACAGAGTGGGGAACAGTGAGAGAGGAAGCTGCAAAATGGGGCCAAGTACAAACTGAAGTGCCTTGTATTGTGTTCGTAATGCGTAGTGACGCTGAGCAATTTAGACCTCTTCCTAAGGCCAGTAGGGGGAAATTGAAGGGGAGTGATAGGAACAGATCAGCATTTTAAAGCCATCACTTCACTTTGGCTGCACGGGGAGAAAGGACTTGAGAAACAATAGGAAGCCACAGCCGGAAGAGAGAGGAGCTGAGAAAGTGCAGCAGGAATGGAGAAAGGCTGGGGTGGTGAGAAATGTTTAAAAAACATTTCTCGAGAGTTGACTCCCGAGTTGACTCCTGAGTTGACTCGAGAGTTGTTGGGTATTAACTGATGTGGGAGGTTAGGAATGGGAAGGAATCAAGGGTGATGTCAGGTTGTGAATGAAGAACACCCAAGAGGAGACCAGGATGAGGCCGGGACATAAGAAGAACTGTCATTTATTGAGCAATTACTATATGCCAGGCATTAAGATCAATGCTTTTCATGTTATTACCTCATTTAATCCTTATTACAACATTATCAAGTAGGTAAGAATTATTATGCAGAATTTACAATAGGATACTGAGGCACAAAGATATTGAGTATTTTTTTTTTTGCAATATCGCACAACTCCTAAGAAGCTGAGCTAAGATTCAGACATAGGATTGGGTAGAAATCAACAATCCTGTTCAGTTTGGAATGCTAATTAGACATACAAATGGAGCTGTGGGATAGGTAGCCAGAGTCTAGATTTCAGGAGAGAAGTCCACCCTGGTATCCTGGAGGTCAAGAGAAAAAAGGGCTTCAAAGAAAGAGGGAGTGATTGACAGTGCAAATGCTATTAAGACATGAACACCAAGATTTAGACTGGATTATTGGATTTGGGATCTGGAGATCATGGATCTCAACAGAGTGGAATTAAGAAAGTGGTGAAGACAAAAGTTATTCCTGGTGGGCTCAAAAAATAATGGGAGGTGAGGTAGCGGAACGGTGACTATACACTCTTTCAAAGAGCTTTGCTGTGAAGCGTAGAAAAGCAATAGGGCAGTACGGGATCGAGGGACGTTTTGTTGTTAAGATGGGAGCATGCTTGTATGCTGATAAGAATGAGTCAATAGGGAAGGGAACTTTGATATTTTAAGAAAGAGAGAGTGGAAAGGTCTAGGAGAAAAATTCAGATTCAGGTGAAGTGGTTGGCTTCAGACAGCAGCAAAAGGGGTGTCTCCGTTGTCGTAAGGGGAATGGCAGAGCATTGGGAAGCAAAAGGTTGGCAGAAGCAGTTTTCTTCTCATTTCTTCCATTTTATCAGTGAAAGAAGAAGCAAGATTACGAGCTGAGAGTAAGAAGATGCCGGAAGTTTGAGAAGAGCAGAAAAGTGTGAAATATTGTCTAGATCTGAGGACCTACTTGGGATCTGTGATGATATATCGAAAAAGAAACCTGATGGTTTTTCTCCAGCCATGTTTAGCTTCTGAGATGCAATTGTAGAATGGGTGTGTTACCGAGTCCAAGTGGCACGACCAGCAGACAGAGAAGACGGTAGACTAGTGTCTCCAATAAACCATCTTATCAGGGTTTGGATGCCAGTTTCTTTTATAGCACTGAGAGTGGGAGGAGATGAGGAAATAAAGTAAAAAGGCCATAAGATTTGCAAATGTCCCCTGGAATGGCCAGCCTCAGGGAGGGGATGTGTTAATTTCCACAGCCATCTATCTACACGTGGGCAGGGTGAGATTGTCTCCCTGGGAGCTGAACAGAGGCACTTTAGTTTAACATTCAGGCAGAGGGGCAGGGTTCCCTGAGGCAGGCCATTATGTATGATTATAATAACAAAAGCAAGGAAAAGCAAAGGTTATAGTCAAGGAAACAGATCAAACATGGAGTCCGATTTAGCTCTTCCCTGTTACACATGGAAAGTTGGCTTTAACCAACAGGATTCGGGTTTTTTCAGGAAAGTGCAAGGAGCGGAACAAAAAGCAAGGGTGTAGTCGAGAATAAATGGTGATGAAATTTAAATTTGAAAATAAGGGAAACAGGGGTGATGGGTAGCAAAAACGTGGCTGGGCTCAAAATTAGGATCCCGAGGAGTCAAAGAATTGCTAGAGTAAAGGCACTAAAGGATGGGAACGTTGGCAGGGGTCAGAGTCTGCTATGCTTTAGGCTAAGGCTTTGAGGTTACAGTCATTACTCACGAGAAGGTCTCTGGTGTGCCCATGGGAGGGGGTGATGAGGTAGAGTGGAGGACGATTTCATCAGAGATGGGGCAGTTAAGCAACTGAGAGATCAAGGAGTTGGATGCCTCTTTCCATGAATGCCAAAGTCACCAAACATGACTTTGGTGCAGGAGAGAAATACAGTGAGCCAGGTATTCAAATCTTTGATGACTGACATCTGAAGAAGGGTGAGAGGACAGTATATAATTGCAACAAACAGGGCTGGACAGTGGACAGACATTCTGATGATAGGCAAGGCGAACTGGAAGACGGAAAAAAGGATCACCAGGACACCGCAATCAGCAGCCGGGAGGGCATCTACCTCAAGTCTAGGCTCTAAAGGAGGAAAGACAGCCTCCACTTGAGAAGGCTGCTGAGGAAGCCAGGTCCTTGGGGGAAAGTCAGCCGTCAGTGCAAGCAAGGAGGTGAAGGGACCATTCAGAGAAGAGGTCTTTCCAGGGGACTCAAGAGATGGGGTTAGCCGGGGGAAGTGGGCCAAGCAGAGCTGTGTGGATGAGGAAAGAGACCCAGTGACTGGGGTCCACAGTGATGAGATTAATCCTGACTGTCCCTTAGGACTGCTGTGTCACAAGTCCTCTTTGGGGTCTACCGAGCTCGAGGTGCCTGCAGGGCATCAGGACACATTGATGTCCAGTGGGTGGTGGCAGCTACAGGTCTGAGACAGAAAAGAGAGCACCAAGCTAGAGAGATACAGACCTAAGAGCTGGCCGCCAGCAGATGGCTGTTGAAGCCATGGGAATGTGTGAGACCACCCAAGGGTGGGGACACTGCGAGAAGAGAAGAGGACCCAGCACAAGATGCCCAGCCACACCAACCTTAAGAGATGGCAGAGAGCAGGAAAGTCAGGGGACAGAAGGAGCATCCAGAGGAGATGGAGGAAAACTCGAAAGCCACGGGGCCACGGAGGCTACCTGTGGTAAATACCGCAGAAAGGTCAGCCGAGGTAAGCAAGGAGAGAGGCGCCTTTCCATTGCGTTCAGCCACAGTCGCTGGTGCCCTTGGAGAGAGCCATTGCGGTGGTTTCCATGGAGGAAGAGACTGGGCTGTCATGTGCGGGAGCGGAGTGGGAAGAGGTGAGGAAATCCCTCCTCCCTGCGTCACATCTTAGCTGTGGCACCTTGAACAACCCTCTTGGACTCTCTGAACCTCCATTTTTTAAAACCTGGAAATAGGGGTATTAATCCCATTCGTATGGGGTTGTGATCAAGTAAAATTAGGTAAAATAGTGTGTTTGACAAAGAGTAGGTGTGCAATAAATGGTAATTACGGTAAACAGGACACGGATTATTGCTGTTGCTTGGTGATAAAGGATTTGAGACATACGATTGGAGCCAGAATGGCATGTGGGGTTCATAGATTTATCTTTGTTTCTTTAACTTGGAATATATTAACAGGAGCATGTTGAGAGATGGAAAATATAGCTGTAGAAAGTGAAGAAAACTGTCCCTTGTTGAAATGAACCCACACCTTGGCTGTATTATCTCTGTTATGAGGAACAGAGCTTACTAGCAAATTCTCAGATACGTTTGGAAAAGCCGCCAGGGTTCCCAGAAAGTGTAGCTGTTCAGAAACCTCGGGAAATGCCATCCACAGCTTCAACAGGCCTTATCATTCCAGCTAGAATATGCATTCTGGAATGAAATGTTGTTGATTATACGTAGCCAGGTTATGATTTTCTGATTTGTGCAACAATATCTCTCTGAGAGGAAGACAGATCGCCATGCATTGAATTCCTAATCCGACACCTAATTTTGTCCACGGGACTGTAAATTTTCATGCATTACCTGTAGGGAAAACTTCAGTTTCTAAAAAACAAATATTATAGAGCTTTCTATGACCCGGAAAGACTTGTGTAGCAGGCATGAGCCGCGTGGCATGGATTTTTGCCAGCCGCATTCAGGTGCTGAATAGAGAAAAGAGCAGATGCTGAATCTGACCAACTACCACCCTGGGTCCAGGGGCCCCCCACCTTCAAAAAACTCAATTGCTTGAGGTCTGAATTAGCACCAGAAATAAATGAGGAGACGATGCTGCTCTTTAGCAAATAAAGTATAGAAGAGTTCATTATTCATGTGTCACTGCGGTATTTTTGGTCTGTCTAAAGGGTCTGCAGGAGAACCATCCAAGCTTCAGTCACCTCTCCAGGCCTGGGGGAAGAGGAAAGGTGGGGTCAGAAGACTACAAAGGCAGCTTAAGATGGGGTGCCAGGAAACCAACTCGATCTTAATTTTCAAACTTAACTCAGTTTACCTCCTCCAGGAAGTCATCCCTGATATCCTTAGGTTTAGGGGGTCTGCTCTGTGTTGCCACGGTCTCCAGTGCTTAAACTCACAAAGCTCTTATTTACTGAAGGTTCCAGTATGTCTCTACAGGAATGGGTTAATGCATTTCAATCTGGTGAGCAAAGGCCACTTGGAGCTGTAGTTCCCTATCCTTTTACAGAGGACTAAGAAAATACCAGTGGTTGGGGTCAACAATTGTGGGGAGGGGCCACTGGAAGATTAAGGAAAACCTTAGCAATTGGCAGACGCCTGCATATTCTAAGTACTCAGGAAGAGTTTGCTGAAATTATTTAATTGATGGAATGTTTTGTTTGTGGCCTGAATCACTTCTTGCCCCTTGGTCCTTTGAGCTCACGCTCAGCATGTATATTTCCCTCCCGGCTGTGGTACTTTGCCCACTACTTTGAGACGCTCTGGAGGAAGAGAGAACAGGTTGAATTTGTATCAACCAGAAAAGGACTTAAAACGAAGTATGAGATTCTAAACTGTTCTCCAAGAAAAAGTTAAGACTTTTGAGAATAAAAATGAGGGGGGAGCATTGTAAATAGTAAACCAAGTCTGAGCACAACAGGGAGAGGAGGGGCACAGGAGAGGTCTGATGCGACTGCAGCACGAGGTAGGAGAGAGAATGGACGTGAACCTTGGACCATGTTCTGAGGGGTCTTGAGTGCAGCTCCAAGAACGTAAACATAATTTTAGCTGTCAATGAGAACCACGGAAGGTTCTGGAGCAGAGGATTCCTAGAAAAACTGTTACTTACAAGACACAATTGCCCGAATTTGCATTAAAATGATAACTTTCTTAAGTATCCATTGTTTAAATACCAAGCACTTTTAGGAATAATCGCTGTTTCTTAAAATTGAGGCATGTGGTTCTCTTTCATAACTAGTATAAATAAGGTCATTTATTTGATGAATTTGTAATTTGTCATACATCACACTGCACCAGGCACTGTGAGGGTACAAAGATGTGTGGAATCAGATTCCTGCCTTCCGGAAGCTTAACGCTCAGAGGAAAGACGAGGTGACTATAATAATCAGAACACAAATGTCCAGTGGAGTCAGACTCGTGTGGTCGGAAGTAGCAGAAACCTACTCACATTAGCTAGAGCTGGTTACAGACATAAGCCATGAAATAGCTCATGGTAAGGATACAGATGTGACTCAGGGACCCGGGAAAGGGCAGAGAAGCTGGGCCGACCCAAGGGCTGGCAGGAGAGACTGGAGGCAGCTCCCCCCTGCCCACCGCCCCCCACCCCCAGCCTCCTCGTTCCTCTCTCGTGGCCAAATCTCTGCAGCACAGGTCACATGGCTGCCACTGCATGCCTGGGTTCCAGGGACACTCCAAAACACTGCTTGAAATCAATGGCTTTCAGGCCCAAAGAAGGATTCTCAAGACAGAGAGCCCAGCTGGCCTGACTTGGGTCAGGTGTCTGGCCTGGTCCAATCGGCTGTGGGGTGGAGACGGGTCACGTGGTGTAACCAGGACCCCCTCTCCTGTGGCAGTGGGGTACACTCTGTCCAAAGAGGAAGCAATTGTGGGGTGGACAGACACCCCCAAACACGCCTCCCTTGTCAGTGTGCTCTCAGGAGCTCAGAGGGCAAGTGGTCTGGGGATTCAGAGGAGGATAAAATCACTCCCAGCTGAGCGGTGCTTGGAACCTTCCTGCCCTCAAGGATCAAGGACTTCCAGGAGGGGTAGAACCCACTGGAAAGACAGACTGGAGAGCAGCGAGCTTACACCACATCCAGCGGGTGCAGCGTTACCTCTGCATGAACGACTGAAATACTGTTCTGTTCACATGAAGTCTGCTAATTTCTGCAAATAAAGTAAAATTAAAAGAGGTGGAGATTTACATATACAAAGTACCTTATATAAAGTAGAGAACTAATAAGGACCTACTTTATAGCCCAGAGAAGTTTACTCAATACTCTGTAATGGCCTATATGGGAAAAGAATCTAAAAAAGAGGGAGATGTATATATATATATATATATATATATATACACACATACATGTATAACTGATTCACTTTGCTGTACACCCAAAACTAACACAACATTGTAAATCAACTACACTCCAATCAAAATTTAAAAACAAAAGAGGTGGAAACAAGAAAATGACTTCATCGTTTATAGACTCAACAGCAGGCTCTTTGCATCCTTGCCCTGGGAGGAAGGATAAACAACTCAAGGACAGAGTCAGTCTAGCAGGGTTCGTGGCACAAGATGACCAGCTGTGGCACGGTCCTTGGAGATGACCATGTGTGTGCCTGAGCCGCTGGGAAGGGGCTATGCTACCAGACAATTTAAATGTTAAGAGGACACTTCCAGCAGCTGTGTGCAGAATGGATGAGAGAGAGCAAAGTGAACACGGGGAGACCAGTTACAAGGCTGCTGCGGTGTCCCAGGTGAGAGGAGATGGTGTTAGATCAGGAAGGAGACCCTGGAGATGGAGAAATGTGGATGGATTAGAGACACAGCTAGTGGGACAGTGCTGTGTGCTGGTCGGCTGTAGGGGCTGAGGGGAAGGGAGGAATCAGAGGTGGCTCCTAGGTTTCTGGGAAGGCAGGAAGGTGTCGTGTTCAGGAGAGAACAATTAAGAATTCCAGTTTGGAAGGGTTAGGTTTGACATGTCTTTGAACTTTCTAGGTACAGTCATGTTTGTGCAAAACTGGAGTGCAGAGGAGAGTTCTGGGCTGAATGATGCATTTGAGGGCAGGGAGAAGCCTCTCAAGGGAGCTTACATGAAGTGGATTTGTTACGAGGATTCAGAGGATTCTCACCCAACCTGAGGGCAGGCCTCCCAGGAAGCTGCAGCCAGCGAGCCCTGCAGACAGATGCCAGGAACCAGCAGTGTTTCTGCCTTTGTACCATGATGGACTCCTATGGCCTCGGCGAGCCTGGGACTCCTGTCTATCTTTCTGTCCCTCTTTCTCTATGTCTGCTGTGTGTGTCTCTGCATTTTCCTCCACGTCTCTCTCTATTTGTCTCTGTGTGTCTGTCCCTCTGACACTCTGAATGTGTGGCTCTGTGTGTAGGTGTGGGCCTCTCCCTGTGTCTTGCATCTCCAGGATTATTTCTCTCCTTTTCTCTCTTCATGTGCTTCTGTCTCTGTCCATCTGTCTGTCTCTGTCTCTGTCCATCTGTCTCTCCCTCTCTCTGTCTCTTAAACTGCTTCTTTTGACTTATTTGTTTCCTTCTCTCTCTGCTTCTGTGTGCAAATGACCAAACATGGCTTCCCCGTGCAACGTTTACAGCACTTTCTGATTTCTTGCCCAACAGAGACTGACCACCAACTCTGAATCCCAATTCCAAATTCCGGAATCTGATTGGCCCATTTTTTCTCAAGTGTTAATTTCTGGTTCAATTCATCTGTGGCCAGGAAGGCTTGAAGCTGGGGCAGGGAAGCATCAGGTGCTATAAAAATACATGCTACTGATAAACAGATCATGAAGGTCCTGGCCAATGGAAAAGAGAAAGAGGAAGAAAGACTCTGAAAAAAAGATAAAATGCTCACTACTCAGAAATATTATAAACATCTAACTAGAAACACTAGCAGAATCAAACAGTGTAGGAGAGCTGGGCAAAATTACTGTGTTAAAGGGCAACCTTCAAAATCGGTATCATTTCTTTACACCAGTGATAACCAATTAGCAAATCTAATTTTTAAAAAGACGCAGTTCACAATAGCCAAAAAGTGTAGAAAAGATGTAAGAATGAACAAGACCTAGAGGGAGTAAAATTTTCAATTCTAATAAATAAAAATACACATATATATGATCTGAATAAGTGGAGATCCATTCCAAGGTCATGGACGGGACAACTTAATATTATAAGAATATCAATTCTCCCCAAATTAGTCTATAAATTCAAGGCAGTTACAATCAATTTTCTAAATGGAGTTTTGAAGGGATTTTATAAATGGACTCTATACGTTTACATGGAAACAGAAGACCTGACAGAATTCCCTCTGAGGCATCTGGACCTTCACAAGCGGTGGCTGCTGTCTGCTGGGGTTTGGCAAGAGGGTTGAAAACCCTTTGAGGCATACTGAGCCCCACCAGAGCCTCGCTGTGCACTGCAGCAGTCTCTGTAAACTGAAGCAGGGCGACAGGGCAGAGAGAGGCCTCCTGAGGCACAGAGACAGGATGGGGGGTAGGAATGGAGGCCAACATGAATGGCCCACAGCAGAGAGAGCTCCCAGGGCTCAGAGAGCTGACAGTTGAGTGGTAAAGTGTGGAAAGATCTCCAGAGCCTTGGGTCCCCAGATCTCTATCCCTCTTAAGGGGAAGTCTTGATTCCACCCTCAAAATATTTCAAGCCAGAGGAAATTTGAATAAAATTAAAGGTGCAAGAAAGCCCCGGACACAGCTCTCCTAAAGGTTACATTGACTCAGCCCCCCGCTAGCAGCCTGAGAGAAGGACCATGCCTTTTCCTGGAGGATAGAATGACTTAACCTCAGTCTCTACTGTTTTTTTTCACACCATGGCTGCCATACAATTGTTAAAATGATGACACATAAGAACAATCAAGATAATGTGATGCATGGTCAAGAGAGGAGGGCTTCCCTGGTGGTGCAGTGGTTGAGAGTCCGCCTGCCGATGCAGGGGACACGGGTTCGTGCCCCAGTCCGGGAAGATCCCACATGCCACGGAGCGGCTGGGCCCGTGAGCCATGGCCGCTGAGCCTGTGCGTCCGGAGCCTGTACTCCGTAACAGGAGAGGCCACAACAGTGAGAGGCCCGTGTACCGCTAAAAAAAAAAAAAAAAAAAAAAAGAGAGAGAGAGGAAACAAACAGACTCATTTATTAAAAAAAATAAAAAAAGTAGAAAACAAACAAACAAGAAAATAAGCTCTCAACAAGCTAGGAATTGAAGATGTAGTCGTTTCCTACTGCTGCTGTAACAAATGACCACAAACATAGTGGCTTAAAAACACAAATTTATTACCTTACAGTTCTGGAAGTCAGAAATGCAAAATGGAGTCTCACTGGACTAAAATCCGGGTGTTCGCAGGCTGCATTCCTTTCTGGAAGCTCTGAAGGATAATTTGTTTCCTTATATTTTCCACCGTTCAGAGGACACCCACATTCTATAGCTCAAAGCTAGAAATGTTAGATTGCTCTGATCATTTTTCTGCAGTTACATCCCCTACATCCCCAGAAGAAGTTACATCTTCTCCTGCCTCCTTCTCCCTTTCCTAAGGACCCTTGTGATTACATTTGGTCCATCCACATGATCCATAATAATCTGCTATCGTAAGGTCAGATGACTGGCAACTTTAACTCCATCCGGAACATGAATTCCCCCTTGCCATGTACCTGAACAGATTTGAAGGTTTCTGGAATTAGGATGTGGATGTCTTTAGGGGATCATTATTCTGCCTACCACAGAAGGGAACTTTCTTGATCAAAAGTAAGGCATCTGTGAAAAACGTGCAGTTAACAATCATAGTTGATGGTGAAACATTGAACAGTTTTTCCAAAGATTGGGAATAGTTCAAAGATCTCTCCTCTCACCAATTCTGTACAACATTGTACTGAAAATCCTACCTACTTCAATAAGGCAAAGAAAAAAGGCATAGATATTGGAAAAGAAGAAGGACATGTGTCCTTATCTTAAACTGACAGAATTTTATATATAGAAGGCTATGGAATCTCTGAAATTTAGAAAGTGACTTTAGCCAAGGTTACAAGATGTGGGATCAATATTCAAAAATTAATTGTATTTATGTATATTAGTTATGAACAGTTGGAAAATGAAATTTTATTTTATTTTATTTACATCTTTATTGGAGTATAATTGCTTTACAATGTTGTGTTAGTTTCTGCTGTATAACAAAGTGAATCAGCTATATGTATACATATATCCCTATATCCCCTCCCTCTTGAGCCTCCCTCCAACCCTCCCTATCCCACCCCTCTAGGTCATCACCAAGCACTGAGCTGATCTCCCTGTGCTATGCAACTGCTTCCCACTAGCTATCTATTTTACGTTTGGTAGTGTATATACGTCAATGCTACTCTCTGACGTCGTCCCAGCTTACCCTTCCCCCTCCCTGTGTCCTCAAGTCCATTCTCTACCTCTATGTCTTTATACCTCTCCTGCCCCTAGGTTCATCAGAACCATTTTTTTTTTAGATTCCATGTATATGTACTAGCATACAGCATTTGTTTTTCTGACTTACTTCACTCTGTATGACAGACTCTAGGTCCATCCACCTCACTACAAATAACTCAACTTCGTTTCTTTTTATGGCTGAGTAATATTCCATTGTATATATGTGCCACATCTTCTTTATCCATTCATCTGATGATGGACACTTAGGTTGCTTCCATGTCCTGGCTATTGTAAATAGTGCTGAAATGAACATTGTGGTACATGTCTCTTTTTGAATTATGGTTTTCTCAGGGTATATGCCCAGTAGTGGGATTGCTGAGTCATATGGTAGTTCTATTTCTAGTTTTTTAAGGGACCTCCATACTGTTCTCCATAGTGGCTGTATCAATTTACATTCCCACCAACAGTGCAAGAGGGTTCTGTTTTCTCCACATCCTCTCCAGCAGTTATTGTCTGTAGATTTTTTGATGATGGCCATTCTGACCAGTTTGAGGTTATACCTCATTGTGGTTTTGATTTGCATTTCTCTAATGATTAGTGATGTTGAGCATTCTTTCATTTGTTGGCAATCAGTATATCTTCTTTGGAGAAATATCTATTTAGGTCTTCCACCAATTTGGGATTGGATTAGTTTTTCTTTTGTTATTGAGCTGCATGAGCTGCAGCTTATATATATTTTGAAGATTAATCCTTTGCCAGTTGCTTCGCTTGCAAATGTTTTCTCCCATTCTGAGGGTTGTCTTTTCATCTTGTTTATGGTTTCCTTTGCTGTGCAAAACCTTTAAAGTTTCATTAGGTCTTATTTGTTTATTTTTGTTTTTATTTCCATTTTTCTAGGAGGTGGGTCAAAAAGGATCTTGCTGTGATTTATGTCATAGAGTGTTCTGCTTATGTTTTCTTCTAAGAGTTTTATAGTGTCTGGTCTTACATTTAGGTCTTTAATCCATTTTGAGTTTATTTTTGTGTATGATATTTGGAAGTGTTCTAATTTCATTCTTTTACATGTAACTATCCAGTGGAAAATGAAATTTTAAAAGACATCTATAATAACATCAAGTAAATGAAATACCTAGGATAAATCTAGCAAAAGATAGGCAAGACCTGTATATTGAATGTTATACAGCATTCCTGAGACTAATTAAAGAGAATGCAAATAATTGAAAAGATACACCACATTCATGGATTAGATTATTCAAGATTGATAAATTGTCCATTCTCTCAAAATTGACCTATAGATTTAATGCATCCCAATCAAAATCTCAAAAGAATTTTTTTTTAAAAAAATTGAGAAGGGGGCTTCCCTGGTGGCGCAGTGGTTGAGAGTCCACCTGCCGATGCAGGGGACACGGGTTCGTGCCCTGGTCCAGGAAGATCCCACATGCCGCAGAGCGGCTAGGCCCATAAGCCATGGCCGCTGAGCCAGCATGTCCGGAGCCTGTGCTCCGCAACGAGAGAGGCCACGACAGTGAGAGGCCCACATAACGCAAAAAAAAAAAAAAAAAAAAAAAAAATTGAGAAGGTGATTCTAAAAATATACATGGAAGTATAAAGGATTTAGAATAGCCAAAACAATTTTAAATAATAAGAACAAAATTGGAGAATTAACACTATCTGATTTCAAAACTTATTATACAGCTAAAGTGATCAAGACAGTCTGTTATTGGCATAAAACAAGTAGGTAGATCAATGGAACAGAATAGTAAATCTAGAAATGCACCTATACATGTGTTGATTTTTGACCAAGGCATCAAAGTAGTTCGATGGTGAAAGAAAAGTCTTTTTAACAGGATGTGCTATAAGAACTTGTTATCTTTGTGAGGGGAAAAAAATTGAACTTGATATCTATCTCAATCCATACACACAAAAAATAATTTAAGAGACATTTTAGACTTAAATGTAAAAGCTAGAAACATAAACTTTCTTGAATAAAATAAAACATATGATAATATATTTGTGACTATGAATGGGTAAAGATTTTTAAATTAGAACTCAAAAGGAACTAACCATAAAAGGAAAAAAATGTTAAATTAGGCTTCCACAAAATTAACATTTTTTGCTGATCAAAAGTAACCATTAAGAAAATGAAAAGGCAAGCCACAAACTGGAAAAATATTCATAATACATTTATCTGAAAAAGACACATATCCAACAGATTGAAGTGGGGAGGATGTGATGAGAACTCCTACAAGTCAACAATGAAAAGATAATAATTCAAGAAAAAAAATGGACAAAGGGTGTGAAGAGGCACTTCACAAAAGATTAGCCAATAAGCACGTGTAAAGGTGCTCAGCATCATTAGTCATCAGGGAAATGCAAATTAAAATCACAATGAGACACATTTCATATCCACTAGTATAGCTTCTATCTAAAACTGATAACACCAAATATTAGTGAGGATGTGGAGCAACCGGAACTCTCAGACATTGTTGTGGAATGTGAAATGCTATGATGATTTTGAAAGACAGTTTGGCAATGTCTTATAAAGTTAAACATAAGCCTATGCTAAGACCCAGCAATTCTTCTCCTAGGTATCTACCAAAGAGAAATGAAAACATACATCTATGAAAAGACTTCAGCAATAATGCTTATAACAACCTCTACATAATATATAAAAATCAGGACCAATCCAAATGTCTATCAAGAGACAAGTGGAAAACAAATCTACTCAGCAATAAAAAGGAATGAAATGCGAATACTTGCAACAACAGCAATGAATAAAAACAACTACATATAAAAGAATGTGAACTAATTCCATTTATATGGAACTCTAAATCACACAAAACTAATGGTAGTAGTAAATAGAAAATAATCATGGTTGGGGGTAGAATTAACAGAAAGGCCTGGGGAAATTTTCTGGGGTGGTAAAATATTCTGTATATTAAGGTTGTCTTACCTAATTCTGGAAATTTATTCTTCCATATAAATTATTGAGATATAATATTACATGGAAAGATCCTAAGTATTCACTTAAATGAATTTTGAAAGTAATATGTAAATGTCAATGCATGCAAGTTATATCTCAATAATTCCTATGGAAGAATAAAAACCTATAGTTAAATAGGACATCCTTAATAAAGAAGTATAGCAAGGAAAAATGTGCTTTATCAGAAAATAAAATAAACTATAAAGCCATAGTAATAAAAACAGTCTGGTATTATTCTACAAAACAGATTATGGACCAATAGAACAGAACAGAGAGCCAAGACAAACCATTATCATACCTTTTGTGTAACAAAATAACACTACAGATCAAAGAAAATATTGGTTTAATAACAATGTTGAGAAAAACCGGAACATAAGAAAAATAAAGCTGGATTCCTACTTAAATATCACTTTATTCCACATAGATAAAAGATCTAAACATCTAGAATATTGTTATGACATAGAAGTAGGAAAGCAAGTCCTAAAAAATACTTCAAAAGCACAAACCACACAGCAAAAATTAGATGGATTTGATCATATCAAAATGAAGTATTTTTCAATTCAATGAAAGACATTTTGGAAAGTTAGTGGATGACAGAATGAAAGCATATATTTTGGGCATTTAATACCAAAAAAGGAATTTATTATTTAGAGTACACAAGAAACTCCTGTAAATCAAAAGGAATACAGATAGCAATCCCATATTAAAAATGCTCAAAGATATGATTTATCAGTTTATAGGAAAGAAAACTCAAAATGCTCAAACTTATTATTAATCAGGGAAATGTTAATTAACAAAGAACCATCTCTTTATACTTATCAGACTGGTAAAATTGGAAAACTGGATAATGCTAAGTGCTGGAGGGTATTGGGGTATGGAAATTTCTGTGTACTGCTGATGAGAGGGGTGCAGCTATTCTGGGAAGGTCCAGTGAGTACTTAATTAAATTAGATATTGAAATACCTATGACCCAGCCACCCTGCTTCTTGTGTACATATCTCAAGAAATTCTCACACAGTCTAAGGTGCACAAGTATGAAGATATTGAGTTGATGAAGGGGGTTAGAAGAGTGGCTAAGCTATATCATAGTGAATGCACATCATGGCATACGTACCAGTCAGCAGGTAGTAGCAATGGATCAAATATGTACATGGCAACAAGGATGCTTCTGGAACACACAGACCTCAGTAAAATAAGAATGAGAATGAAACATATGATACAACACCATTTAGGTAAATTTAAAATACATGTACACAAAAAGACAATATACCATTTGCAAAAGGCATTACATTAAACAATTTAGAATAAATGATTGGCTGGAAGGAGAGGAGAATGGAGAATTAAGAAGAAAATCAAACAACAGAGGGACCTTGCGTGGACCATGATGATCTGGGGTCACACACTGATAAAAAGAACTAACTCAAGCCTCTACACCTGCAGCTTAAAGCTAGTTGGAGGAATTCCTTCTCGGGGGAAGGACAATTATCTGGAAGGGAGAATGAGGGTTGCAAAGTCAACGGATAACAAAGTCAACGGGTTACAAATTCAACAGGTTACTGAGAGCCCACAGTGAACCAAATGATTACAAAGGAAGTGTCTTCATCTTGAATTATTTTAGAAGAAGGAATTGAAGTTCAGGGAAGCTAAACAACTTGTCCAAGTTCACAGTTTGTAAAAATCAGATTTCAGACTCAGTGTCAAAACGAGTCATCACTTGACTATTACTGCCCTGGCCCAAGCCGACATGGTCGCTCAGCGGGACTGCTGCCCTAGCCTCCTCACGGTTCTCCCTGCTCCCACCCATGCCCCTATTGTCTACTCCGCAGAGCAGCTAGAGCGTCTCTGTAAATCCCTGTAAATGTAAGTCAGATCGTGTCACTTCTCAGCTCAGAACGCTGCAAGGCTGTCCCCATCCCACATCATTTGGAATGACATCCACAATGCCTACATGTCCTACACACCCCAGGATGGCCTGGCCCCTGCCTCGCTTTCCAGGCTCATCTCTGATCACTCTCCATATTGACCTTCTTGCTGTTTCTTAAACACTCCCAGGACATTCCAACCTCAGGACTTGGCACTAGTCTTTTCCCTCATTCTCACATGGCATTAACCATCCCTTCACTCAGGTCTCTGCTCAAATATTACCTGCTAAGAAAGGCCTTTCCTGACCACCTTACCGTCAATGCACCATCTTCTACTCATCATTTTTAATGCTTTACTCTGCTTTGCTTCTACCACTTATCCCTTCCTGACAGCACATTATCTATATTTTTTTTTGGTTGGTTTATCTCCCACGTTAGGATGAGGGCATCCTACTAAGATACTGCTCTGAGTCATGTGTTCTGTACAATCCCTGGCCCAGGGAAAGCCCTCATCCAATATATGTGGGTGATTGTCTGCATGTCTGAGCCTAGACGCATGGTCTTTCCACTGTACCACTCATGGCTCCCAAACAGGGCTTGGGGAAGGGAGTACAGTAAAAATAGCAACAACGGGACTTCCCTGGCAGTCCAGTGGTTAAGACTCCGTGCTTCCAATGTAGGGAGGAGGGTGGGTTCTATCCCTGGTCAGGGAACTAAGATTCCACATGCCGCGCAATGCAGCCAAAAAAAAAAAAATTAGGAACAACAAAGGTCAAGGTGGCCCTTTACTAGGAAGCAGGTGTGTGGGTCAGAGAGACAAAAATCCCAGAACCTGATGGGGCTGAACAAAGTGGGAGCAGGAGGAGGAACCAGCATTGAGATTTTAGGATTTTAGCCTCTCTGATCTTTCTGCTTCCAAAAAACATGAAAACCAAACTGACCAACCAGTTCTGCGACCCTTAGATCAATGCCTGAACTTGCTCTCATGAACCTCAGGGGAGACAGATTTCACAACTGCCCTACAGAATCCCTTTCCCAAGTCTAATGACCATCAGAATAAGAAATCCATGCCTTATTACAGGTATTAATTTCTCTTGCTGCAATTTAATCCCACTTCCTCCAAGAAACATAACTATGTAATTGAGAAATAAATAAGGGGGTAAACTGCTGTGGAAATCTAACATCATTTACACAACTCAAGAGATTTTCCCCTGGATTGTAATTATGTGTCTCTTCTTAATCCCAGCTACCTCTCAGAAGCTAGCTCTTAGGGCTGAGCTTGGCAATCAACTTCCATAAAGATGCCACTTAGGAGGTTGTCGTGAGTCCCTCTGAGGAAGGCCGGCTTTTGGGGGCGTCTTGCGCTCGCTGAGGGGGCACCTCGGGAACAATGGCGGAAGGAGATAATCGCAGCACCAACCTGCTGGACTATCTACTATCTAGATCCATCCGTTCTGTTGGGTGTTTCCTGTTTTGTTACGTTTTTGTGCTTGGCAGACTACCGTGTTCCCATTCTAGCGCCTAGAATTTTTGGCTCCAATAAATGGACCATGAGCAACAGCAGAGATTCCATGAAATTTGCAGCAATCTCAAAAAAAAAGAGGCTGGTGGAAACGCCTCTTTACACTAAAGGAAGAAAAGCCTAAAATGTACTTCATGACCATGATCATTTCTCTTGCTGCGGTTGCTTGGGTGGGACAGCAAGTCCACAACCTCCTTCTCACCTACCTGATAGTGACTTTCTTACTCTTGCTTCATGGACTAAACCAACATGGAATCATTTCAAAGTACATTGGAATGGCCAAAAGAGAGATAAACAAGCTTCTCAAACAAAAAGAAAAGAAAAATGAATAATACATCTGCTTTATGCAGTGTGATTAATGGTGTATACATTGTCCTTGGGGACACTGTCTGTTATGCTGTCTGGATACTAAAATGTTACAGATGTAGCTCTTTGCTGTCCCTCATTCTGCCCTTAGTTAGTAGAAATTCTGACTTGCCAAGTAAGGCTTTATGCCCAGTGTCTTCATGGGTGTGCTCTCATCAGCTGGCCTTATATGGACAACTCATTCATCATTACCACTCGTCTTGGTTTCTCTCACCCAGGGTTAATTGAACTCTTACTTTTGAAATAATATAGTGGTGAACTTTATCCTTTAGTACAGTTAACAGTGGCCTGGGATAACCGTTCAAGTTGATCTTTGCTTTAGCTGGATACAAGATAGTGGTCTGTGACTACAGGAAGCTGGTTCTACTGTCTACTTCCACAGTCTGCTTAAACAACTGTCTGGCTTCGTGAATATAGAAACCAAGTTTACCACTTCTGATGAAGAGACCAGTTAAGATTCATTCCTCATTCTGTTTCGATACTGTGGGAGAAGAATCCTCATGGAATAAAATGAACCTAATTCCATGGCCTAGTATGTGTTGGCTTCTCCCTTGTGCAGAATTTAGCAATATGTTGGAAGCATTGATCCTCCCTCCCAAATGGGGAATCTGACAGGCTTAGAACTCTTGTTCCCGTGCACTTAAACTTGAAGTTAGTACATCCTTAAGTGCTTTTTAGCAGCAGGCTTACGCAAGATGGTATTTAGGATTTTTAGCATACTTTTGATTTCAGATTTTCAGCTAAATGAAACTAAAGTACATAATAGGTTAAGAGTCATGTCTATGACCTTCACTCCAAGACCAGCCAATAAAGAACAAAACTCATCCTGTGTTTAGTCAAGATTCATTTCAGTAGAAAATCCTGCTAGTTTTTCAAGACCAGAATAAGCCTTCAAAGGTAAGCCTCAAGTTTCTCATTTTATGGTATCACTGGCTGCTTTTGGTCCCCATGGATGGAGTAGTTGAAATCTGTAGGAATGAACCTCTGAGGGCTGGAAATGTGACATATTTGGGAACAGTTCTTAAACTGATGAACTAGCTGTAATATAGTTTTGTGAATTTATTGCACTGATGCTGTAAAACCTGGACCTTGTGGTATATCTGTTCCTAAATAAGTGTTGTTTTCTCTCCTTCAATATTGCTGTAAACAGTGGCACCCATGTAGCATATGTTTGACTTTTCTTTTTTTAATGTTTCGTATACAAACTACCATAATTTACATGTGTTTCCTCATTGTAAATAAGCTTGTCTTCCTAGATTTGTGTGTGTATGTGTGTTCTACCAATTAACTACTTTTGCAGTTTTAATCCTGTATTATTTCTTCTACTTTGTTTTGTGTAAAAGGGGAAAAATAAAAAAGCTGGAATCCCCCCCCCAAAAAAAAAAGATGCCACTTAGTGTATGTCTTTCCTAAGGGACACTATTGACAGAACCATTAAGAGGAGATATTCCTTGGTGGGAGGGAAGAAAATTCTTTTCTCGAACAATTCATTGCCCCTCTGCTAAAAGCACATTCACTATTCATTTTCACCATACTCAGTGATGTCCTTAGGAGCCCTGGAAGAACACTGGTCTGGCTACAAAACCCATTCTGGTCTTCAGAAAGAAAGCAGGCTATTCTCCCTCAGCACCACCTGAAATTCCATCTTCATGGGTTCATTCCTTTTCAGTTAAACATTGCCCTCTTCAGGTTCTGCATCTAAAATGTCGACAGCTGAAGATGAGAGAGACAAGTCCTTAATGTCTCAGTGTAATGGGAATGTGTGGCTTCTGCTGCATCCTTCAGCCATCCTTCTGATAGCTGCATCCATCTCATACATACATCTCAATTTTTTTGCAGTAACCATCATCAGTTGTATCAGTTAGTTTTTGCTGTAATAACGCTGCATAACAAAAAATTACAAAACCTTAGTGTTCACAGAAATAACCATTCATTGGTCATAGTCTGGAATAATGTATGTTTATCACATCTGGGCTTGCTCACATTTCTAGGGACTACCTGGCTGTTTGCTATTTCAGGGCAATTGGAGTGATTTGACTCTGTTCCATGTGTCTCTCATATGCCTGGATATATTCTTCTGTTTATGACAGAGGTGCAGGAGGGCATGCAAAACATTCAAGGTCTCTTGAGGCCTTGGCTCAGAAGTGATACATTCTTACCAGCTATTGAATAAATGCAAACTTAAACAAATACAAGGTACTTTTTCCACTTATCAAATTGGAAAGATGAAACAAATATTGAGGCACAGGATTGGTGAAATGGAATTGAATGTTATCATACTTGGTAGAGAAAGAATCAACTGGTAAATTTCCCCATATGGTGACTTGGCAAACGTTCTGTCCCTTTGATCTGGACACAACACTTCTTGGGGTTTATCCTAAGCAAACAGAGAAGTGTACAAAGATCGGTGTACATCTAGTACAATAGGTAAAAGTTGGAAAAGTTAAATGTCCAACATTAGGAGATGGATGAAACAAAGCATAGTACTTATATGCAATGGAATACCACATACTATATATTATATATGGCATTATAAATGTCAAGAGATATTTACTCCACAGTTGGGTAAGTATCACATGTTGAATGATTGTACTTTTGTTAAGAAAACACACATATATGTAGATACATAGTCTTTGAAAAAAAAGTTTAAAGGAAGTACCAAAATGTTCATTGCAATTATCTATCTCTGGGTGGAGAATTATGAGATATTTTATTTCTTTTTGCTTGTCTATATTTTCTCATTTTTCTACAGCAGGCCTGTATTATTCACTTAATTTAAATCTTATTAAAATGTGTCTGGTTGCTCATTCTGCTGAGAGTTGCAAGCTCTCTAGCTTGCAACTTTTTCAGGAGTGTTTTGCTCACAGTGGACTCCAAACTCCCCTGTCCCCTTGACCTGGCCCTGATCACCAAAGCTGGCATCATAACCATAACCCTCTCCAGTTTCATTATTGCAGTGGTTTTATAACCCTGTAACCATCTAATTCTGGGGTAGGAACTGCAGTGCCAGTGGCCCCTGGCTCTCTAGCACCACCTGGAGTGTGTAGCCTGGTGACTACGCTTATGCCAGGGCTATGGTTCTATTCCGGCTGCAGGAAACTAACCGGGCTCCTTTCTGCAAGAAGCAAAGTGAGGAGTGCCTTCCCAGCCCCAGAGCTGCCACTGACTATACCTTGGGAGCAGGAGCCCTGTACAGAATGCACCAAGGAGCTCATTACTCAAATATGCCCAGTGGCAAACCATTTGCAAAGCGAGCAAGCTGTTTGTAGAATTAATAATCACTCTAGCATTTGAGTTTCACTCACAAGGAATGTTAACAGCACATTGTAAACATTATTCATGTTAATATTGTTTTTTTAATCCTTCATCTTCAGAATGAAACGTTCCTTCATCTGTCCCTAATCCAAAACTTATATATACTTGAAAAAATGTATCTGGTTAGCAACTAATGTTTTTCAATTTGTATTCCAATGTCGATATTGGCTTTGATTTGGCTTAAAGACTTGGCTGAACTTCCAAGACTGTGGGGTGACAGATTCTTTCAGAAACACAACTAGGATGAACTGAGAGCAGAGATCAAATTTGAGTCTCATATGCTCTACACTGAGATGTCCCGGGAGGTGACTGTACCTCTTTCTACCCTCCCACTTCCATCTCTGTATGTTTCAATCCATTTGACTGCCATTACAAAAATACCACAGACAGGGTAGCTCAAACAATGCACATTTATTTCTCATTATTCTCAAGGTTGGGAAGTCCAAGGCCCAAGATCAAAGGCAAGGAAGGAGAGAGGAATCTTCAGGGTCTATTTCATAAGGGCATCAATCACTTTCATGAAGTCTCTGCCCTCATGACCTAATCACCTCCCAAAGGCTCCATCTCCACGTATGATTGCATTGGGAATTAGGTTTCAATATATGAATATGGAGGGGACACAAACATTTAGTCTAAAGCATTGTACCTCTGTGCATGGGATTCAAGGGCCATAGAGCCCCTGACTAATTTTTGTTTTCTCCATCCATCAATTTGTGACAGCTCTGTATTAATATCTCCCACTAGGACTGGGGACAGTCTATTTCTCCTTGTAATCCTGCCTATTTTTAGGCCTTGTTATTAGGAGAGTTAAGGTCATAATTATTATATCTTGATGAATTACACCATTTGTCATGTAGCATCTTAATGCTTTCACCTTAAAATCTATTTTGTCTAATAGAACATCTCTTATTTTGGGGTTAGTATTTGCATGATATGCTATTTCCATCCCTTATTTTTAACCTTTCTATATTCATTTTATTTATGACTCTTAGAAGCAGCAGATAAATGGATTTTAAAACATTGTTTTGATTTTTAGTCAACATGATAGTCCCTGCATTTTAATAGGTTAGTTGAATATGTTCACATATTCAAACTGTTCATATTAAACAAACCTATATGTTTACATCTGCATTACTAATGTTTTAAATTGTTTACCGTGGTTTTCCTGTCAATTTTTTCTCTTTTCCAAACTTCTCTTTTTCCACTGATTGTTTTACTTCTTTTAACCCCCTGCCCTTTGTTGGTTTGATGGTTACAATATCTGTTTCTATTATTTTAAAGGTTGCTCGAAAAAAATTAACTCATATCTTTAATTTTATATATTTTTTAACAAAGTCTAAAGTTTGGGGGTTTTGTACCCTACTTCCTTCCTCTAAACCACATGAAATCATCTTCATTGTTGATACTGCTTAGAATTTCACTTCTACCTCTGTTGAGGAGCTAGGAGAGAGGAAGAAAACTGGTGGTAGAGGGTAAGCCCCTGACACTAGGCATACTAATAATACTCATTCACATTTCTTTATTTTACACAAGTAAAACCACTTTATGGTATATTTTATTTTTTTAGAATATATGTTTATTGTGCAATATTTTCAAACAATACAGAAAAGTAGAAGGGGAAAGTAAAAGTTACCCAAAATACCTCTACCTTGCAAGGACTACATTTGGGTAACCACTCACTCATGTATCTCTACATGCACATGTACCTTTTCATAAATGGATTTATTTATTCACTTTTTAAATCAAATGACTGGTTTCATTGAACTCTGAGTTTTGACTTACCTCTCTTTCTCTAATACACACATCTTATGTAGCCAATATATTAACAGCTTACCTACATATCCCATCCTAGCTTTTTCCTTGTTCATTTAATCACAGATTAAAAAGGTGAAAGAAAGAAAGAAAGAAAGAAAGAAAGAAAGAAAGAAAGAAAGAAAGAAAGAAAGAAAGAAAGAAAGAAAGAAAGAAAGAAAGAAAGAAAGAAAAGAAAGAAAGAAAGCAAAGGAGAGAGGGAGGGAGGGAGGAAGGAAGGGAGAGGAGAAAGAAAGAGAAAGAGAAGATGGACAAGCAGATAAATATATAAAACTTCAGTCATTGTTTATTTTATAAAACTAGGATTATATTACTTACACTTCTCTGAAGTTTGCTTTTCCCACCTCATAATTCATCATGTAAATCCTCTGCAGTCAGCTCCAATAGACTTAACTCATTCTTTGTAGACTTTTATTATGGAAATTTTCATGCATACACAAAAGGAATGAGAAAAGTATAATGAACTCTCACATATCTATCACTGAGCTTCAACAATTATCAATATTTACGTTTTGCCAATCTTGTTTCATTAATCCTTCCTGTGGTAGGCAGAATAATGGCCCCCCAAAGATGTTCACATTCTATCCTCTGAGAATATCTTACCTTACAAGGCAAAAGGGATTTTGCTGGTGTGATTAAGTACACTGAAGTGAGGAGATTCTCCTGAATTATTTAGGTGAGCCTAACCTAATCGTGTGAATCCTTAAAATTGAGAATCTTTCTTGACTGTAGTTAGAGAAGGAGGTGTAAACAGGGAAGAATGACCAGAGAAGTGCAACTTTGCTAGCTTTAAATAGAGGCAGAGGGCCTCGAACCAGGGCCTCTAGAAGCTGGAAAAGGCAAAGAAACAGATTCTCCCCTAGAACCTCCAGAAACAGTCCTGCCAGCACCTGGACTTTAGCCTCGTGAGAACTATGTCAGACTGTTAATCTACAGAAGTGCAAGGTAATAAGTGTGGGGGGATTTTTTTGGCTACTAGGTCTGTGACAATTTGTATGGCAACAATAAAAACCTGATACACCTCCCTTTTCTCTTCCTCTCTTCCTCCCTCCCTCCCTCCTTCCCTCTTTCCTTCCATTCTTCCTTTCTTTCTAGTGAGGCTTGCAGTATTTTTTAGCAAATTTCAAATATCATCATATTTTACCTCTAAAGAGGTTACCATATATTTTTAACAGATGAGGATTTAACAAAAAATCACAACACCTAATCCATCTTACAAAACAAACAAGTGTTGAGTATCATCCAATAATAATCTATGTGCAGATTTTCCTGTTTGTCTTTAAAAAAAGTCTTCCTTTATACTTGGTTTGTTTAATCAGGTTCTAAAGAAGGTCCTTAAGTTACATGTCATTGATATTTCTCTTAATTTCTTTTAATTCATAATATTTTCCTCTTCTTCCCTTTTAAATGGGCCATTTTTTGAGTAAAGAACTGACTTGCAGTACTCCCACTGACATTTCATTAGGTAAAGCAAGTCATGTGGCCAAGCCTTATGCTAAGGGGGTGGAGAAGTATAATGCTCTTACGAGGAAGGGGAGCAAATAATGGAGAATAATACAAACTACCACTGTCACTCTCTGATGTAACAAAGAGAGCAGCAACCTTGGTGGGTCAGTTCTGGGGTGTCCTGAGAGTTGTTCCTGGAAACTCAACCTAGACCCTGCTCCTCTAGCCCTCCCAAGGATTGTGTACCTACCTCATCTCCCACATAACTCACTTTCTCCTCAAATTAACTGTAATTGAACGCTGCAGCCACATTACAGATGTATCACGGTTTATTCATTCCACATTGATAAATAATCATTTTGTTTCCAGGTTTTTTAGAAAAAAAAATGCAACTAAATATAATGCTGTAACAAAATCCTTTAAAATATATACTCGAATGCTGTATCTTTACTCCTATGGGATAGCTTTTTAAGTGTGGGATTATAGAGCCAGAGAATATAGATCTTTTTCATTATAATAGCTATTTCCATATTTATTTATAAAAAAAGCTAAAATAATGATTCCAACTTTCTTCCTATATATTTACCAGGGGTATGTAATCTGACTCCATAATATTTTGCCATATGATAGGTGACAAATATTATTTCTTAGGTCCTTTAATTTGCATGTCTCTGACCACTAGGGAAGCTAGGCATTTTTCTTTTTTTACATATTTATTGAGGTGTAAATTACATACCATAACATTTACCTATTAGAAAGGTACAATTGAATGATTTTTAGTAAATTTATAGAGTTGTACCACAAACACCATAATCTAATTTTAAAACTTTTTCCTCTCTCCAAAAACTTTCCTCATGCCTATTTGCAATTAATTTCTGCTCCTACCTAGCCCAGCTCCAGGCAACCACTGATCTGCTGTTGCTTTAGGTTTTGCCTTTGATGGTATCTTGTATAAATGGAATCATATAATGCAACCTTTTGTGTCTGGCTTCTTTCACTTAGCATGTACTCAAGGTTCACCTGTGTTGTGGTATCCATAAACAGTATTTTCCTTTTTATTGCTAAATACTATTCCCTTGTCTGGATATACCACATACTATTTATCCATTCACCAGCTGATGTACACTTGGATTGTTTCTACTTTGGGCTATTGTAAAAATGCTGCTATGAAAATATGTGTATAAGTCTTTGTGTGGACATATATTTGCATTTCTCTTGGTTAGATAGCTAAGTGGAATTGCAGATAGGATAAATTTACGTTTAACGTTTTTAAAAGTGCCAAACTTTTCCAAAGTGGCTGTACCCATTTATTTTTCCGCCAGCAATGCATGAGGGTCTGTCTCTCCACAACTTTTGATTTAGAGCCATTCCGGCGGGTGGGTAATTATATCCCATCGTGGTTTTAAATTGCACTTTCGTAATGATTAACGATGTTGAGCGCCTTTTCACATGCTCATTAGCCATTTGTATATTTCCTTTGGTGAAATGTCTACTCAAATCTTTTGCCTGTTTTTAAGTTGGGTTGCTTATCTTCTTATTGAGTTATAAGACTTCTTCACATATTTTAATATAAATCATTTATATGTATACACACATATATATAATTTACAAATATTTCTCCCAGCTGTGATTAAGCTCCTGGTGCTCATGCTCCATCCACCCTGGTAGAACCACTTGGGCAACCAAATTTAGATGGAGGGAAATAATGAATAAGAACAGTCCCGGACAAGATGCCAGTCCCCCCTGTTCATACCTGAAGCTCAGCAGGTTTTCCACGAATAAACACTTCTCAATATGTTGTTTGCCGCTGGTCAATTTCAAGACTTCTAAAATGGTTGTTTGGGCAGTTTTCCCCAATATTTTAATTGTTTTTTGAGGAGAGGATTCACCAATCCCTTCACTCCAACCTGGACGTTACTAGGCAACCGTTTGTATGTTTATGATGATTTGGAATTGTCAACAGTCCCAGCAAGTGTCAAGGCTGTGTTCTATTTTCTCAAATTGGGACTGGGTCCTGCACAGATCCCTGAACCACTCACAGTGGCCAGGGGAATGCAACGCTGTGATTGGCCAGGCCTGAGTGCCCTGCCCACCCCCACAGTCTGGGAGGGAATGAATTCCCACAGCGCTTAGCCTGAGTGTGGAGAGGGCTGGTCCTATAAGAGTGAGTTGGGGTAATTTTTCCTTGAAAGGTGTCATGATGCTAGGTGGCAAAAACAGTCACCGTTCACTACAGGCTCCCTTCAGAGCTGTAATTCCTGGAGTGAAGCAGTTACCTCACAGGCCAGGGACCAACGCCTCCAACGTCCATAGAGACCCTGCTTGACCAGTCAGCCTTGCTGAGTTCTGAATGATCCAGACAGACAAAGCCTCCCACGATTCAGGCACAGAAATCTGGCTTCGGATGAGAGCGGATTTCAGTGCCTTCTAAGCTTTCCTCCAGCCGGAAGCCTCAGAACCTAGAGTTCTAAATTTCTCTTTTGCTTTATATTGTATTTTTTCTCATGTTTCCTTGTGCCTTCTTTTTTTTTTTTTTCTTTTTTTTGTGGTACGCGGGCCTCTCACAGCCGCGGCCTCTCCCGTTGCGGAGCACAGGCTCCAGACGCGCAGGCTCAGCGGCCATGGCTCACGGGCCCAGCCGCTCCGCGGCATGTGGGATCTTCCCGGACCGGGGCACGAACCCGTGTCCCCTGCATCGGCAGGCGGACTCTCCACCACTGCGCCACCAGGGAAGCCCCTCCTTGTGCCTTCTTTTCAACAATGTTCTATTTAAACATCCTTTACCTTTCCATCCTAAAAAACTTCCCTGTTCTCTTGTTTGTGTCTGGCGTTCTCCGCCGCTCTGTCTCGCTCTCTTTTTCCATTATCAACACCTATTTATCGAACACCCACAGCAGTCAGGTAGTGTGCACAGCAACGTGGGTGCAAAAACAAAGATCTATTAGCTACAATCCCTTGCCTCAAGTTTTACAATGTCTTTGCCCGAAAGAACCTATCATTCATGGCGAAGCTTAACGCAAAAGTATAACATGTAAGTGCACATGAGGGATGCTGTCAGTGCAGCTTCTGCATTCTCCCAAAGCTGGCCTTGCAGACAGACAGCTTAGCTGAAAGCATCTGTAACTACAAGAAGGAATCTAAGCATCAGGATACATTCCTCTTCCCAGGGTTTGAAATTCCTCCCTTCGTCTATTAACACTTCTGAAAAATGCCTGTAACTCGAGAATCACTAGGGTGCTGGATGCCAGGCATTTAGAATGGAAGATGAATTCATTCCAAAAGGTAGGTTGCTTCTTAAGATGGGCAGTATCAACTTAAATACAAGACGGCAGTTTTGATGTGGTTGGGGAGGGATTCTGGAGCAGGGATCTGTATTGGGGAGGGGGGCTTGCATGGGGCTCCCCAAGGGCATTGTGTGCCTCTGATTCAGGATAAGGTGGGTACAGAGGAAGGATGAGGACCCAGAGGGGGAGGGAACCTCTAAGTGTTGATTCCACACTTCTGTGCCAAGGACCACTCAGAATTCCATCCATCTATTATCCCTTGGTTAAGTTTCTTCCTCCTTTCTTTTCCTTTCCCACTCAACTGCCAGTTGGTGGGCAGTAGTTTATATGTGATTTAGAGCTCAGTGACCTAGACAAGGCATTTTGACTTTTGTTGAAGTTTAAAAATTGCGCAATCCCTGTGATCGCTGGTTGCTAATGTCACAGGCTGGTGAGTAACTATAAAGGAAAGCAAAATCTTCCATTCCATCATGGGCTTCTTGCCATCATAGTGAATTATCACAAGAGCAATCCAAGGGCAGAAACACCCCTTTTGGAAGGGGAAAATGGAGAGGATTATTCATGCTATGGAAATTTTGAGAGACTGAAAAAATAGACCCTGGAAAAGGGGAGGAGGGGAATCACACAGTAAGAAGGGAAAAAACACTATCTCACCTTTGAGTGCAAAATTAGTTTACCTTCGTTAAGACTCCAATCCCATGAAAACTATCAATATAGCATCCTGATTATTTAAGAGAAAAACACTAATTTTCAAGTTTGTGCTATTTCTAGTGATTCCAATCTGCTGTGCAGGAAGTGTGAGAGTGCTGATAATTAAGGAACACTATGTTAGGCGACGATAACACACCACCTCTGGATCCCAGCTCATGGTACCTTGTAAATGTGACAAAATCAGATTTGATACTGCTAACATGTCAGAGCTACACGTTAGCAATTCTCTTATTTCAATACAATTCAGTGATGCTTAACTTCGCGCTGCAATCCTTGTGACAGTGTCCCTTGTCATAAATAATGCGAATTCAAGATAATTATTACAAGGAAATATAAAAAAGCCACAAGCTGAAATCATTTACAGCTCACTTCTCCCCCGGCTTCTGGTCACTGACCTGCATGAATTGCACAATTCATAGTCAAGAGAATGAGGAGAGTTGGTGGATCTCCTCATGGCCTTCGAGAGTGTGAAACGTCAGGAAATGAATTGTCTTCCCACCCACCCATCCCTAGACCACTCTGATGACTCCCTAGCAGACACCCAAGCCTCAACCTGGCTGTATTTCCTTATTCTTCCCCTTCTCATACCAATCTCACTAAATCCTATCAAGTTTACCTACTTCTCCAATCCCAGGTTCTGTTTCAGTTCTTCCTCATCTTTTGAAGTCACCTCCTATGTCCAGGTCCGAGCCCTCCGCCTGGCTGCCTGCAGGAGGCATCCAAAAAGGCAAATCTAAGTGTGTCTTGCTTGAAAACCCTGCAGTGGTCCCCTCTACCCCTAAGTTGAGGTTCTAGATCTTTGGCATGCCCAGATGGTGCTCGGTGATCTGCTCTGCCCATCCCTCTGACCAGATGTCCCCCACTCTTGCTACCTGCTCCTTGTACTTCCTGCCCAAACCAGAAATACCAAACCATGGAGGGCTCCACACACCCCCATGCTGCTCGAGCTGCACCCTCTTGTTCATGCCAGCCTTATCCACCACCTTCGCCTGGACAGCTACACTCATCCTTTAAGACTGTGCAGAAGGCATCTCCTCCAGAAAGTCTTCCCTGAGCTCACGAAGAGGAATCAATGTGCTTTCTCAGAATTTCCCATCCCTCTATCTGTCCCATCATATTGTTTACCTTTCCTTCAGCGCTGACGGCTGGGAGGTCCCTCAAGACACGGACTGGTTCTCATTCATCTTTCTACACCCAGCACAGAACAGCAGCCCAGGGATATTGTAGGCATTTTCTGAAATTTGAATCTGATTGTGGGTTTAATTAAGTTATTGGTAAAAATTGTACAAATTCAGATTCTATAAAGGCGAGGGGGAATCACTGGCTTCAATCCCTGCAATTCCTGTATTAAAAGAGTGTGACTGGATTTAAGCATTTATTCAAATAGGTCATAAAATTATAAAATCATGGACTGTGTATTTATCCACCTGTAATATATATGGTTCTATGTTCTAGAACTTACATAAAAGGGTCATTCTTTATGTTTTGAGATATATCTTGCTTTTTTCACTCAATAATGCATTTTTTAGATTTTACGTTGAAAAATCTAGCTCATTCATTTTCATTGCTGTGATATATTCCATTGTATGACTATATCATGACATATATGTTCATGATTGTTATATTTTCTTGCTAGATTATTTGATCGATATGTAGGACTTCTTTTTATCTCTAATAATACTTTCTCCATTAAATTCAGCTACTCGTCGCTGCAGTATGCGGGCTTCTCATTGCGGTGGCTTCTCTTGTTATGGAGCACAGGCTCTAGGCATGTAGGTTTCAGTAGTTGTGGCATGCAGACTCCGTTGTTGTGGCTAGCGAGCTCTAGAGCGCTGGCTCAGTAGTTGTGGTGCACGGGCTTAGTTGCTCCACGGCATGTGGGATCTTCCTGGATCAGGGCTTGAACCCGTGTCCCCTGCAATGGCAGGCGGATTCTTAACCACTGCACCACCAGGGAAGTCCTCCAATCTACTTTCTGTCTCTATGGATTTTCCTGTCTTGGACATTTCTTATAAATGGAATCACAGAATACGTAGTCTTTTGCGACTGGCTTCTTTTCTTAGTGTAATGTTTTCAAGGTTCACTGATGCTATAGCGTGTCAACACTTCATTCCTTTTTATTGCCAGGTAATATTTCATTGTACGGATATGTCCCATTTTATTTATTCCTTGATCCAACAAATATTTGAATTGTTTCCACTTTGGGACCATTATGAGTAATGTTGCTATAAACATTCAGGTACAAGTTATTGGGCAGACATATGCTTTTATTTCTGGGGTATTTCTAGAAGAGGAATTTCTAGATCATGTGGTAAGTCTATATTTACCCTGTTGAGGAACGGCTGGACTGTTTTCCAAAGTGGTGTTTTACATTCCCACTAACGTTGTATAAGGGCTCCAATTTTTCTACATTCTCACAATATTTGTTTTCCGATTTTTGATTCTAGGCATCCTAGTGGTTATGAAGTGGTATCTCATTGTGGGTTTGATGTACATTTTCCTGATGGCTAACGTTGTCGAGCATCTTTTCAAGTGCTTTTGGCCACTTGTATATCTTCTTTGGACAAGTGTCTATTCAGATCCTTTGCCCATTTTAAATTGGGTTCTTTCTCTTTATATTATTGAATGGTAGGAGTTCATTATATACTCTAGATACAAGTCCTTTATCATATATATAATTGTCCAAAAATACTCCCCCTGTCTGTGGGTTGTCTTTTCATTTTCTTGATGGTGTCCTTTGCAGAGCAAAGGTTTTTAAGTTTGATGTTTTTCAATTTACCCATTTTTCTCTTCTGTTGCTTATGCTTTTTGTGTCATATAAGAAACTATTGCCTAATTCAAGGTCATGAAGATTGATACCTATGTTTTCTTCTTTTAATTTTTAAGATGCATACTTAATTTGCCACCATTTCCTTTATTCTTTTTTTCTGAAAACCTACTTAACACACTTGAATGTCTCTTAGCTGATTTTTAAATTTTAATCTTCTTGTGCTATATTCCAAATTAATTCATGTCTACTACCTTCCCATTTTTCAACTTCCAATCTAAATTTGATTCCTGTTTTAATTTTAATATTCCATGTGTCTATTTTTCCAGGATTTCAAATTGTTCTTTTTCATATCCACTGGTCCTGTTTCATTTGGCCTATTTAATTTCATAAATGTCTATTTTATTCATGGAGGTAATTTCTTTATCTCTTTGAGGATCCTAAATATGCCTTTTAAAAAGTAATTTTCACATTGTCATTTTTATATCATCTGGAGTCGATTCATCTCACAATTGTCCACCTTTCTTAGCATTACATTTTTCTCTTAGGTTTGGGAATTTTTATGTCCAAGCTCACCTGGAGTAGGGAGGTTTATTTTTTTTTCAACGTCTGTCTCTGAGCTCAAGACGCATAATAATTGCTCACAGTCCCCCTCCAATGGTGATATTTTGGGTATTTCCAAACAGTCAGGCAGCAAATGTCGGCTTGGCTGGGACCTCCCTGTTCCTACATCCCTGGGCCTCACCTCCAGTGCAAGGTAGTTTTCATCAGCCATTGCTCCAAGCAGCAGGACTTTATATATAGTTTCTTTTTTTCTAAATGACAAGAAGACCCAGGCTCAGAGACATTGTGAAGCCAACTCAAGGTCACAAAGCTGAGAAGTTGTGAGAGTGGGATTTAAACTTAATTCTCTGACTGCAAATCCCAGTGGGCTCTGTGGCTCTGAAGGAGGGTGGGAGCAAGTCATCTTCACATAGCCCTAGGGTCCCAATCAGAGAAACACTCATGGCCCCAGGAAACAGAGGCCTGCCCCTGAGGGTGCTTTCACATAAATATTCCTTAGTTTGAATGAATCACCTACAAACTGGTTGCTACTCCCTTGAGCAGCTTGGTGTGCCCAGAAGGAGACTTTGGAGTGAGTGGGTGAGTGACATGAGTTCCAGTCCCAACTCTGCCACTTACTTTCAGGGTAACTTAGATTATGTTACATCTCTGAGCCTATGCCCTTAGCTGTGAAGTAGGGACAGTAACACTTATCTTCAGGTCGTAAGAAGGATTCTGCAAGTAGGCTCACAGAGTGGTACTCAGTCATGGTGATTCACGTTTCCCTTTCTGTGGACGTAGTCAGTTTCGCATAGGGCCCTGAGTATTGCTGGGAGCGCACTTCTTTTCCTCCTATCCCTAGAATCTGAAAAAAGCACATGCCTGGAAAATCCAAGGCACAGCACATTAGAGTTTAACACACTCCCTGCTATGAGATACATTCCCGTACTCATCAGGACCATGGGGTGGGTAGGAGAGGGTAGTGAAACCAAGCAGGACCCTGTGGGGCTCCTGGGCATGGAAGCCTTTCTGAGTCTCCCATTTCTTGTTTGTAGGAAAAAGGTTTCAGCCTCCATGACCTTCCCTGAGCTCCAAAGGGCAGATTCAAACAGTTGCTAATCAGGGAAGGGAGGGGATGCAGAGACGAGGGAGGAGCAGTCAAGAAACAACAGTGCAGCCTTGAGGCAGGTCCTGGTTCTGCCTCAAGGGACACACAGAACAATTTCTTTGAGCTCTTTACAGAGCAAACCCCCCCCAAATGGAAGATGCAGCATTCTTCATTCCAGAGAAGACCACCTGAGGCCAAATTAAAGGAAACAGAGAAGCTCATCAAGAGATTACCTGAGGCCAACATTCAGATGCAGACGTAGAGAATGGACCTGAGGACATGGGGAGGGGGAAGGGTAAGCTGGGACAAAGTGAGCGAGTGGCATGGACATATATACACTACAAAATGTAAAATAGCTAGCTAGTGGGAAGCAGCTGCCTCGCACAGGGAAATCAGCTCGGTGCTTTGTGACCACCTAGAGGGGTGGGATAGGGAGGGTTGGAGGGAGCTGGAGATGCAAGAGGGAGAGGATATGGGGATATATGTATACAAATAGCTGATTCACTTTGTTATACAGCAGAAACTAACACACCATTGTAAAGAATTATACTCCAATAAAGATGTTAAAAAAAAAGAGAGAGATTACTTGAGGCCAGATTAAAGGAATGCAGGCCCTTCACACACCCTAATCTTATCAGCAACCCCACCCTTGAACCATTGCTATAAAACTCCTCACCAAATCCTCCCAAGTTGGGACACACACAATTTTTGAGGCAGGAGCGCTCTGTGTCCCCCTTTGCCTGGCAAAACAATAAATCTATTTTTTTCTACTTCACCCAAAACTCTGTCTCCGAGATTTGATTCGGCCCTGGTGAATTTTGGCATCAGTAGCAGAGGAAGGCAAGACCCATGAAGCCCCCATTCTAGTCCTCATGAGAGAACATTTTCCCTTGATAACCTGGAACAGAACAGAGCCTCTGGGAGCAATAATTCTGGGTGACAACTCCATAGGCTGGTACAGACTATGAAGCAAGTCTCAAGACGATGCTTTTGTTTCCAAGAAAATAAGGAGTAAATCAGAGGCTTGGGATTTTCCCTGAATAATGCATTTGAGCTTCCATTTTGAACAAGCTTCAACACCAAAACCCCCTTAACATAAGACTTATGCCTCGGGTGAGGCAAATACTTCTTAGATATCCCCCAAAGCACAGTCCATAAGAGGAAAAAAAATTAATTGGACTTCATCAAGATAAAAACTTCTGACATTGTTAATAGCATGAAAAGAAGCAAAGACTGGGAGAAAATATTTGCAAACCATGTATCTGATAAAAGACATGTATCTGTAATATATAAAGTAAGAAGAAAATAAACAATACAACTTTTTTAAAGGGACAAAAGGTTTTAACAGGCGCTTCACAGAAAGATATACGAGTCGCTAAAAAAACACATGAAAACGAACACAACAGCATTTGTCATTGAGGAAATGCATATAAAAAACACAATGAAATATTACCACACATCTATTAAAATGAATATGTGAAATAGATCCACGATGGCAAGTATTGGTAAGGAACTAGAAGTTTCATACACTGCTGCTGGGGATGTAAATAGAAGAATGATTCAGGAAAACATTTTGGAAAGAAGTCGGACTTAACTTACTGTGTGACCCAGCCATTGGACTCTTGGGGATTTATCCAAAAGAAAAGAAAGCATGTGCTCCTGCAGTGTTCATAGTAGCTTTATTTGTAATAGCCTCAAACGAGAAATGACCCCAAAGCCCATCAACAGGTGAAGGGATAACAAATTACAGTGTATCCATACAATGGAATACCACTCAGCAATAAAATAGAATGAACTTTTGATTCATGCAATATGGAAACTCTTAAAATGGTTTTGCTGAGTGCGAGAAGCCATACAAAAAAAGAGTACATACTGTGTGACTCCATTGACCTAAAACTCTAGTAAATGTAAATGAATATGTAATGACAGAATGTAGACTAGTGGTTACCTGGAGCTGGGTGGGCAGGGGGAGCAGAACAAAGCTTTTGGGGTTGATTGCGGTCGTGCTTTCATGGGTGTGTACATATGGCAAGACTTACCAATATTTTACACTTTAAATATATGCAGTTTATTGTATGTCAATTATATCTCACTAAAGCCCTTAGGGGAAGGAAAAAGGAGGAGGACAAGGAGCCTTGTGTTCAGTGATTCTCAGCTGTTGACCAGTCCTTCCAAGACACTAGCAAAAGTCCCAATATATGGGAATATTTTCTCAAATATAGAAATTCTTACTGGAAACTCAAGATCACATAGGGTCTTTCAGGGTCTTTATGAGTTTTTGAAAATTGATGCTTAGAAAGTGGTTTTTTACATGGAACTGTTGCCCCATCTTTTGGAGTTTTTGATGGAACTTTTTGATTCAAGTCTCCCCTCTATCTTTTTCCAGTCCCGGTCATTCTCCTAGTCACCTTGCTGCAGGCATAGTAAGTGTGGGGTCTCAGCTTCCTGGTGGCTGTCATTGCAGACATGCCCTTTCTCACTCCAGCCTGCTCCCTTCAAGCCTCTGACACTGAAATCTTGTCTCTGCCTGCCCACTAAGTTTCTGGATACATTTGGCTTTTTATCTCTATTCTATCCTCTGTCCTCTAACCCATTTAGCCTGGTCACCCATGAGGTCCTTGGCACTAGCTGTGGTCATCCAGAATTTAAACACTGACCAGATATACCTGGCACCTCTGTGTAGGGGCTGAGGGCAGAATTGTGGGGATGTCATTCAGATTCTCTTCGGCTGGATTGTTCTCTGACCTGCAGATAACACCTCAGTGTCCTTCAGCAAAGTGTAGACATTTCGCTTCCCCAGAGCATCTCCATGGAAACTTTCCTGACCCCCACCCCAGGCTGGGTTGGGTGCCCTTCTCTCCTCTAGGATCCCATGTTTCCCTTTGTCTTTCCACTTACTTGGTTTTCTTTGTATTTTCTTGTCTTTCCCCAATTCATATCCCTTTCCCAAAATGTGAAACTCTGGAGAAAAGGAATTTGTGTCTTAAACATCTCCATGTTCTCAGAACACAGCATAGATCTAGGCACATAAGAGACAAACAGGCAAACTCTTCATTTAACTTGGAACAGCTATACGAGCAGGACCTGAGTTGATAGGTCATGGAGACTATCTGTTTGTTTCAGCTCCCATGACAAATGTGGTTCCTTGACTTTCGATTTTTATCAGTGTGGTTTGAAAGGAAGCATTGACCCTGTTCTCTGGTAAACTTTAAAGAATGTCTAAGCCTTAAAGACATATAAACACTAAAGAAGAATCGATTTATTCTTCCCAGATGAACTCTAACCTGCTTTCCAAATATATTACTTTTCTTAATCCTATCCAGCAACCAGAAAGCTACGTTAGTTACATTCCTTGTAAAGAGAGATGGCCAAGATTTGCATCCCAAGTCTCTGGACGATCTACTTCCCACATGTGCCCGATGGGTCCTCCAAGCAGAAGAGCAGAATGATCACACCAGGAAAGTTCACTTCTGAAAAATGCTGCTCCCTAACTACTCTTCTGCCTGGGGAGTGGGCTAGAGAGTGGGAATCATCTGGGACCCCTCCTACCCCTCTGGTTTGAGATCCATACCAGAGGCCCAACCAATCAGCCTATTCCTGCCCTGATTCCCTCTGGTTCCTGCTTGGATAATGTCCACTGAGCAGGAGGCATTCTCAGACCTGTCTGACCAGTACTCCTAAGAGGTGGACAATGGATGTTGTCCATCTTTCCTCCCTTCCATTTCTGGTCCTAACCCCTTTATCCCACCCTACCTCCCTGGGGGAGAAGGTGATGGTCTCTGATGGCCCTTGATCTTGATGGGTTTTGCCTAGACCTCAGCTCACCAGGAACGGAGCTGGGGGCAGAGATGAGGCCAACAGTGGGAGGGTGATTACAGTTACACATAAAGCAGGGTCACGGAGGAAACCTGAGAAATAGCAGCCCGAGCCCTTTCTATCACCACATTTTCTGCAGTGGTAACTCAGGTAGAAAGCAAAAATGACTGTCTGCATGGGAGTAGCCCTGATGCTGAATCCTGAAGAGGAGCCAACACATGTTTGAGGTTTCAGGTTCCAAGGGACTGGATGGTGGCCAACTTCTGTTCCGTGAGACCTGTTTCAATCACTTGGAGGATGTAGGATCCAGTGACAAGGCATCCTTTCTGGCCAAATCTGGGGTGAAGACATCTGACCACCTAGCAGGATGAACAGGCCCAAGACAATGAGCTGTGAGCTCCCAAAGGCACAGAGAGAGCAGCCACTGCTTTCAGCACTGAGAGAAAACCACAGTCCTTCACATCCTCCACCTTACACTCCAATCCTCCCCAGATGCAAGACCCTCAGTCTGACCTGCTCATGTGCTAGAGGGACCCACGCCCACAGACATTGATGCAGAGTGAACGAGTACAAGTCAAGAGCATGAGGAGGGACCAGGAAAAAAGCTAGATCTCTTCTCAAGGAGGAGGTTTAGTGAAAGTAACAGAAGAAAAATTAAAGTTCATAGAAACTGCAGAAAGCTGTACAACTAGAAAATAAAAAAGGAATTTGGGGGAAAAAAATTTTTTTTGGCCACGTGGCATGTGGGATCTTAGTTTCCCGACCAGGGATCAAACCCGTGCCCTCTGTAGTGGAAGCACAGAGTCTTAACCACTGGACCACCAAGGAAGTCCCTGGGTAAAATTTTTAAAAATCTGAATTGAAAAATGCACTTGCAGAACTAAGAAATAGAATTGATTAAACTGAAAACTGAATTGGTAATATGAACCATCAAGTAGAAGAACAGTCTTACTACACAAGACCAGAAAATCCAAAGAAAATCAAGTGAAAAGAATAAAAGACATGGTGGATAGATCCAGGAAACCTAAGATGCAAAATGCAGTTTCAGAAAGAGATAAATGAACAGACCTAGGAGAAGCAAAAATGTTTTTTAAAAAAAGGAAAAACTCTGAGTTGAAAAAGACATAAATTTTTAAACAGGCATAATGAAAAAAAGGATATACATTTGAGAAAATTTCTGAACTTTGAGGATAAAGAGATTTGCTTACAGGCTTCCAAACATGGCAAGAAGCTTCAACTGCAAGAGAATCAGAGCACAACAGATTTCTCATCTGCAACTTTGGACACTAGAAGACAGTGGAACAATATATATTTAGTTTTTCAAGAAAAGTATTGTGATCCAAGAATCTTACACTGTTCAATAAAATATTCATACAGGAAGAGAAAGATTGTTTTTCAGCTCAAGAAGACTCATAATGAATGCCACCCAAGTATATTTCTAAGTAAATTACTTAAGGGAGTACTCTAAGTTTTTAAAAAATTAGAAAAAAATCTCAGCATAAAATATTCAAAGAGTAGGAATTAGTAAAAAAAAAAAAAAAAAAAAAAAAAAAAAAATGTTAAGTCCCCATTCTGTTCCTGGATAGAGTGGTGAGCAAGACACAGCCCTGTCCTTCAGAAGCTCCTATTCAGGTACTCAGTATTGTGAAGATTTGGTGGAGTGATCTGGAGGACAAGGAACTGTGCTGGTTCTGTTTGGCAGAGTTGGGGATGGCATTTGAGTTGAGAACTGAATGTAAGGAGGAGGCAACCTTGCATACTTATAGAAGAACAGCATTCTGAGCAGAAGAAACACAGTCTCTGTGAAGAAAATAACTATGGCATGTTCTGCTCATTCAGAAAGAATGGGTGGCTGGCCATCGGGTACATGGACCGCAAGGGAGGAAGAGAAGTTCAGGGAGGAAGTTAGCAGAGACCACCACCAACTCACTGAAATCTAGGTTCTTCTTATTCCAGGACACTCTGTTAGATCAATCCTCCAGTCTCCCGAAAAAGTGTGTGTGATCACGAGAGTTTCCAGCAAGCGCAATATGAACAGAAGTGCTATTCGATTCTGCCTCATAAAATCCACCCATATGCACTCCTCCCTGCTTTTCTCCCTCCTCCACCTAGTTAGAATGAAAATGACCCCTGGGGTGACTTTGAAAGAGAAACACAAGTTGAAGATGACAGCAACCTGTATCCCTGAACTTTACCAATCAGTGCTGGTATTTGAGCAAGAAACAAACATCTCCATGGTTTGCGCCATTGTTGAGCATTGGATAAATTTGTTTTAGTGGTTGGCACACTGTGACCACCACAGGCATGCAGGATCTTGTGGGACCGTAGTACAGGGTTTAATCTTCTCTCCAAGTGTAATGAGAAGGGCCAGAGTTACAGTGGGACTGGGAAGGGGAAGAAGTTCAGTAAGGAAGTGACACAATCAAGTTTAGATTCTTGGTTCTAAGGGCAGGCATCAATCAAGAGGCCATTGCCATAGTTTTGGAGAGAGATCACTGTGGCTTGGAGTGGATCTTTAGAAATTGAGATGCCATGATGTGATTCAATTAAGAGAAATTTTGGAGCTAAAGTTGATAATTTGGATGCAGGATATGTGAGAAAGAGGAATAAAGGATGATTCCTGAGTTTGAGGTAATTTACAGAGATGTGGACAATTACAGCAGAAAGAAAATTTGAGGAATGGGAAATTCAGATTTCTGTTTTTTCCTGTTAAATCTGAGATGTCTATTAGACATCCAAGTGATGTGTGAGATATATGAATCTTGCGTTTCACACAGTAAATGAGAAGTTTCAGTGTCTCTTTTTCTGAAGCCTATGACTGGGACCTCTTAGGGGAGACTGTTGGTAGAAAAGAGTCTGGCATTTAGAATTCTGGTTGGCAAGGAGGAGCTGGCAGTGAAGACTGAGGAGTGCTACTGAGGTAGGAGAAAGTCTTGCAAAGTGCAGATTCACAGGAACATGGTGAGATTTTTCCCAGCAATGTTCGGCTGCACTGGTATAAGTGAGGAATGAGCAGATCATCGGTTTTAAGCAATTCAGGCTTTTTCCAATCAAGTACTTAAGCAGAATGTATAAGTTTCCTAGGGCTGCCGTAACAATACGGTGGCTTAAAGCAACAGAAATTTATTCTTTCACAGTTCCAGAGTCTAGAGGTCTGAAATCAAGGTGTGGGCAAGGTTGCATCCTTCTGGAGGCCCTGAAGGAAAATTCACTCTATGCCTCTAACCTAGTTTATGGCAGCTACCTGCAATCCTTGGCAATTCTTGGTTTTCTTTGGCTTGTAGACACATCACTCCAATTTCTACCCCTATCTCCTAACTCTGTGTCTTTCTGTGTCTGTTTCCTCTTCTCTTGTAAATGGCATCTGTCATTTGATTTAGAACCTGTCTTAATCCAGGATGATCTCATCTCAAGATCCTTAATTACATCAGCAAAGATCCCTTTTTCCAAATAAGGTCACATTTAAAGATTCCAAGTGGTTGTTCCTTTGCAGGGAGCCACTAGTCAACTCACTATAAGGTGCAAAGGTCAAGTGAATTAAAAGGATTTGCAAGGAGGCTATAGGGCTGGATCATGGAATCCAAGCTGGATGAGGAGGGAAAGAAGAATAGGAGAGGGTCGTGCAGAGTAAAAAACTGGTGAGGTCAGAAAGGGAGAACCAGACAAGGGAGCTGGGGAGGTGGGGTGAAAGGGGATGACATCACAATGGCAGAGACAGTTCAGTTATTGATGATGACAGAGTCTGGGGAATGGGCACCTAAGGGAGTGACTGCAATGGCATCTGAGAACATTCCATTGGAGGAGAGGAGGGCATGGGACTCAGAGAATGTTGGCTGGGTCACCAACGTGGTGATGAAGCCCTCAGAATGATGATGGGAGTAGAGAAGGGGGATCAGTAAGCCAGGTACCAAAAGCATCAATGAGTGAGGGACAGACAAGGGGTTAGGACAGCAACTAGGAGGACTGAGTAAGTAACAGTTATGACTAAATCAGAATAGATGAATGTAAGGGATTAAAAGATGTAGGATATTCTATCAAAATAAAAAAAACAAATCTGGGAATCAAAATTCCAAAGGATTCCAAGAAAACCCAGGAGTTGGTGGGGGGGGGGGGCGGGAAACAGAGACAATGATGAAGGAAACACATTCTAAGAGCTTCATTTTGATGAGGGATGTGCAGCTGGAATTGAATTGAATGCAACTACTAAAAAGTCTTCTCTTAGGAAATCGAGATGGTTAGTATATTGATAGAGAAATACAGATTTGAATATACTCTTCAAAATATATACCCAATGAAAAATGAAACATCTAGAAAGGCATCCAAATCACCAGAAGACAAAATAGTAACAGAAAAAAAGGTGTATCAATGGGGTAAAAATTGGTTAGGGGGAAAAAAAAAAACCAGGAACAAAAAATATATAATAGCACAAAAAGAACACAATACGATAAAATAAGGCCAAACATGTCCTTTTTCAATTATGGTCAGTGTATTTAATGTCCCTGTTAAAAATAGTGATAAAAAATCATTAGGCAGTCATTAAAAACAATCATTGTGGTGATTATTTCATGAGTGTACAATTGTGCATTTTATATATGTATAGTTTATTGTAAATCAATTATACTTCAATAAAGCTGTTTTTTAAAAAACAACAAAAACTCTAAGATTGGATATAAAAACAAATTCTAATTTTATGTTCTATGCATACATCTAAAAAAGGCAGAGAAATCTTGAAAAGAGGGGTGGCAAGTGCAAACAAATAGAAAACGGGGCTGGCGATGTTTACATCACATAAAGTGGATCTTGAGGCTAAAAGTATCGCAAAACAATATAGGTATATTTTAATGATAAAAGGTGAAATCCACAAAGATGGTCTACAGACAAAAAGCTTTAATACACCAATAACATAACTTTAAAACATATAAAGCACTGACTCGCAGAAATACTATGGAGAGGCAAATCCACAATCACTTTAAGAAACTCTAATACACCTTAATACACTTCTCTCAGAACCTACAAAATCTAGTAGATAAATATGAAATAAATCTGTAGAGGACTTGAATAACAATTAACAAATGAGTTAATACACAAACAGACATGAAAATTATACTCAACAAATGGAAAATGTACATTCTTTTCAAACACCTTAGAACTTTGCTTATATATTAGGACACAAGGTAAACATCAGCTACTTACAAAACAAATAGAAATCATAAAATAAAACTAGAAGATGTCAAAAAAAACTTAGCCCATAAAAAGTAAACAAACAAAATTCCACTTGGAAATTTTGAAGCCTCTTTTCTCAATCATCTTGAATTAAAGAAGAAATCAAAACTGGAATTTTAATTAGAAAAAAATGAGAAAAATTACATGTTAAAGTCTTATGGTGGGGGGCTTCCCTGGTGGCGCAGTGGTTGAGAGTCCGCCTGCCGATGCAGGGGACACGGGTTTGTGCCCCGGTCCGGGAAGATCCCACATGCCGCGGAGCGGCTGGGCCCGTGAGCCATGGCCGCTGAGCCTGCGCGTCCGGAGCCTGTGCTCCGCAACGGGAGAGGCCACAACAGTGAGAGGCCCGCGTACAGCAAAAAAAAAAAAAAAAACAACAGAAAAATATCTTATGGGAATCAGCCAAATAGTGATATTTAGTAGAAAATGTGTAACCTTAATGTTATGTTTTAGGAAACAAGGAAATTTTTAAATAATGAATTAAACACCTAATTCAAGAAAATAAAAAGAACCCAGAATAAAATGAAATGAGATAGAAGGAAATAAAATTAAAAACAGAAATTGTTGAAATAGAAAACAAAAAGAAAACCCTGTGATCAAAAATAATAAAATAAAAAGTTGTTCTTGGGAAAAAGTTTCAGAAAATGGAGAGGTTATGCCCTTGACAACAGAAAAGGCAGTAAATCCATCAGGAATGACCAAAAAAAGATAAAATTGCAAATAAGAAGGTTTTAAAATGTTAAGACAATGCACTATAATTATTTAGAAAACCTAAAGGTGAATGATTTCTTAAGAAAATATTTTTCTTAAGAAAAATTCTTAAGAATTACCAAACCTGACTCAAAAAGTAGAAAACCTAAACAGTCCAAAAAAACAGAAAAAGTTGTCACCAAAGATACGTCTCTAAAAAAAGACTTTTATGCAGAAGCAGAAATATAATGTTGTACATATGAAACTTATATTAGGTTATAAATCAATGTTACCTCAATAAAAACAAAAGCAAACCCAGAATATTTCCTGTACCGTACCAAAAAAAGAACCCCAGCTTAGCACGTTTATAATTCACAGTGCAGTGGAGGCTGTTTATTAATCCTGGCTCTGCTACTTATTGGTTGTGTCACTTTAGTATGGTTGTCAGCTTTAGCAAACAAAACTACAGTACACCCAATTAAATTTGAATTTCAGACAAACAGCAAATAAATTTTCTGTATAAGGATTCCCATTCGTAAGTTGGATCTTTTCCCGCTTTAGATTCTGCCACCTGTGGCCTCGTTGAGGTGACTACCCTCTTTCAGCCCGTCTCAGGTAAAACAGGCATTTAAAGAAAATAGTAAATGTATATAAGGGCCTGTCATACCTCGGGGACTATTCACTTTTTCTTCCACTGAAAGCACTGCTGTGGCAGCCAAGCCTTGGGTGGTTTTGCCTGCATAGGTTTTTCCCTGGGGTGAATTTTTATGTGTGCTCTTCCCTGGTGAGAAATGATAATTAAGACAGAGAAACTTTGCCTGGTCTCTGCCTCTGTCTCCTTTGGTTGCACCATTTCTCTTGGTGGCCAGCTCTCAGAAACCAGAAGAACACTGCCTGCTCCCCTAGATCACACCCCCTCCCCTACAGGACCCTTGCCCTTTGAGCCCACCTTAGCACCTCAGCCAGGCCTTTCTCCTTCAGCTGCTCAGGTGCCCACACCTGGCCTCCTCATCTCCCTCCATTTCCAGCCTACACTGGGGCGTTTCTGCAGGAGTGGAAAGGGTCTACTTGGCCTTGTCTCAGTCTCTGGGCTGCAAAGCCATTAGGAGCTGCTCTGATGATGAAGCATCCCCACATCCTCAGCCCCCATCTGCTTCCCCGCGCACTGGCCTCTACTTCGGCTCACTGGAGCGGCTGGTATACAATCCCAGAGCTCCACACCTTCCTCAGCTGCTTTTTGTTTACACTTTACAGGGGCTGCTAAACATTAAGGACTCTACATTAGGGATCGTGGAAGGAAAGGCTTTATTTCTACATCAGCTGAGCTCCTACTATGTGCCAGACACTAGGCTAAGCCTCTTACCACGTACTTTTCTCATTTAATTTTCAGATTATGTCATTAGAGAGGTGTCAGTATCTCCGTTTTACACATAAAGGCATAGGTTCAGAGAGTTTAAGTGTCTTGCCCCGGGTCATGCATAAGTCAGTGGCAGAGCTGGAATTTAAATTCAAGTCTCTTTGACTCTAAGTTTATGACTCTGTCTTTTCCATGACCTCACACTGATTGCCAGCTGTGGAAACTGCTTTAATAGGTGTGTGGTTGTGTGTGTGTGTGTGTGTGTGTGTGTGTGTCTGTAAGATTTTTAAACTTCACATAGATCTGGGTCAATTCTGTTTTCTCCAGCCTCCTGGTATCCTTCTTGCTCTCGGTTATGGGTTTGTGGCTTTGCCTTCCTATCTATTCAATCCCATGGTCAGCCAGCTCAGAAAGCAGCCCATGGACTAAGGAAAAGCGAGATTGCCACTGCCTGTAGCTGCTGTGGTGAAACAGATCTCAGGATAAAAGCCTGAGTCTCCAGGCAGTGTCTTGCCTGAAAGCACGGACCCTTACTGAGTGGGAAGCAGCCAGGCTGGGAGGCACCTCAGACTCGCCCTCTGCTCTCTGCACACATCAGCCACCAGGGTCATGTTGGCGGGCTGACCAGACCCCGAGCCTGTCTCCTCTTTCATTTTATTTCTCTCCCCTCTCCCCCTGCCCCCACCCCACTCTTTCTCTCTAGGGCTGTCATAACAAAGTGCCACGGACTAATTGGCTTAAACAACAGAAATTAATTTTTTCACGGTTCCAGGGGCTGAAAGTCCAAGATCAAGGTGTCAGCAGGGTTGTTTCTTCTGAGGCCTCTCTCCTTGGCTTGTAGATGACTGTCTTCTCCCAGTGTCTTCACATGGTCTTCCCTTTGTGTGTCTGTGTCCCAATGTCTTCCTATAAGGTCATTAAACAAATCACATTGGGAACTGGCCCATCCCAATGACTTCATTGAACTTATTCACCTCTCTAAAGACCCTGTCTCCAAATACAGTCACATTCTTTGGTGCTGGGGGTTAGGGCTTCAACATACAAATTTTGAAGGACAAAAGGCAGCCCATAACACACACTCTCTCTCTCTCTCAGACACACACACAAATACACACCTATTACTACGTAAGACTGAGGCTATACCAGTCTCACTGGAGATTCCTGTCTCCCAGGTTTTCTTTGGAAGAGAAACTCAGTGCCTCAGCCACTGGCTCCTTATTACTAAGAAGGAGGAACCATGGGTGCTGGCCAAGGGCTGGGGATGGGGAAGGTTTCCATGAGTGTAGAGGGCTTGAAAGGATGCTGGAGATTTCAGGGAGGGCTGGTGGGCCTGGTGCATTTCTCACTTGTGAGTGTGCAAAGACTGAGAAGAACAAGGTAGGAGAATTGGGACCCATCGAAGAACTGGAGTCCATGGTCATGTTCATAGAGTCTTCAAATCCTCAACAAGGGTAATTTTTCAAATTTGTGTTTTCATCTGAATGATCATGTAAGAACATTAACATAAGTACATCCTGAAATATCAAGATGACCACCCAGATGCAAGGGCTGCCATTTCAGTGCCCACGTTGTGTTCATTTCTATCGTTGTGTTAGTGCCAAAGAACACTATTCTAAGTGCTCAGAGCCAAAGAGAAAAGAACATATTTGAATCTATGCATAAATATAATGTTTATGCAAAGGAAGTCCAAATAATGGCACAGCGCATGATATAAAGTGGAGTTTAAGTTAATTACTTGTTAGAAGAGAAGAAGAGAATTGAATCATTACATGGCACAATTAAAAACCTGACATGCGGAGGTAGTCATATATCTTAATCCATCACTCATCATATTAAGTTAACAATAATTAATGTTACTGGTTTTTAATCAATTTTAAAACTTGGTTGAATTTGTTAACCAAATTTTTTAATTGGTTTAAATTTCTTAATTTGTTTTGATTTTTGTTTGTATAGCCTATTGCTATAAGAATTTGAATGTAGCTTTATGTTTATATGCATTTAAGAAATATATTAAATTTAAGTCCAGACTTATACTTCTAGTTAAGATGAAGTAGATTGTATCAGACTAATTCTCTGGCTAAGAAAAACTGTAAGAGGACTTCCCTGGTGGCGCAGTGGATAAGAATCTGCCTGCCAATGCAGGGGACACGGACGGGTTCAAACCCTGGTCCGGGAAGATCCCACATGCCGAGGAGCAACTAAGCCCGTGCACCACAACCACTGATCCTGCGCTCTAGAGCCCCGCGAGCCACAACTACTGAAGCCCGCGCGCCTAGAACCCATGCTCCACAACAAGAGAAGCCACCACAATGAGAAGCCCATGCACCGCAACAAAGAGTAACCCCCTGCTCGCTGCAACTAGAGAAAGCCCGTGTGCAGCAATGAAGACCCAACGCAGCCAAAAATAAATAAATATATATATATATATATAAGAAAAACTGTAAGATAACAATCCGAAAACAGCTGTTTGATGGCATCAGAGAGTAAACAAAGTATCCAAGGCTTGAGGAAAATGCTTTGTGGTGAGCCCTGCATTCAACAGGGTTTCTCTCCTTGAATCATTTATCAATTCCTGGCTGGGAGCATCGAGTCAGGAAAAAACAGAAACAGTGTTCTAAAGTATCCAGTAGTCTCACTGGGCTGGACAGACGCAATTGCAGTTCAAACTACAAGGAAACCAAGACTTGAACCCCAAGACCCTGGAAAAAGAAGAATCACAGAGAGAGAAAGCGCATATTGAACCTGAATTTTCCCTTGAGTCTTTTTGATTTCCAAGCTACGTGTTGGATAAAACACAGTGAAACCAAGTGGAAAGTAGTTGCCAAGACAGGAAAAATCTAAATATGGGCTGTTGTAGCCTCACGGGGCTGGCAAGGCCTTCAAACCAAAAGTGAAGTTTGGGGACTGCCGTGAGCGAGGCCCTGGTAAACACTCAGGGCTTCAGGTGAGATCCTAGAAAAGTTATGTGTTAGGAGTAAGGGCAAACCAGAAGCAGAAAAGTCTCCCCTCAGTCAAGGTGATATTGTCATATCCTACCTGCTTACAAGAAGCTTTATTCTCTTTCTGGTTCTAGCCTGGCGAGAGAAAGTGGTGGCAACATGGACCTGCTACCCCATAACCTGCTGAGCTCACATGTGTGGACGGCGGGGCCCCATGGCTTCTCTCCCCACCTCCAGGCCACCAAGGTCAACACCAACCCTGAGGGGCTCAACCCCAGCTTTGTGGCACATATGATACCCAAGGTGGCGTGGCGACCCTTCTGGAGGTGGCTGATACCCTGCATCCGGCTGAGGCGTCCATAGGGCCAATCCACAGTGTGAGTAGGTTGAGAAACTTCTGAGGAAGATGCACCACCAACTACAAATGGAACTCTGCCATGTCCAGAGCCTGGGCGTCTGTTCCCCATCCGCAGTAGGATCCTCAATATGATGCTAAGTGATGAGAAAACTGAGACTCAGCTATACCAGGCCCCGGGTTTTCATTCTGTGACCATGTGTATCTTTGTTTATATGTATCTTGTGTTCTGGTTGGATCATGTTCATCCCCAGTCCTTGACCCAGTGACACACCGAACACACATTTTCTTGAGCTCAATATCAATATATATATATATTTTTTTCTCATTAAAGGTTAAAAAAAAAAAAGAAGGAAGATGATGACAAATACATATTCTTCTCTGAGGAAGAAAACAGCAAGTCTCTAAAACTTTTTCAACACAATGTCCAGAATTAGATAAAGAAAATTACCAATCATGTCAGGAAACAAGACCAAATCAGTGAAATCCAAGAGAAAAATAGTATCAGTAGGCCCACAGGTGAGCTAGGTATTGAAGGTACTGACAACTTTAATATGTTCAAGAATGTATATAAAATAGAATGCATAAATAGAATATAAATATAAGAATATATAAATATAGACCATTACACCGGGGAATTATAATCTAAAAAAAAAGTCAAATAAGAATCCTGTACCACTAACCTCTCTAAGCCGTCGCCTAGTCTAGAAGCCTAGGCCTTATTCTTGATTCCTTCACCTTCCTCAGCCTGTGAATACACCTCTGCTTCCCTCTCCATTGCTACTGTCACTTCCCAGTTAAGGCCAACCTCATGTCTCACCTACATCCACACTCCATCCCACAGAATGAACTTTCTCTCTCATAAATCTGACCGTTCCTCTTCATAAACTCGTTCGATGGCTCCCCTCTTGTCTTCGGAATAAACTCCAAGCCTCTTCCTGTGAGCTACCAGGCCATACATTACCTGACCGTGGCTTTCCTCTCTAGTGGGTATCTTGCTTCTTCAACACTCCAAACCCCGGCGAGCACTCGTCCTTCAACTACAGGCAATTAATTTCAATTACCAAATGCACTGTGCTTTCTCCACCTCCTGAAAAGTACATACACTATTTCTTTTTTGTGACACTTTCTTTCCCTTCACTTAGAAGATTCCTACCCACCCTTCAGAAATCTTGTCTTCCAAGGAGGCTCTCTATGGTCCCTCAGGACCTCTTTAGCCCCCTCTCCTAAAATAACATGCCCTTTATCAGAGCATTTATGACGTTGAATGGTAATTAAACATCTGCATGTGCATCTCCCCCACCAGCTTACAGATTCTTTGATGACACAACCATGGCCCTCTGAGAGTTTGCACAACAGCTCACATATTATAGGTAAGCCTGAGGATGTCATTGCCACCATCCCATCGACCAGAGAGATGGCATTGCAGCCGGGGTTGCAATGAGAACAGAAGCTCAGCATATTTTAGAAAGGGATTCAGCCCACCAATGAGCCCACCCAGGATCCAAGTAATGACCTTGAGACTGTAGTTGTTTGCCTCCACCCACATGGGTCCCTGGAGTGAGATCCGTCTCCATGGAGAGCTGGTCATTACAGTCAAGCCCAGAGCCTCTGGAGCCCCACACCCCTTCACACCAACCCAAGGATAGCTGAACACCAGTGTTCCATTTCCAAACCCCAGGAAGGTCACGAGTATAAGGAACACACTCCCCAAGGGCCTGTCTTCAAATTACGAAGAGTAAAGCTAGCTGTTTTCTGGCTGCCACTGCTTTCTAAATGGCCTATAAACATCTATGTTCTTCCCCAAAGTGACCTTTTCTCTTAAAGCCTACGTAGGGTAATCAGCTCTGTCCTACCCACCAACTGGACTTGGGCTCAGAAAAGTCCATTCAGAGTGACTATACAAACGTAAGGACAGCTAATACTCCTCCGCAGATGTTGCACAGACTCCGGAATAGATGAGGCTGTTTTCATCAATAACGAATCTGAGATGGTCTTCAAGCCCCTGCTCTTAAAACCCCAGCGCACACTGATCTCTAGCATGGCCACGAGTGGTGCACATCGTCCAAGGTGGCAGCTTTAGAAACAGCTGCAACAGTAATAATACGAGTAGATAAGTGCTACTAAAATTTTTATATGGCTTTACCTTTTCACCTTCACAATGAGCCTCTAGACTGAGCCCTATTATCTCCACTTTGGAGGTAAGGAAGCCGAGACGCTCAGTACTTGTCGAAGGTCACACGGAGACATGCAGCCTGGATTCAAAGTCAGGCAGACCTGACGGAGGCACGTATCTGATGACTGTTTTCCCTGATGTGGAAATAACTGTTCCGGGCACAAGTTGATCCCGTTCCTCTGGGATGCTCTGGACTCCACTAGCAAACAATGTGCCTGGGAAGAGGCAAACACAATTTTGAATTCTAAGCTTATAAACCTAAACTAAAAAAGTTGTAACATCACAATAGGTCGAGAGTCAAAGCCGTTTTAACTCTAGGATATCGTCTGCTGAACAGGAATCTGTTTCTACCCTTTTTAAGGTCTCCCTTTTCGAGAGCATCTCTGGATGACATTTGTGCCAAGCAAACTCCCTCGGGTAAGGAGCACCAGGCTCCCCCCACCCACCGAGATCAGTCAACCAAATGGTTGTGTGCCTGAAATCTCCTTCCAAGGAGCACAGGCCCTCGTCCTCTGATTACACTTGATGGTACAAGATAAAGTGAAAAAGAAAGCTTCGTAATGATGATACACTGCGTCCTGCTGCAGCCATAAGGAATGAAACACTCACTGCTGCCTAATTCACAAGACAGCCAGCAACAGCCCAAGTTCATTCCAAGGTAGAGACATTATTTACTTGTGACCCAGCCTAGGAGCCAGGCAGCTGTGAAATGTTTCAGTTAAAAAACAAAAGAGAAAAAGAAAGAAAGAAAAAAGACTCCAGAACATATTGCTGATAAAATGTTTACACTCAGTTTAACAAATTTTATAGTAATGGTGCTTTAAAAATGTGTTTCTCATGAATGGCTTTGCGATACTAAATGCAAATAAGGACATAATGAGTTTGGAATTGCAAACAGATTACCTCTGCCCTGGAGTTGATGGTATCAGCACATTTCCCACCCCAGCCAAAGCCACATGCGTGGATTTGCCGTATGACTCCTGGCAGATCCTATAAATTTCATTTTGGCCACCTTGTCGAGTTACATGGTTACTGCTGGAAGGTTCCGTATGGCTGTAGGTGCCATGGCAACAGACCAGACACTTCTAACCAAAAAAATGACCAAACATCCTAGGGATTTGGTAGTTGGCCATGTAAGCACCATGGAAACAAGAGAAACTGAGGAAAGTGAGGAGTGCCAGTTTTGCATGGAAGCATCAGAGAGGTGATTTTAACCCAGAGAAACGCAGCACAACTTCGAAGCATGATGGGGCTGGATGCTGAAGTGCGAGCCGGGGCACACAGGAACCAGCCTTACAGGCAGGACCCTGCAGACCCTAGGGAACACCTGTGTCTGCGAGGCTTTCTGTCCCCATAGACCCTGGACACAGAGAAAGGAAGAAGCTCAGTTTCATGATCTATGATAACTCACACTCAGTAGTCCCAGGCACGCACCGTTACGCTGCCTGCTCAGGCCTCAGCCGCTGGCCGGTGTGGAGGGCGAGAAGATAAAAAGGGTGGCATTAGAGTGAGCAGAGAACTCTCATCAGGGTGCAGAGAACACAGCCGCTAGAACGTCAGGGCATTAAGTGGAGTGACCAGCATGTCTCCGATTGCCCCGAACTGTCCCCATTTTAGCACTGAAAGTCCCCGTCCCAGGAAACCTCCCAGTCCCTGGCAAACCTTAGCACCAGGGCACCCCGTGCAGAGAGGAGCAGAAGCTGTAGCCTCAGCAGCCATTCCTGAATTAAACTCAAGGCAAATCACGCAAAGCTTGAGGGAGGGCTGCAAAGCCTCCTGAAAGGCGGTGCTCATGATGGATGTGGAGGGCTTGCAGAAACAAAACCCAACAGCTTGGCACTGAACATCTGGAAGGAGACAGTGGCCGTCCCAGTGCAGGCAGCTCTGGAGTATTCACAGTCATGAATAGGAGGGGCTGGAGGAGGAGCAGTCCAGGCTGGCACGCCGGCTCTCCAAAAATTCCTTGCAAGACTTAGAAATGACGATTGGAGCTCACCATGTATCTCTTATAATTTATGTATATGACAAGAGTATTTATTTCTCCTCTGTGTGTGTGTGGGCCGGGCTCCGTCATGTTCAATACATTTTTCTGTCCACCTCACAAAGCCCTTATTTAAAGAACCCTCTGGGATCGTGACCCACGTGAGCGGGCTTGGCCTGACCATTGGAGTAACATTCTGGTTCAAATTCTGCTTTAATCTCCCTGATCTGTGCCCACCTGCACATCTCCCTTATAGAGCTGTGTCCTGACGAGGGTCCTGCAGTCTCAGTGTGTGTCCCTATTATGCAAATAGGATTTCACAGCCCAGGCGGTGATGGGGTTCAGGCAGAGGCCAGGGTGATTCATCTCATGGATTCGAGTGAGGGTTTACCCATTATTCATTCCTGGCAGAGGCCACGATATAAAATTACCTTTAAAAAAGACTTTGAACATCATAAGACCTCATGATGTTATTATATAAGGGACGAATATAATTGTTAATGAGTATCATTGTAAGAAATTAGAGTGGAGTTTGATCCATTCTTCCTCTCACCCCTCGTGCCCTTTTAGGCCCTGGCAGACGGAGAACATACAAGAGATGCTAGCTAGGAAGGGACCTGCGGAGGTTACACTCATGGGTCAGGCAGGTGCCCACTAACCCCCAAGGCATAAGAGTCCCCTAGACAGACTGGGCTGGAGAGAATGCTTTTCTTCACTGCCCTTCTGTGACTTGAAGACCACGGACTCTGAGAATCTGAACAGAACAGTGGTCTGAGCTGGGCCTCCAGAGGCCGACCTCATCTAGTGACCCCTGCCCAAGTGGAGACTTTCAAATGCAAGTGCCCTCGAGACTGGAGGTTGGCCAGTGCAAGAACAGGAAAGGGGATGCAGGGCAGCTGTGTATGACTGTGCAGGTCGTGCACTGCACAGAGGCGCTCCCTGCCGGGGCAGGTGAGAACTGCAGTCTAGCCCCAGCTCTGCTCACCAAACATCCTATTGAAGCAAAAGGGGTACATTTGTCTTTGCACAAACGTGTCATCTACTCACTAACCCCTGTTCCTGTTGGGCCCTTCCTGCCCAGATGGGCATCATTTTCAAATTCACAGAGAGGGGTCAGTCTGCTGTCTGTGAGCAGTACTCTGAGCCTTCCCACTCTGCTTCCTGGTCAACGTGCGTCCTTCTGAAGGTTAGAGGCGCCACTGTTGATTGAGTTAGCAGATGACAGGAGGAAGCCTCTTCTCTGTGAAAACAGGAAGCTGGCAGGATTGGGGTTCTGCCCTAACTCCACGCAGAGTTTGCCCACTTATCCAAATGGGCTACACAGCCAAGTCTACGGTCAGCCCGGGGACATCTGTCCTCGCCGGGGCGGAGGCCAGCAGAGGAGCTGTGCCCTCACAACTTCTGGCCATGCCACGCTTCACTAACCAAGGGCCTGTGGGATGGGCAGTTCAGCTGTCGCCCCCAGAAGCCTCTAAAATGGTCAGAACAGGGTATTAAATAAAATCACTCCAAGTCTCCGTTGCACCAAGGCCAAAAATTCACCCCGATTATATTTCCCATCTCAAATGTCAAGCCACACCGTCCGATATAGCTCAGCAGAGGAAGCCCTATAACAAACACCACATGACAGCATAAAAATACCCCAAGGAGCAGTTTAAAAATACCCTGAACTTGAGCTCTGTGGAGCCCTCTCCATTATTAAATTCTAGGAGAGAAATCAAAGTTCAAAACTGGAGTTCCCATCTTTTTTTGCAAATTAAAATCCCGAGAAATGAAAGGCCTTTCCTCCCAGATTTGAATTCCCTGAGTCTTGGCCAGAGGAGCTCCCCCAGCTGGAGTATGAGTGTCTCCCCACCCCCCACCCCCTACCCCAGGAGCTGCTTTATGCCTCGTCTGTCCGGGATGGATGTGTCTCTCGACGACAAGGAGGTGGGATTTATCCAAACCGAAATCGTTGTGTGTCCCACTTTTCAAAGGATTTGAAAGTCAATAGGGCACACAGGAATATCCCAGTGCCAGCCCCGCACCCACCAAGTTTAGCCTAGCAACATGATGTTCTCAGAACCCACGTGTCTGCCGCCAGCCAGGGGCTGTAGCAGATGCTTGGGTGGCATCTGCGGGAAAGGAGTTAGAGAAAACAAACGTGAGGCATAGGAAGAAAGTATTCGGGGCCTCAGACTCACTAGGAGTGCCAGGAAGACTGGCACGTGCCGAGGTGCAGCCCCCGGCTTCCAGGTCTTCTCTGAGGTGCCATCTCCGGTGCATCCAGCCCATGTTTGTAAAACCTGCAGATTCCTGTTGCCCCTTGGAGCCTTCTGCTCCTGGCAGCCCTGGGGCCACTTCACTCCATCAGTCCCCCCTGCCCCTTCTCTCCTGTGAGGAGGAGCCTGCCCAAGCCAAGTGTGTGTAGCTCTGCTCTTCTCACACCCCGACTCCTCTCTTGGACTCTCTTCTGCATCCTGGGTATTTCCTGCCCTGCCCCGTATTCCCTGCTGCTTCTGCCTCCCTTCCAGACCTTGTAAAACCTGTCTGTTGGGGCTTTTCCTTCTCCTTTTGCCTTTTGACTCAGCTGCAGGAATGCCAGGAACCGAAGCTGCTGTTAAGGCTTCTGGAGAAGGCCATCTCTTCCTGCCGTAAGTTCCTTTCCAAAACCTCGCCTCCCCTTTCCTGTGGCAGTGGGATAGCCTCTGGGGTCTCGTCTCCTTCTGGGGTTCCCTGACTCCTTTGGGGCCAAGTTTTACAATGTATAACCTGCCTGTTTGGTCTGCCCCGTTCCCTCTCTACCATGGGTAAGACTAACACTGTTTCTGGGTCCTGGTGTTTTCCTTTATTTTCTGATTTCTTTGTTTTCAGGCCCAGATGTTTGTGGTCCTGGCCTTCTGAATTGTCATGTTTGGCTGCACACAGCAAGAGAAAAAGCCGGAGTCAGAGGTAAAAGTATCCGTTACCCAAACATATCCTGCCTATCTTTGTCACCTCCTCTCTGAGAAGAAAAAGTCCACCAGGATGTACCTTCTCAATAGTCATTCATCCGACACATATTTATAGAGGAACTTCTGTGTGCTAGGAACCGTCCTGGATGCTAGGACACGGCGGTGAAGAGCCCCTATCCAGGCATCACACTCAGGGGACCAGTCCAACATCTAACGTGGACCTGACTCAGCCATGGATTTCCTACGTGTCCCCCTTGGCTTCCCTTCCAACTCTAACTCTACACATTATCTGACACATTTCTTCAAAACCTGTGCCAGGCCCCCTTTCCCACTAGTGATAAGTATCTCACCTTGGAATTTGCTTTAATATGCTGGAATCATTCTCCCGGGGTCATTCTCATTTTCCCTCTCAAATCTACGCAAACTTCTTTAACCCATCCCAGACTTCAAGCAGGGGTTCCCCAGCTGCTTAGCAAAACTTTTTCTAGCTAAAGCTTTCAATTCCTTTCTTAGGCACGAGATTTGTAATAATTCCATTTAATTTTTTGGTACCTGAATCCAAAAAAAAAAGGCATACCCTTGTATATCTGAATCCTTATGCCTCTTTCTCTACTCACAGATAAAAATCTTCTGTTTCTCAAAGGAAAACCCCACATTTCATGTCCCTGAATCTAGAATCCTAAGTGCCAGATGCTGGGCCAGATGCTAGGTATGTAAAGACTAATTACACCTGAGAAAGTAAGGAGTACACATATCCATTAGGGAAATAGAAACCACTCTCCATACTTCAAGAGGGAGAAATTTATTGCAAGAGATTCAATATTTATAAAACTGATGCGAGATCCAGAGAAGTAATGATAATGGAAAACTGATGCTGACTTTCAGGAAATGAGGAAGTGAAAGAACGACCCAAAGCCACTATCTGCATGGATCTGCCATTCCTAGAAGTAAATAATGACTTGTCTTCTTCTTTTGACTTCCAAATCTCATGCGCCAGCCTCTCATTTGAAGAATTGAAACAGGAGCTCTGCTGGCAAGGGAATCTGGGTAATGTAGTTTCCAGACTTCCAGCCCCTGTGATACAAGGACAAGCTTAGAAAGCCAGAGAGGGTGTTGCGTATCAGAGGGCGATTAGTAGCTTAGTACACTAGCTCTGACTAGAAGGGTCAAGAAAAGTCTTCTGCAGAGTGACATCAGCTGAGTCTTGAAATAAGAAAAGGTGGGTCCTCCAGAGGGAGCGGCGTAAGTGAAAACACTGGTGGAGCCTCCTAAGGAACGTCACGTTAACGAGTCCAATCAGAGCAAAGGAGTGGTAGGAAATGGGGCTGGGCTGAGGCCCGGAGGTTAAGCAGACAAGATTCTGGAGCGCACAGTATGCCATGCTAGAGAGCCTGGAGTTTATCCAGCCAATAATAGAAGACCTTTGGAGGACTTTTAAGGAAGAAAGTGACAATCAGGTGAGTATGTTTAAGAGATCCCTTTGTCAGTGTTGAAGAAGGTTTCTGGAGGAACTAGGGAGACCAATGAGAAGGCTTTGCTGTCATCCAGGTGCCAGGTGATGGACTCGAGCAGTGGCCATGGGGATGAGAATCAGGGGCTGCTCTGGGAGGCGGTACAGAGGTAAGGCTAAACGATTCATGGGCTGTGGGCATGAGAGAGAGGGAAGCGTCAGTTGGTTTGGGTGATTAGAGGATGCCAGGATTGTTCACTGAAGTGGGAGCCTGGGAGAAGGGTCATGTTTAGGAGGTGGGGGAGGTGAGGATTGCTGAGCTCGGTTCTGCTCAGGTTGAGTTTGAAGCGCCTGGGTGATGGAAAGGATATTAACACCAACAAGGTGTGAGCTGACATCACAACCGAGACCAGGCCCTCTGCTCAGTGCCAGGAGCACATGGCAATCCCTGTCTTGGAGGAGCTCTGACTTCCCAGAGAATTCAGACAATGAATTCTTCACCCAGAGAAGCCTCGACGATGGAAATCCTTGGAGAATATTCAAACTTCACTTGAGGTAAATGTTTTCAGTTCTACAATGTCTGCAAGTAAAACTGCCCTAGAGACTTTTCAAAAGCACATTGGAAATGGGTGTTCATTTGCCTTCCTCTGAGCCCCAAGGTGGGCTAGGAATCACAGGAAGGGAGGAGAAAGCTCTTCTGCCATTTGATCTCGATGAAATCCCCAGCCTCTCTGAGTTCTAGCTTATCTATCAAACAAAATGATTGGGCTTAAGACAAGAAACATTTTTAACTAGGCACAGAGTGATTTAAGGATGGATAAGACAAGGCTGGAGCCTTGGACAGCCAGTCTACTCTGTGTGGCTGGTCTGAGGGCTTACTGGGGCTGGATTGGAAGTATCAGTAAGATGCGACTGAGGCACTGGTATAGCCTAGGGTGACCATTTGCCCCCATTTTCCTAGGTTTTAGCTCTGAAGCTCCCATGCCCTGGGAACCCTTCCACCCCAGACAACCCGGGACAGCTGGTTGCCTTCTGTGGTGACAATGTGCTTCTCCAAGCACTTGTCAACAAGGTTCCCCATAAGAATTGGGGAAGAGGCCTCAAGACATCCTCGAGCAATTTCAGCCATTCCGCCTAGACCTACCTACCAAACACCTGTCAACCAGGAGAGTAAAAAGGTACATAACACAATCTGTGTCAAGTTCACTTTCTGATGGAAAACCTGTCTGACTGTCTCATTCGTTGTGCGAATCACTCCCCCACCAACTCTTAATCTCCTTTCCCTTGCTTTATTTTTTAAATTCATTCCATGACATTTTTCCAGCTTCTGTCACACTAGGTAACATATGTAATTATTGTGTTTATTATTTATTGTCTGCCTCACCTGCTAGTATGTAAATTCCTTGAGGGCAGAAATCATTCACGATGTTTTTTATTTTTGCGGTACGTGGGCCTCTCACTGTTGTGGCCTCTCCTGTTGCAGAGCACAGGCTCCGGACACGCAGGCTCAGCGGCCACGGCTCATGGGCCCAGCCGCTCTGCAGCATGTGGGATCTTCCCGGACTGGGGCACGAACCCGTGTCCCCTGCATTGGCAGGCGGACTCTCAACCACTGCGCCACCAGGGAAGCCCCATTCACGATGTTTGATTCTCGCTGTGTCACGTTTGTCTGGAACACTGTAAGCCCTCCATCTACGTTTGTGGAATGAATGAATGAGTTAAACGTGCTCTCGATGTATAGCATTTTAGACAGAACACAAACCAATCTTGACTTTTTTTTAAATTCAAATGAGACTAAGGAGACCTTTGCATTATTTCACATTCAAAGCCGACTGTTGACACATTTAATCTTGCTAAACTCGCCAAGTGTGGTGGCTTTCTCCTGCCTACGGGTTACATAATCTTCCAGGCACACATTTGAATCACCCAGGCTACCCTTTGCACATGGCAGCTGTGGAGTGGTAATTGCGAGGGGGTGTCTCTGAAGGGCTGGAGAAGGCAGGCCATCTGCCGCGGCGTCGGGGACAGCCAAGGGCGAGGATGCCAGGCCTCCCGCCGTGCCTCGTCTGTCAATTAGCTCTCCCCACGCTGGCTGAATGCGGGCTGCAGGCTTGGCTGGCCGGAGCCATGGATGGAACAGAAAGGTCCCTGCTTAGGGACCCATCGGCCCACCTGTGCAGGAGCCCGCACGGGATTGGGTGGATGTCAGCATCTCCTAGGGAAGTGGGCAGGAAGCTCTTTCCATATTCCCATTCCACAAGCCTGAGGTGGGAAGGACTGAGATGTCCAAGGTAGCAGTCGGTCAGGCTAGCATGGGGCTGCACGGCTCCTTGACCCCACGCTGAGCCTCGTCCCTGGCCTTTGGGCCCGTTGGGATCTCAATGCCTGTGATGTTTCTCGCCCCTAGGACGGGCCCAGTGAACATGTTTCACTTGCAAATCTCTGCAAAGATCTCACCTCTTCCGTGTGATCTTTCCTGACCTGACTACCTGCCAACAGAATTAATCACTCCGTAATCTGAGCTACTTCAATAATAATAATAACAACAGCAGCAGTAGCTGCCGGCACTAGTCACTGTGCCGTGCCTTACACGTGGCACTCTGCTTCCTGTCCCTCACGTCTCTGTCTTCACTCGGTGGCAGGGTGTCTCCCCACTGGCTCTCACTCCTCTGGGTCTCAGCTCCCAGGGGACAGGATCTGTGTTCCTTTGATTCTTCTCTATAGGCGAGGCCCTACCAGTGTTGGGCATGTCGTAGGCGCTCAGAAAGCATTTCCTGAACTGAATAATAATATAGGTAAAGAGCTGGTACTGTGGTAGCTTGACCGAAATTGATCTCACTAATTAGGTTAATTGGGAGTATCTGGAAACTGTGATGGTCTTGAATCTGCGTCTACCGCATCAACCTGCATTTTCTTAGTTTCCTGGGACGTTATGAATCTGTGAGAAGGGCCCAGCTTCCCCAGGAGGAGGGATGCCAATGGCCACTGCAGCCCCAGCCTCCTGTGGGTCCTCGGTGTCCTGTGATGCCCAGGGCTGCGTGCAGAGTGGGAGTCAGGGGTCCGTCGGCTGCCCCCAGAAGCTGGCAGTTGGATTGTAGATGTACGTAAATGCAGGTGCCACTGAAAGAATGTCCCGGAAGGACCAGGTCTGTGTGGGAGCCCAGCTCAGGGCAGTAGGGACCCAAGCAGTGAGGATGGGAGTTCATGTTACTACATCAATGGCTGTTCTCCTTTCCCCAAGTTTCCTTGTCACATGGCCTGTCCACAGGGCACCAAACCATCCAACTGAGAACCAAAGGATGTGATGAGACAGGACCCGGGTACATAAGAGGTGAAACCCAACAGTCAGCTCTGTGAGCCATTCAATCCTTCCCCGTCAGATGCAAAGAATGCCAGAGAATCGTCCCCTCCTCTTGCTACCAAAAAATAATGCCCAGCCTGGCTCAGCATCAGTACCACAAGAGGCCTGTATCCCAGGATGCTGGGAAACACCGGAAGTGGCCTGGCGAGGAGGAGCTATCTCACCCGTGCTTACCCAGGGCTCCTTGACTCCCCTCTCTGGCAGCCAAGGTCTGGTTTCCCAGAGGAGTCAGAACAGGGGAATGCAGATAGCACTTGCTGCTCTCCTCTTGGGAGCCTACCTGCTCCCCCTGTAAGACACGCTCCCCCAGACATGCTGGAGATGGACGCCAGTGCCCAGACAATAATGACTGTGATAATAATCATATTCACGTAGCACCTACCCTGTCCCAGGTGCCGTTCTAAGCATTTTACACACAGTAGCTAATTTAAACCTCCCAACAACCCCTGAAGTATGTATGTATTACTATACCCATTTTATAGGTGAGGGAACTGAGGTACAGAGAGACTAAATATCCATGATGCCATCCAGGGGCCCTAGGAAGGTACTCGACTCAAAACACCTCTTCCACTAATAGCTGCTTTTACAGTTAGTACATTTCTTTGCAGAACAAAAATTAGAGCTCTTTTGCTATGAAATGTCCCTAGTAGAAAAAGCCTGGAGTAACCACTACATGCATAAAGGAAGTGGTTAATATGTTAGGCTCATGAATTTATTTCCCTTCCCACCATGCATCAGCTGTGTGACCCTGGGCAAGTTGCTGAACCTCTCTGAGCCTCAATTTCTCTTTATGGGAAATGGAGATAGAATTGAGTTACCCCAAGGATAACATGAGACAATCCCTGTACAATGCTTAGTACACGTGAACATTCAGTAGATGTTGGCTGCTTTCATTATTATGAATACTGGTGTTACCTTACTGAGGATTTATTTCTCTGTTCCTTTTCGCAGTGTCTCTAGCAGAAAGCAAAGTCTTGCCGAGGCGGGAGGGAGGCAGTTTTAATGAGAGGTGAGCAGGCAGAAATCATTTTGCCACGTCGGTTTCTGTCTCAGGAGGTCTAATATGAAACAGGGAATGAGAGAAGGGTCCCGTGAGGACATGGGTCCCACAGAAGTGGTACCAGAGGATCCCACAGAAGATGGTGGGATGGTCCAGAGAGGCGTGGCCAGATGAAGAGGTGTGCAGTCGCGCCTGGGCTTCCTAAGCAACGGAGGCACCTTCAGCAGCCTCCACTGCTGCCAGCTGTTTGCTCCCAGCCAAGCTGCAGATGCAGACAGAATTACCCCACCTCGGTAGCGCCAGGAGCCTGAAACGGCGGCCCCGGGCAGAGAACTCTTCTCCGTTCCCACTTCCAAGCCTCAGGGGGATGTTTTCCTTTCCTTTGAGAGGAATGTACTTCCAAGAGATGGTTGGGCCATGAGGCCAGAGAGGAGGCAGAATTGCCCAGATGGCACTGTCTCTTCTGTTACCCGCCGGTTCTTATATAATGTAAGGCCCTCATGACACATTTCCTCCTAGAATTATGAGGCAGGAATGGGGCACGTGCCAACCAGGCACCCTGCTTACAATAATCGCCTTCATTTTCCAGATATGAAACCTCATGCTCAAAGAAGCTAATATCTTGTCCAATGTCACACCTGGATCTTAGGCCTTTGTGTGCCTCTGAGGCCCTTTTGTCCCCTCCGATACGGAGCACCACTACACTTCCAGAGATGTTTACTTCTGAGCTGCTTGCTTTTTTCAGGTGCAGAAAGTTAAACAGATGCGCTTCCCTTTTTTCTAGTTTGAGCTAAATTTCGAGATCACTGTCTCTTATTCTGGTTGCCGGATGCAATTTCCTCCTTTCGTTCTCTGATGTACTTCCAGCAAGCTCTTTTAAAAATCTTTGTCCTAACTGCCCTAATGCTTGGGTAAGCTGCCTCAGATTCCTACTGGGAATTGGTATAGAATAAATAACAATTTTAAAATATTTGCATTTAAACGTAATGTCTCCCTGGCCCCCGACACAGAAAATGCGTGTTTGGGAAATGAGATGTTCTGATTATTAGGATATTCTGACGGATGGAGAGATGGGCGCGCCCTATTCACAAGTGCATTGGGAAGCTGGCAGCTTGCCTGGTGTGATCTGAGGGGTGTGCAGGGGCTGGATGTGTGGGGATTAATACTTCCTGCACTCCTGGCTGACACCTGATACGCCCCAGTGAGAGTTTCATCCTCCAGATGACCATTTTCCTTACCTGTTAAACTTGAAATCCCTCAGGAAATGTAGATGGTCGAAAGAAGGGTCCCACGCAAGCTGGTTCCAGGCATGGCCACCTTCGTGCACCCCTGTTAGTCAGATCGTCTCCCAGGGCGGGGGGCATGGTTTACGGGGGACGGGGTCACCCCGAATGGGTCACCGAGGCACCCTGCCTACACTGTGTCATCTTCCAGAACCGCCTTAGGAGCACACCTTGTCTCACTAACGCCAGCAGCGTTAGTTCTCTCCTCTTGGCCTCGCTGCCCCTCCGCCACCTCCAGCCTGCTCTCACCCTCCCAGTTTCTGACCCCATGGCTCAGGCTGTCATTCTTGCCACCATCAAGTTGGTGAGGCTTGTCCTTCCCCCTCCCATTTTCCTGATTCTGGGCCCCCTTTTCCATGCCCACAGCTCTCCTGTCCACCGAAAGCCCTGTGCCTGACCTCAAGCTTCCCCAGGAATGTCCATCCCCTCCCCGAGCTGCTGCCCAGAGCTGTGGATCAGAGGGGTGGGAAGACTTATAGTGGCTGGGGGGGGGGGTGGCACGAGGGGGTGACATCGATCATCTGTGGGACACAGGCCTGCCACTACCCCTCTTGAAGCCCCATCAGTACAAGGGTCAAGTTGGATTTAGCATCTCTGAAGCCCTCCCAACTGAGACCTTCTCTGGTTTTCTAAAGTTACTGTAGTCAGGGCTGTGGTTCAGCTTGAAACACCCTAATGGTGCCCATCTCACTTCCCCAGACTACACAGGGCTGCGTCCCACCCCACCGGTTCTGAATTCCGATGTGACAGCACACAGAAGGGGGCTCACAGGACCGTCAAAATCCAGCTTTGAAGCATTTCCGTTGCCTGGAATCTGAAGCCCAGGTCCCTGTGGCTCATTCCTCCACCAGCAGAAGAGCTAGGTAGACTGAGGTTCTAGAACCATCAGTGCAGCAGGCTCCCAGGAAGCCCGTTGCAGCAGACAGCCGGGAGCCTCATCCCCCGACTGGTACCTCCTAGGAGGGAGCGGGGGGCAGGTGGTCGGTCTGAGAAGGTGGGGAGGAAGGGGCCTCCTCTGGTCCTGCCGCTCTACGCTATCACTCTACCTGCGTCTCCGGAGCAGCCCGCAGGCTCTGTTCCACACCTTCACCTAGCAGGTGGACATCCTTCATGGGCCCAGCCAATCTCTGTCCTCAAGAGATTAATTGTAAACAGATGATTATTTCTGCTCTGCCTCTATCGGGTGGAAAACATGGAGAATGTTTCTTGTAGGGCTGCTTGCCGAGGGCTGGGTGGGTGCAGAGGAAGGGGGCTTTTCTTTCCAGGTCATTGCCGCCCCCCTAGGTGTCAAGCTCCTCTCTCCTCTCTGGCCCATGGAGAGCAGAGTGTTGGCATGGGGTGGGTAGGATGGAGACTTAGCAAAGCCTCAGGGCCCAGGGGGGCATCACTCCTGCTAGTTCACCAACATTGACCTGCTGACCGACACTGAAGGGTGATCTCTGTGGCTGCATTTAAAGGATAGCCAGCAGGGCTCCTCAGCTGGGGCAGTGTCCTCTGTTCATTCACAAAAAGCCGCATAGCTTCCCTGGGGTCACTGATGGCCCAGCTCAGACAGGGCTCCAGGCTCGAGGTTCTTTTGCTGACTTGGGGGTAGCTTCACAGGGCTTCCCCTTCAGAATCTTCATCTAGTTTTAGGGTGTGTGTGTGTGTGTGTGTGTGTGTGTGTGTGTGTGTGTGTTGGGCTGGATAGGAAGGGGAATGAAACTTCTTGGAATCACAAAGCTTGCCTTTTTGTGTGGGCCTGAATTTTGAATTCCAGAGCCAAGAATTTGACATCTCCTGTTGTTCTCTGAGGTCCTCCTTCCCCAGGGCAATGCGATTCCAACTTGGTTGCCTGAACTGGGGAGAAAGCCTCAAGATACAAGGAAGTCAGGTTAGGATAGAGTTGGTTAAAACAATATGTTATTTTAACACATGATCCAATCTGAAGTTAATATGCATAACTCAGTACACTACAAGGCATGACTAATTCTTACAGAAACATTTATTGATCATATACTATATACTTTATGCCAAGTAATATGTGAAGCTCTTGGGGGAATGGGGAGAGATGGCATAAAGATAAATAAGACAATTTCTACTCTCAATCTACTAAAGGCAATGAAATATACAGATGTTACAATAATTCAAGACAGGCTATGAAGGCAATGAGATAAATTATAGAGTGTTTGGGGGGTAATAAATGCATGAAAGGGAGAACAGCTTAAATATAGTAGGGAAGACAATCTCATTCCTTACCTAGAAAACTCAGGCTAGTGCACTGAAGAGCCATAAAAACCAAGTGAGTTTGAGAAGGTGATCGGATACAAGACCATACAACAACCAGGAGCTTCCTCTACTCCAGTAATAACGAGTTACCAAATGTCATGGGAGGAAATACCTTATTCATGTCCACAACCAAAACTGTAGTACATCTAGGAATAAATCTAACAAGAAATGTGCAAGACCTGCTTGAAGAAAGCCATAAAACTTTACCAAAGGACATGAAAACGAATTGAGTAAATGGAGAGATATCTCAAGTTGTTACATAGAAAGATTCACTCTTGCAAAGATGACAGTTCTCCTCAAATTAATTTGCTATTCAGTATAGTCCAATCAAAAGTCCAATAGATTTCTTTTTGGAATTTGATGAGTAGATTTCAAGTTTATCCCAGAAAAGAAAATATGCACGAACCACCAAGAAAAATGTTAAGAAAAAGATGGAGGAAAAAGAGAAGGAGAGAGAGGGGACCTTCTTGGCCATGTATTATAACATATAATATTATTATATTATAGCTAAATTAATTAAAGCAGCATGATACTCATGCAGGATTAGATAAATAGATTAAATTGGGGAGAAAAAAATATTCCAGAAACACATCCAATATATATTTCACATGTGATAAAGGAGGTGTTTCACTAGCGGAATGAATGGAGTACTCCAATGAATGGCATTGGCCTTGAACCCATTGTTTTTCCCTTAAGAAAGGCATTGGATACAGTGGAGACTCCTGGCTTGGGAGTCAGAAAAGCCTGGATTTGAATCTCTGCTCACCAGTTAAAGCTGTATCACATTGAACACATTTCTTCAACTCTCTGAACTTTCTTTGGAAAATAGGGAAATCAATTCCTGTCCATCTACATCACAGGATTGTGATGACAAACGAAACAATCTGTATATATAAACCGAGTTTGTGTGTTGTAATTCTCAAGATTCTAGGAATGAAGGCCCTGGGGTTAAACAAAAGCAAAACCAAAAAACCTTCATGCATCTAAAGCCTGAAATGTCACCATAAGAACATTTTTCTTTATTTCACGGTCTTGGTCCGCGTTACAGTGTAAATTCCCCGAGAGGCTGTTTAAAGAAACTATCGCCAACCATGGACATCTAGAGGAAAGAAATCCTCTGAGAGCAGACTTAAATGAGCAAGACAGCATGAAAGAATCAGCAGAGGACAAGCCCAGGGGCAAAAAGTCTGGAAAAACTAAAGACCATCTTGATCAACTCCCAAGAACTATAGCAGGTCAATTCTTCAGCCTTCATGAAGAATGTTGGTCGTTGGCTTGTTTGTTCTAATATCCATTCCCTTCGCTTTGCCTTCTCTGCTCGGCATGTACAGAATTGCACGTCCCAGGCTCCCTTGCCAACCTACTCCCAGGTAGGTTCAGCTAATGGGAGACACTAGCAGAAGACTGGAGGCTGGGAAGAATGTCTTGCATCACCTCTGGTGGTATCTCAGCAAGGGATAGCAGCAATGGCTGCTTTTTTTCCTGTGATCCCAGCTCCAGAGACACAGACTCTTCCTTTATTGTCTCATTTCTCACTGTACAAGACCTCACTAACAGCAGTTTCCTGTTGTTGCTGACCCCTGGGATTCCCCACTTTCCCATGGTTTGGCTTCTCAGCTCTTCTGTTATTTGCAAGGCCAATTCCCTGTGTTAAATTCCTGTATTTGAAAGATCTCGAGTGGTTTCTGTTTTCCTGACCGATAGGTAGCACCTTGGAGAAACTATTAGATACTTATACTAACATTAATACCAACAGTAATCTAAAATTTATTTAGTACCTACACATGCCAAGCATTGTGGCTTGAGATTGATTTATTTATTCCTCATGTCAACTCCATGAGGTAAGCACCTTTTGACCCTGATATTACAGATTATACAAATGGAGGCTCACATTCAAAATTGAAATCCTGTCTTTCTCTGGAAATATTTCTTATTCGGGAGTGGATAGCTGATTCTGAAATAGAAGAGATCTGAGTCAACCCATAAGATCCTATAGCCCACAACACTGTCATTCATGTTTCAGGAGGCTCTTGATGGCATCTACCCCCTTCCAAGCCCCCATGTTGCTGGGCCCACCCTAAGTTACAACCCCCCTGGAGCTTCTGTGTGTGAGTGCAGACACACTCCAGCTACCTCATCAGCTGAAGTGGACACTGGTTCTGGCCAGTTCTTCTCTGAGTAGGAAAGCATGACCATGACCAGCAGATGGTCATCTGTCCTCTTCTAACAAACGTCTGTGTGGTGGCTTTGATGAAGAGGACTTGGACTGACACCTCAGCCAATTCCAACTGCAGAATCTTTTATCACCAGCCCAGAGCCTTTGCTTAAGTTTAGACTGGTTGGGCCTTTTCCTTCCTGAATCTTGTCTTTTATCATTTTGCACAGAAAATAGGAGGTGTTATTCAGACTGTGCAGAAAAGGCTGCAAATTGCTCTTCTTGTCCTAATGCTTCTCAAAAACATGATTTTCCCCATCACCCCCCTTCCCATCTCTTCCCCCATCAGCACCACCTATTATTTTAATATCCTCCCAAGGTAATGACAATGAAAACCCACAAAGGCTGACTTCTGGGAGGTCTTCTCTCTGCCTCAGCTCTCTCCTTCCAATTCATTATTATTTTCTCATGTGCTCCTAGACACATCTCTCCTCTGTATCACATCTTGAGATCAAGAGTTCTTGGACTCAACACGCAAAAATTCATCAGACTCTTTTCCTAATACATATGCTTGTCCCCTTCTAGAGAACTCCATGCCTTACCTGCTCAGTGGAAGTACTTAATTCACTTCAGCTGATTAAACATTAAAAAATAGATGATAGATAGATAGATAGATAGATAGATAGATAGATAGATCATGTTCATGAGGACCACTTTCCCCCAGATTCCAGCTCTTGGAGAATATAAGGAATCAACAAAACAACAGCAGGGTGTGCCTGGTTTTTTTAAATTTGTATTTATTTATTTATTTATTTGTTTGTTTATTTTTTGGCTGTGTTGGGTCTTCATTGCTGCATGCAGGCTCTCTCTAGTTGCGGCGAGCAGGGCCTACTCTTTGTTGCGATGAGTGGGCTTCTCATTGTGGTGGCTGTTCTTGTTGCGGAGCATGGGCTCTAGGTGCGCGGGCTTCAGTAGCTGTGAGTCGCAGGCTCTAGAACGCAGGCTCAGTAGTTGTGGTGCACCGGCTTAGTTCCTCCATGACATGTGGGATCGTCCTGCACCAGGGATTGAACCTGTGTGCCCTGCAGTGGCAGGAGGATTCTTAACCACTGCACCACCAGGGAAGCCTGGTGGGCCTGTTTTTTGTTCTGAATTTTTGTTTTGTTTTGTTTTCCGAGGGAAGGAGGTCCCCAATGTGTTCTACAATTTGGTTTAATAACAAGAGACTAAGCGACCAAAAGTCTGTCTTTGGTTCAGAACAGACATCTCCTTTTTTCCATTACCCTTGGGACCAAATAGAAAGTAGGTGTGGCTCTAGATAATCATTCAGCTTCTTATAAACTAGAAGTCACTCATATCTGCTTATAAGAGGATCCAGTTGGATAACAGGCTCAGTGTTTACAGCTCTTCCCTTCTTGAGTCTTATTTTCTTTTAGAAGCAATTAAGCAGAGCAATTTGGACAGTGTAGGCAATTACTTTAAACTAATGTAACTTCTTATCATGTCAAGAGATCTATTTTGTAAAGGAGGACAGTTGCTGGTGAGAAATTGGAAATGTAAGGCCATCTCTTCACCATCAATCAATCAATCCATCTCAGAGTTCAGGTGTGAGCTTAACTTCGTGCTGGGCCCTGGGAGGGGACAGGAAGTGGCTGACCCAGCCCCTGTACTCTCTGGATTTACTGTAAATTTGGGGAGACATGGTTAGTAAGGGTCACTCCTTGATCCTAAACTGTGCTCCCTTTAAAGTAGTCAGGACGGCAGTTGGGCTGTGCTCAGCAGGGGCACGTTTACATGAGGGACCTGGAAGCCTCCTAGGAAATGCGGCAGAACACACAAGTTTGGTTGCAGGATAATGAGCTGGTCTGGTGCTAGGGGAGAGTTGGTGAGTAATTCTGAGTGTAGCCTGACTCAAGAGTCTGGTTCCTGCCCTGGAGATAACTCACTTGGAAGCCTAGGTAGAGAGGGCTAAAAAAAGGCAAGGTGTAAATTAAAGGAGGAGTTCTACTGTGTTCATCAGGACTCTTTGGTTGTGAGTAACAGAAACTCGCTGAGGCTGCATTAAACAGAAAATGAGAATTTATTTTAAGGGTATGGGTCAGTTTACAACACGCAAAGATCAGAAGGCAACTGGAAACCAGAAAATTCTATAACCAGCAATGGAAAACCAGCAGGAGTCCAAGAGTGCTGTTTCTCCATCCATCTTCTCTGCTTCTGTCAGCTCATGGGGGACACTGTTTCTCAGAAAGCTCTCATTTAGCTACAAGAGCGTAATCTAGAAGATGGAGAAGCCGACAATGAATGAGAGTGGAAAAAAATTCTACAGAAACACTGAGTCAGAGCCCTGAGGAACTGCACCTACCAGTGGACGTTTTTACTTACGTGATGCAGGAAATCCCCTTCCTTTTATAATCCAGTTTATGTTGGCTTTTTCATTAATTGCAACCCCAAATATCCTAACTAATACAGAGCCCTGTCCCCCAGGAAATTTTATTATTTCCTTACATCTGGACAGCACCTGAAGTCAAAGAACTGATACAGCTCTTATGCCATGTGTCCTCCCAACAAGCCTCTAGAAGCAGCTTGGCGACTCTGTCTTTACCCTGTCTTGTGTTGAGGAGGAAGGATGATTGAGTTTCTTGGTTTTTTTTTTTATTGTGGGGAGGTATATATAACATGAAATTTACATTTTGACCATCTTGAAGTGGCATTAAGTACATTTGCATTGTTGTGCAACCATCACCGCCATCCGTCCCCAGAAGGCTTTCATATCTCCCACCTGACACTGTACCCATTCAACTAAAACTTCCCATTTGCCCTTGCCCCCAGCCTCTGGCAACCACCACTCTACTTTCCGCCTCTATGAATTTGACTACTCTAAGCACCACATATAAGTGGAATCATACGATACTTGTCCTTTTGTGACTGACTGCTTCCACTTTGCGTAATGTCTTCAAGGGCCATCTATGTTGTGTCACATGTCAGAATTTCCTTCCTTTCAAAGACTGCATAACATTCCATTGTACATATATGCCACATTTGTTTATTCATTTGTTGATAGACACTTGGTTTCTTCCTTTTGGCTATTTGAAAATGCTGCTATAAACATGGGTGTACAAATATCGGTTTGAGTCCCCGCTTTCAGGTCTTTTGTGTTTATACCCATAAGTGGAGTTTCTGGGTTATAAACTAATTCTACATTTAATTTTTTGTAGAACTGCTGTACTATACTCCACAGTAGCTGTACCATTCTACATTCCCACCAACAGTGCATGTGTTCCAATTTCTCCACATCCTCTCCAACATGCATTTTGTTTTGTTATATAATAACCAACCTAATGGGTGTGAAGTGTGTATGGCTTTTTCATCATTAATAGACCACCCCTCAGCCAGGCACATGCAACTAGGAGACGTCACGCCTTAGGTATCAATTGATGATGCTATTGGAGCACAGAGGTAGGACCCCTAACTGAGCATGGATCCAACAAATAGGAGTTGCTCAATAAATAATTGTTAAAAGGGTGAGAGGGTAAGCAGTTATTTGAAGGTGATTCCCCCCTAAAAACCCCAGAAAACTCTACTGTGGGGCTGGGAAAGTAGAATGGGTGGGAGGCTAAAGGCAGGAGGTACAATGTGGGGCACCAAAGTGAGGGATGACGGTAAGAACAAAGAGTGAGGTCAAGCTCCCTGTATAAGGACATCTGGTCCTGGCACCCCCAATCCCCTCTGTACCCCTTTTCTCTAGTGGTCATCTTTGTCTAAGTCTAGTGCCCACCTTTAGATTTTTTAAAGCCCCTGTCTCCTGGAGTGGTACATTCTAATGAGAACATCAATGACAGCCATGCTTTACACCAATCATATGTGTTGTTGTGAGTACTCAGACTGGGTGTCCCTTTTCAATCCATATCCTTTCAAGCTTTAGCTGGAGAAAGGATCTGTAAGGGTCTGAATCTCAGAAAACTTACCTGAAAGCAGCTGTGGAGATTTGTCCTTAGGACATGAGACCAGGGTTGATTAAATCAATACTGTTTCCACTGGGAAGAGCCTGGGGAATTAAATACTGAGAAGTTTCATGGAGCATCAGGAACACTTCAAAGCATCTGGAAACTTTGCCTCACCAAACCCTTAAAAGCAATCAGATACTTCTCTAAAGTTTTTCCAAACCACTTTGTTCTGGACATGAGGTTGGAAATCTCCTGAGAAGCAGCCTCTTTCTAAAGTTTGCTTTTTCTCTTTCTAGGGAGGATGAAAATAGAAAACGAACAACAGTGTGACCTTGATGATGTGATTTTCTCCCCAATAAACAGGCCATGAGGAGGTTGGAGACATTTTGTTTTCCTGTTTTCTGTGCTATGTTCTGGAATCCCTGAATGCCATTTCCCTGACATTTCACTCCTCCCACCAGTTTCTTCCCCCAGTCACTGATGAATCTTCATCCTTCTCTCTTCTCCTGCCCCCGCCCTGCACACTCTGATCTACAGCCCAGCCAGCAGCAGCTGGGGGGTCTCCCAAGGATATATGGACACCCCAGTCCATCCTCGGTGAGGGAAGAAAGGGCAAAGTGACCATGCACCCAAGGTCAAAGTATTCAAAATATCCAGTGTGTTCCTGTTTTCTAAAATATACCATTCTGACTCTATGACATAAATCACAGCAAGATCCTTTTTGACCCATCTCCTAGAGAAATGGAAATTAAAACAAAAATAAACAAATGGGACCTAATGAAACTTAAAAGCTTTTGCACAGCAAAGGAAACCATAAACAAGATGAAAAGACAACCCTCCGAATGAGAGAAAATATTTGCAAATGAAGCTACCGATAATGATTAATCTCCAAAATATACAAGCAGCTCATGTAGCTCAACATCAAAAAAAAAAAAACAACGCAATCCAAAAATGGGTGGAAGACCTAAATAGACATTTCTCCAAAGAAGATATACAGATTGCCAACAAACACATGAAAGGATGCTCAACATCACTAATCATTAGAGAAATGCAAGTCAAAACCACAATGAGGTATCACCTCATACCAGTCAGAATGGCCATCATCAAAAAATCTATGAACAATAAATGCTGGAGAGGGTGTGGAGAAAAGGGAATGTAAACTGATACAACCACTATGGAGGACAGTATGGAGGTTCCTTAAAAAACTAAAAATAGAACTACCATTATGACCCAGCAATCCCACTACTGGGCATATACCCTGAGAAAACCATAATTCAAAAATAGTCATGTACCACAAGGTTCATTGCAGCTCTATTTACAATAGCCAGGACATAGAAGCAACCTAAGTGTCCATCAACAGATGAATGGATAAAGAAGATGTGGCACATATATACAATGGGATATTACTTAGCCATAAAAAGAAATGAAATTGAGTTATTTGTAGTGAGGTGGATGGACACAGAGTCTGTCATACAGAGTGAAGTAAGTCAGAAAGAGAAAAACAAATACCGTATGCTAACACATATATATGGAACCTAAAAAAAAATAGTTCTGATGAACCTAGGGGCAGCACAGGAATAAAGACATAGACATAGAGAATGGACTTGAGGACACGGGGAGGGGGAAGGGTAAGCTGGGATGAAGCGAGAGAGTAGCATTGACATATACACACTGCCAAATGTAATATACCTAGTTAGTGGGAAGCAGCTGCATAGCACAGGGAGATCAGCTTGGTGCTTTGTGACCACCTAGAGGGGTGGGATAGGGATGGTGGGAGGGAGGCGCAAGAGGGAGGGGATATGGAAATATATGTATATGTATAACTGATTCACTTTGTTATACAGTAGAAACTAACATAACATTGTAAAACAATCATACTCCAATAAAGATGTCAAAAAAAAAAAGAATGAATACAGGTTTCAGGGATGTATTATTTCAAACTGGATATTAAAAAATGGAGTAAGGAATAAAAATAAAATAAAATATACTGTTCTGGCCCAGGTGGCTTCACTGGAGAATTCTACCAGATGTTTTAGGAAGAAATAATATCAATTACACAAATTCTTCCAGAAAATAGAAATGGCAGCAATAAAAAGGAACAAACTACTGATACATGCAACAATACAGATGCATCTGAAAAGCATTTTGCTGAGTGAAAAAACCAGGCACTAAAGGCCTCATAGTGTATTATCCAATTTATATGACATTCTGAAAAAGACAAAATTATAGGGAGAGATATAAGATCAGTGATATCCAGAGGCTGGAGGTGGGAGGAGGAAACTGGATGCACAAAGGCACGCAGGATCTTTTTGGGGTGATGGAGTTGTTCTATATATTGATAGCAGTGGTGGTTCTGACTGTATACATTTGTCAAAATTGGGCTGTACACTTAAAATGGGTGGATTTCACTGTATTAAATTATACCTAAAAAATACTGACTTAAAAAGAAAGAAAATCCTAGCTTTCAAAGGATTAAGTTTCAATTTATTGAAAACTAGTTTTAAAAAGACACATTTACATGTATTATTAAATATATATGTATGTATGTGCATATATACACATATGTGTACATATGTATGTTCACATATACACATTTTTTTCTTCTCATGTTGCCATGTTACCATAGCATCACCAATGCCAGGAATAAGACCAGCTTCTCCCCTGGGCTCCCTGTCTCTAGTTGCCGTTACTCTCACGCATCTCCTTCGTCTCAGCCAAGTGGATCTTCTGTAAGCTCAGCTTTGGGCATAGACACAGTAACAACTTAGCCAAGGGCAGAGTTAGGTCCTGCCCTCAGGAAACTCACAGCTTGGCAAGCTCTGAAGGGAGCTATGCCATGGATAGGCAGTGGGCTTGTAAATTATGTTGTCCTTCTAAAATAGTAGGCACGATCTGAGGATTCAAGTGAGAAAATGTATGTGAAGAGCTAAGCACCTAAGAAGACCCCAATGAATATGAAAGATCAGTGGTATTTTTATCAACATTTCTACTCTTTATTTCTTACCAGGCTCCATTTGGCTTTCCTGTCGTTAGGTACCATTTGCTGGAAATTAACCCTGTCCCAGCCATCTCCTCACCGGCGGACATGAGCAAGGGATGGGAGTGAATCTTACATTGTATATTGAAGCATGAGGACCCTCGAATGATAGTCAGTTAATTCTTCTGACATGGGTTCTGGCATCATCTCCACTGTGTCTAGGTCCAGGAAATGCTGGCACTAGTCTTACATGTTTCAATTATTCAACAAATATTTCTTGAGCATCTAAGATATGCCAAACATTCTTCCATATACTGGGGATACAGCAGTGAACAAAACTCCCTGCCCCATGGATCCTGCTTGTTCATTCTAACCCAAAGTGACCTAATATAAAAGAAACACTGTCTTCACATCAACAGTCATTCTGCTAAAAGAAGAGTTAAAGGGCTGTAGGATATCTTCTTACCTTTGACTTTAAAAGTTTTCCAATATGAGATAGAAAGGATCCTAAAAGTATAGAGGAGAAAACCTATGAGAGATGCAAAATTGGAGCAATGGGATAAAACTAAAGAATAATTTAATGAGCTAAGAGCAGTAGATGCGAGATGCTTATATATATACAACCGTCAAAATCCAACTCCAGATTTTAGGAGGGACAGAGACAAACTCTTTTAGTGTGTAAAAGAAAACAACAAACAAACAGGTAAAAGGACTCAACATAATGTCCCATGAGGAATAGATTAAGTTTAGCCCAGAACTGAAGGCTGTAGTATCTCCCCTCACGTACTTGAAGGTCCAATTGTAGAAGAGGGATGAGGCTTGTTCTATATAGCCCTAGAAAGTAGAAGCTACAGGGAGATTCTTTGGGCTCAAAATGAAAAAGAAGATTTTTACCATCACAGTAGACTTAATATGGTAAGGGATACCTCAGTTTGGAGTGAGTTCCTGTCCCTGGAGGTGTTGAATTAGGGGCTGTGAAATTATTTCTCAGGAAAGCTGCTTTACCTTGACTGGGAGGCTAATTAACATCAACTTATTAGTATGCAGTGTGCATCTACCATGTTCTGGGTGCATGATCCTGGCCCTCAAGGACCTCTGGGTCCAGGGAAGAAGACACACAGTTACCCAACTCTGTGAGCAGTGATCAGTGTAGTGATAAAATGGATCACGGAGCTCAGGGAGCACAGCCCTTAACTCAGCGCAGGGGTCAGGGAAAGCTCCCAGTAGGAGGTGACCTGAACTTAGTTTCAAATGATAAAAAGGAATTAAATAAACAGTGAAGGGCCAGGAAAAGAATCAACTTAAAGTAGTGGTTTTCAAGCTTGCACCCCGGACCCATAGGGCATCCACATAGACTTTTGAGGGCCTTCCTGGGGGGTAGGACCATGTGACCGGAGTTTCAGACGCTTCCTCCACTTCAACAAAGGCAGGGGATTTTAATCTATTATATATCTTGGGAACAAACTTAAGATTTTCAATCAAATATTCTGCATCTAAAAAAATCAAAAGACATTAAACCAGCAAACCATATACCAGAGTCTGTGCCTACTAACTTGAAACAGGCTTCATGAGCTTGTGGGTTCGTATTGGAAGTACAGAGGTAGTTTATGATAGGGAGAGGTCCCATGGAGCCCCAGACTCAGCAAGGGTTTCCTTGTTTCTGCCATTCAGCCATGCTGGTGGGTTCTGGAATAATGCAGTGAGGTCAGGAGGAACTGATTTAATTTCTTTTCCCAGAGGGAAGCTGTGACTTTAGAAGAGAAATAAGGACCCAACTTATCCAAGGTGCTAAGCCATGACATGGTTTTCTGAGCCCTCCCTCACCACTCTGGGGGAAAAAAAATCAGCACCAAGGACAGTGCCAGCTCTGGGCTGCTCACCACAAGGGGAGACCCAGCAAGAGAATCCAGCTTCAACTTTCCTCAACACAATAAAGGTCATATATGACAAACTCACAACCAACATCATCCTCAATGGTGAAAACATGAAACCATTTCCACTAAGATCAGGAACAAGATAAGGTTGCCCACTCTCACCACTATTATTCAAATAGTTTTAGAAGTTTTAGCCACAGCAATCAGAGAAGAAAAAGAAATAAAAGGAATCCAAATTGGAAAAGAAGAAGTAAAGCTGTCACTGTTTGCTGATGACACGATACTATACATAGAGAATCCTAAAGATGCTACCAGAAAACTACTAGAGCTAATCAATGAATTTGGTAAAGTAGCAGGATACAAAATTAATGCACAGAAATCTCTTGCATTCCTATACACTAATGATGAAAAGTCTGAAAGTGAAATTAAGATAACACTCCCATTGTACCATTGCAACAAAAAGAATAAATTACCTAGGAATACACCTACCTAAGGAGACAAAAGACCTGTATGCAGAAAACTATAAGACACTGATGAAAGAAATTAAAGATGACACAAACAGATGGAGAGATATACCATGTTCTTGGATTGGAAGAATCAACATTGTGAAAATGACTCTACTACCCAAAGCAATCTACAGATTCAATGCAATCCCTATCAACTACCACTGGCATTTTTCACAGAACTAGAACACAAAATTCCACAATTTGTATGGAAACACAAAAGACTCCGAATAGCCAAAGCAATCTTGAGAAAGAAAAACCAAGCTGGAGGAATCAGGCTCCCTGACTTCAGACTATACTACAAAGCTACAGTAATCAAGACAGTATGGTACTGGCACAAAAACAGAAAGATACATCAATGGAACAGGATAGAAAGCCCAGAGATAAACCCATGCACATATGGTCACCTTATCTTTGATAAAGGAGGCAAGAATATACAGTGGAGAAAAGACAGCCTCTTCAATAAGTGGTGCTGAGAAACTGGACAGCTACATGTAAAAGAATGAAATTAGAACACTCCCTACCACCATACACAAAAATAAACTCAAAATAGATTAAAGACCTAAATGTAAGGCCAGACAGTATCAAACTCTTAGAGGAAAACATAGGCAGAACACTCTGTGACATAAATCACAGCAAGATCCTTTTTGACCCACCTCCTAGAGAAATGGAAATAAAAACAAAAATAAACAAATAGGACCTAATGAAACTTAAAAGCTTTTACACAACAAGGGAAACCATAAACAAGGCGAAAAGACAACCCTCAGAATGGGAGAAAATATTTGCAAATGAAGCAACTGACAAAGGATTAATCTCCAAAATTTACAAGCAGCTCATGCAGCTCAATCTCAAAAGAATAAACAACCCAATCCAAAAATGGGCAGAAGACCTAAACAGACCTTTCTCCAAAGAAGATATACAGATAGCCAACAAAAACATGAAAGACTGCTCAACATCATTAATCATTAGAGAAATGCAAATCAAAACTACAATGAGATATCATCTCACACCGGTCAGAATGGCCATCATCAAAAAATCTACAAACAATAAATGCTGGAGAGGGTGTGGAGAAAAGGGAACCCTCTTGCACTGTTGTTGGGAATGTAAATTGATACAGCCACTATGGAGAACAGTATGGAGGTTCCTTAAAAAACTACAAATAGAACTACCATTATGACCCAGCAATCCCGCTACTGGGCATATACCCTGAGAAAACCATAATTCAAAAATAGTCATGTACCACAAGGTTCATTGCAGCTCTATTTACAATAGCCAGGACATGGAAGCAACCTAAGTGTCCATAAACAGATGAATGGATAAAGAAGATGTGGCACATATATACAATGGGATATTACTTAGCCATAAAAAGAAATGAAATTGAGTTATTTGTAGTGAGGTGGATGGACCTAGAATCTGTCATACAGAGTGAAGTAAGTCAGAAAGAGAAAAACAAATACCGTATGCTAACACATATATATGGAATCTAAAAAAAAAAAAAAAAGGTCTTGAAGAACCTAGGGGCAAGACGGGAATAAAGCCCAGACCTACTAGAGAATGGACTTGAGGATATAAGGAAGGGTAAGGGTAAGCTGGGACAAAGTGAGAGAGTGGCATGGACATATATACACTACCAAACGTAAAATAGCTAGCTAGTGGGAAGCAGCCCCATAGCACAGGGAGATCAGCTCGGTGCTTTGTGTCCACCTAGAGGGGTGGGATAGGGAGGGTGGGAGGGAGGGACACACAAGAGGGAAGAGATATGGGAACATATGTGTATGTATAACTGATTCACTTTGTTATAAAGAAGAAACTAACACACCACCATTGTAAAGCAATTATACTCCAATAAAGATGTTTTAAAAAAAAAAAGAATCCAGCTTCAGATCCTCTACACCTCGCACCCATGTGAGCACTGTGTCTGCATCTTCCCAGTTGATGAAAATCTCAGGTGTACATGGAAGCTTCTTCGGGGCCCCATCTTACTAGAAAATCAGACTCCGCCACACTTAAATCATTTCCCATCTAATTTGAACAATCTCCTTTGATTTAGAGGTATAATTATCCTTAATAGCATGCTAAATATAAAGGTATACCACTCACCTCCAGGAAATGACCAAAGAAAAGAGAGCTGAGGGAGGGACCCTAATATTTTCTGTGTTCTCTACTAAATGCTAATATACAGCCAATTAACCACAGCTGGGGATGATGGGTTTTTGATGGTAAGGGGGGAGTTTTGCTGAAAGAATCATCTCACAGGTCAAGGTGAAAGTTTACCCCCACCATGCAAGAAAGCATAGGAGGGAAAAGGACAAATTCTCCTTGGTCATAGGAGACAGGAGTAGTTGAGAAATCAGAGTCTGAGCCCTGGCTTTCCAGGACGGAGGATGGTTGGCCAGAAGCAGGAGCATTGTACACCTGGCCTACCTCTTGGGGGAAGCAGGCGTCAGAGGCTTATCTTTGACAACCTTTATTTCCCCATCTCTTGAGGAGACACTATGAAACAGTGTGATGGGCACTTGGATCTAGCCTCAAACATTCCTCAGTGTCCTAGCCACACACACTTGGCAGGTCACTTTAGCTCCCCAAACCACAGCTTTTTCCTAAGTAAAATGAACACAATATCTTCCTTCCTCCAGGATCATAGGAGGACAAAATGAGAAAACTGGTATGAAAACATCCAGCACAAGGCTAGGTGCCTAGTAGGTATCGTAAATATTACATTCTACCCTGCACACTTGGAAGGCATTGTTTCTCTGCAGAGTGGATTGATATGGTTTTTAAGTGGCTTATTGATGACTGTTCAGAAAGCATAAGCCTCTCTCTCCATCTGCTGACTTTCTGCAAAGGCAGGCACACAGGTTTGTGCCAGGTTCTCAGCTCAGTCTTATCTAAACTTGCCCTTGGCAGCATCAAGTCCACGTGCTCCAGTGAAGTCAAAAACAGGCCAGTAGGTTTTGCGTAGGGGTCCAAGATATCTCTTCCAAATCACCAGTTTCTCAATGACAAAGGAAATGAGCCTGAAAGATGTCTATACCTTAATCATTAAAGGTGCTTTAGCTGAGAACCAAAATCCATAGTTTTCCTCCTTTAACTAGAAAGTGACGGCTACGCAGTTACTAAATTGAATATTGTGCTTAGTTCATTCTGAAATGACTTGTGTTAATTACAAACTCTGTGACAAGCATGGCTCCTACTGGCCTTGGGTCTTTGTCTGGTGGGATACCCCTTGTTCTTAGAGACTGATCTCAGGTGTCCCTTCCTCCAGGGAGCGTTCACTGCCTCAAGATGGCCTGGGTGCCCCTCTCTGTGTCCTTCTTGTCTCCCTCACCCAGCCAAACTCCCTAAGAATGGAACCTGACCCTGAAGTTTTTGTGGCTCCGGTGTCTGGCACAAAGCCTGAGGCAGAGTTCAGCTACAGGTAGTCTGTTAGATGCTGAATGAACATGCCTGAGATCTCCTAGTTTAAAAATTTCCAAAGTATATTCCACAGAATCCTGGTTCCAGGGGTTATTACTAGCTGTTATATGAAAAAAAAAGGTTTTTGTGGTCCGTTAAATTTGGGAAAAGGCAATGTTGAAGAAGTTTCCTTGTTGTGGAATTCTGAGAACTATATGACATGTTTATGTGCCCTTTGAATGTCTAAGAACAAACTAGCAGCAGGGCCTCCCAGACTTGCTTAAACTTGAACACCGAGGGGGAGGTGGAGATTAAGAATGGAGAGGGGGGGAATGTCAGGTGACTAGATGTCCGTGGATCATACTTCAGAAAACACTGTCCTAGACTGGCTTGCAGGAGGTTGCATCTCATAAATTTAAGAATCTGAAAAAGGAAGCAAAGCATGCGATCCCCTGGAAAGATGGCATTTGGGGAGCTTGAAGACATGGGCCATGTATCCCAACTATCCCTGCTCTATTGGAATAGCAAAACACAGGCTTCTGTTACAGGAGCCTGTAACCAGGGAGTTGGGTTTCTTCTGCCTGCGAGTCTGGGGTTTCATTTGCACCAGCTTCCCTGGAAATGCAAATTGAGAGCAGCTGGCAAGTCCCCATCATCTGCCAGACAGCCTAGTTCCCTACAGTTTCCTTATCAGGAAAACGCTTCTGGAGGCATTTAAGCCTTCTAAGAAACCTCTTTATCAGAAAAATGCATTGCTGTTCAGAGGGAATGTGTGGGAAGGGAAACTCAGGTGTGGAAACCTGGCCATGGTGTCTCTGCTGCCATTCCTGCTATCTTGTCCTTCTTTCCCACTAGACGCTGCACATCTCCCCTGGGCCTCTCATCACTTATGGGCCAATTGCATTTGCATCCTCCAGGCAAAACTTTGCAGGGAAGCTGCTAATGGGCTCAGCTCACAACCATCCCCGTTGTTGGGTCAGCCCATTATTTCTGGCCACTTCTGGACTCTTGGCACCCTATAAACGGATCCCTCCTGGACCAAAGGCTGATCCCTGGTCCAATCAGCAGCAGGAAGCGAAACACCACATTGCTTCTTCCACCAGGAGTAAGGCAGAGCCCCACCGGCTGAGGAAGGACTCTGGCCACGCAGGCACGAAGCTGGGCATGTCCAGGACAAATCCCCTCTGATAGCATTGCTGGCTGCACTGATGGGGGTAATGCAGGCAGAGTCACTTCACGAGTCTTTCACATCAACACAGAATGAAGCTACACACGGCAACCCTCCGCCTGAAGACATCTGTGTTTGCTCACACATGTAGAGTAGGGCTTTCTTAAGGACTTACGGACTTTGCAATGGATTGCCTGGGTTCAACTGCCAGTTGACATCCTAGACCGAAAATATACTTCAGTCTTCTCATCTGCAAAATGGGGATAACAATTAACCTGATTCAATCGATCAACCACGTGCAAAGCACTCAGAAACAGTGCCAGGCAATTAATGAACTGACTACTATCTCTACTCTCCTGGGAGGCAAATCTCCTGAGTGGAAAATCTCTGGTGTGTCCCTCACACCCAGTACTCAGCCTAAGGGGAGCAGGTGTCAGGTATTTGGAAAACACTTGGTTGGTTAAAACCAAATCCAGAAAGCAAATGTTAGCCTGCAGACACTGAGCCCTCACTGGACGAGGCTTGTGGGTGCAGCGGGGCCAGCAGGCTGCTCTCTGGAAAGGGGAGTGATCCACAGCGCTTAAGCAAGGAAGAGCAGATGTCATTCTCCACCAGGGACTTTGCTTCCAGCAGCAGCATTTCTTGGCTTATCCCAGGCAGTACGTAATGGAAACATACTGTAATCATCGTGTCCAGTTGGCTCTACCTCCAAATATACCTTCTGACTGCTTTTATCTCTCTCCGCTGCCCCACCCTTGTCGTTTCTCCAGCCTCTCTCATCCGGCTTACGGTCACCATCTCCCATTTATTCACTCGTGTCCTCCACAGTCAGCATTAGGGGGACATCTGAGGCACAGTAATCAGATCAGGCCTCTCCCCGCTGAAGTCCTGTCTCGCCCCACCAAGGTCCCTGCCCCCAGGTCTGTCGTTTTCTCTCCTGCTCTTTCCCCAGGCTCCCGGCCTGCTGCTGTGCAGTCCTTCACTTCATCACCAGGTTCCTCAGCCTCATGTAGCCCTGTACGCACTGCTCTTCCACCCAGAAGTCTCTCCCTACTCATCACCTGGGTCTCCCAGGCCTCCTCTGACCACTCTCTCAGGCTAACTCTGACGCCCACTGCATTCCTGTCTCCTGCCTCTGCCTTTCGTTCTTGGCATGTATCGTGAGTTATCTTGTATTTATTAATGTGATTAGGTGTCCGTTGTGCATGCCTCCCAGTGCACTCTGAGCTCCTAAAACCATAGATCGTGTCTGTCCTATTTCCTATTGTATCTCCTGTGCTGACCTCAGCTAAATAAACATTGATTGACTGAAGAAAACCTGATATGATCTGTGAAATCAGAGGCAGCCGGCAGAAACAGCCCCCAGGGCTCCAAGCACAGCAGCCAGGACCACCCCAAAGCTCCCCAGAGAGGGTGGCGCTGGCTTGAGGGAAAACCTAATTTTATAGGAGTTATCGAGCTGCTTGGCACATAATGTGGTCCAAAAGATCTTTGTGGAGGTGACATGCTGGTGGTCTGAGGACCCAGTGAAGTCCACAGACATGTTTTCTCCTGCCTGCAGTGTTAGCAACTAATTTTTTCTTTTTTTACGTCAGTATCCAGATTTCCAGATAGTGATGAAAATCTGGAAGATCCAGCAACGCCAAGCCCACGTTCCCACATGGCGTAGCCTACTGGACCTATATTACCTACCCTCCCCAGGTGAGTATGAGCTCCCCACTCCCACTGTTTAGTCTCACCCACCCCCGGCAGCTGGACCCCCCTAGGCACTGGAGTTTTTGACCTGGGGGCTGTTGTCACCGGAAACGCGGAGACATCTCTGATGATGAGTGAGAAGCACAGAGGCTCTGGACAGCCAGTTCCCCTGACGTCATCCGGGTGGGATGATCTGTAAACCAGGAGTCAGGAAGCCCTTGGCGGCAGCTCTGCATGTAGTGGGAGCCCAGGACCTGGTCCCTCATCAATCACTTCAGTTTCTCCATTTGATAAACAAGACTACTGCCTTCACAGGGCAATGGGGCCCCAGCCTCACCTCCATCCTTCCGTAGCACAGCACTCCACGCCACGTCCTGCTCATCACCTCCAGTTTGCTATTCTGCCTCAGCAGGCCCTCCCATGTATCTCCATCTTGCTGTCGCCCAAACGTTGCTCAGAGGAATAAGGCACTAATGGTAGGATGGCAGGCAGCCGTGTTGTCCCCCTGGTCTCCATACACAGTGCTGTGGAGTGGGTTACCTTCTCCAGTCCCGAGCAGACTGGCCCGCTCTCCGTGGTGGGCTCTCTGATGCTCCCTTGAAACACTCCATTTACAGCTTGTGAATTCCAGGAAGACCCTAAGTAAGCCAGCTCAGGTTAACTGGGTAACTCTAATCAGAGGAGCCCCCTCCCCTGCCAGGTACTCCACTGCACATCCAAACACCCATTCTCCATTTCCCGGCAATAGTCTTTTAAACCTTACTGTCACCGTGGCCTCATGATGGGACAGCGTGCTTTCCCAACCCTCCACTCTAGGATGAGCTGTGTGGCTTGCTTTGGTCAAAGGAATGTTAGCAGACTTGAAGCCGGCGATGTGCTTGAGTGGTTGGTATTGTCTCGGTGTGCTTTTGTCATCACCATGAGAAAAACAAGCCATGGCTGGCCACTGATCCAAGAAGGAGGAGAGACACGTGACACTGACCCAGGCCATTTGCAGCCTGGAGCCAAGTCTGGCCGAGCCCCGCTAGATCAGCCAGTCTACCACCCTGCTGACCTTCAGTTATGTGAGTGAGAATTACGTTTGTTTTATAAATGAGTTTGGGGTGGTTTGTTATACACGAAAGCTAGCTGATACCCATCATCCTGTCACTGGGTTTTTGTGCACTGCTCTGTGACCCAACACTCCTCTCTTCCCTGCCTGCTCTTAAGCCTGCCCTGGGTGGGCAGTAAGTCTTGTTAAGTCACAGATGTGGAAACCAGGGATGCCCAGGAGCACTGTTGTGGTCCTGCCTGCATGGATCTACCTGCAAGCAGGAAGACTAGAAGGACCATCTGAGCCCCAATCCTGCTGGCTTTTATAAGCATCTCTAATTTTGTGCTTACATCATCTTTCTCTCTCTCTCTCTCTCTCTCTCTCTATCTCTTTCTCTCTCCCTCCCTCCCTCCCTCCCTCCCTTCCTTCCTTCCTTTCTTCCTTTCTTCCTTCCTTCCTTCCTTCCTTTCTCTCTCTCTTTCCTTCTTTCTTTCTCTCTTTCTTTCCCTCTTTTTTCAGAGTGCAATGCTATCGTACAGTTTGGGGTTTTTTTTTTAAATTGAGGTGTAATTGACATATGACATTATGTTAGTTTCAGATGTACAACTTAATGATTTGATATGTTTATACGTTGCAAAAATAGCACCACAATAAGTCTAGTTAACATCTGTCACCTTACATAGTCACAATTTTTTTTCTTGTGATAACTCTTCAGATCTACTCTCATTTCAAATATGCAGCTATGATGGGCTGTGCCAGTCACATTAAGGACTTTTATAGTACTCTGGCATTTTCTAAACAAGAGGAAATCACAATTTATTTAACACCTAAGCCTTTTTTCTAGACTCTATATTATATTGTTTGGGCTCACCACAGCAAATTCTTCAATGTTAAAACTTTTCTCTGTTTTCACATTTGAACAGTTTTTGGGGGTTCGTGGATTTTTCTTGTAGCTCTTATATACCCCTATGTATTATAGCTATATCATGAAATTTCAACTGTCAGCTACATGTTGGTAAGACACAAGCAAAGCACTACTGTAAATAATTTACTTTTTAAATTAAAAAATATTTCATGTGCCTTTGGCTAAGTATATATATACATATATATGTATGTGTGTGTATATATATATATATATATATAGAGAGAGAGAGAGAGAGAGAGAGCATATATTTCAAATATGCAATATAATGTTATTAACTGTAGTCAGTATGATGTACATTACATCCCCAGGACTTATTTATCTTCTAACTGTAAGTTTGTACCTTTTAATTCCCTTCAGCCATTTCATCCCCTTCCACATCACACCTCTGGCAAACACCAATCTGTTCTCTGCGTCTTTGAGGTTGGTTTTGGGTTGGGGAGTTTGTTTGTTTGTTTTAGTCTTTTTTTCTTTTTGTTTTTAAATTCCACATATAAGTGAGGTCATATGGTATTCGTCTTTCTCTGGCTGACATTTCACTTAGCGTAATGCCCTGGAGGTCCATCCATGTTGTCAAAACGACAAGATTTCATTCTTTCCTATGGCTGAACAACAGTGTATAACACAACTTCTTTATCCATTCATCCATTGATGGACACCTAGGTTTTTTCTGTAGCTTGGCTATTATAAATAATGCTGCAATGAACATGTGGGTACACACATTTTTTCCAATTAGTGTTTTTATTTTCTTCAGATAAATCCCCAGAAGTGGAATTGCTGATTCATATGGTAGTTCTATTCTTAATTTTTTGAGGAACCTCTATACTGTTTTCCATAGTGGCTGTACCACTTTACTTTCCACTAACAGTGCACAAGTGTTCCTTTTTTTCCACATCCTCACCAACACTTGTAATTTCTTGTCTTTTTGATAATAGTTAAATGTGAAGTGATAGCTCATTATGGTTTTGGTTTGCATTTCCCTGATGATTAGTGATGCTGAGCATCTTTTCATGTACTTGTTGCCCATCTGTATGTCTTCTTTGGAAAAATGTCTATTCAGGTCCTCTGTTCATTTTTAAATCAGATTGTTTGGGGTTTTTTTTTACTACTGAATTATGTAAGTTCTTTATTTTTGAAATTAACCCCTTATCAGGAATATGGTTTGCAAATATTTTCTCACATTCTCACAGGTTGCCTTTTCATTTTGTTGATGGTTTCCTTCGCTATGCAGAAGCTCTTTATTTTGATGTAGTACACTTGTTTATTTTTGCCTTTGTTGTTTTTGCTTTTGGTATCCAAATCCAAAAAAATCATCACTAAGACTGATGTTAAAGAGGTTTACTGCCTTTGTTTTCTTCTAAGAGTTTTATGGTTTCAGGTCTTATGGTCAAGTCTTTAAACTATTTTGAGTTAATTTTTGTGAATGGTATAGAATAGTGGTCGTGTCATTTTTTTTTTGCATGTGGCTATCCAGTTTTCCCAAAGCCATTTATTGTCGTTTCCCCATTGTATATGTTTGGTTCCTTTGTCATAAATTAATTGACCATATACATGTGGGTTTATTTCCAGCTCTCTGTTTATTCCATTGATCTATGTGTCTGTTTTTATGCCAATACCATACTGTTTTAATTACTATAACTTTGTCATATCATTTGAAATCAGAGAGCTTAATGCCTCCAGCTTTGTTCTTTTTTCTCAAGACTGTTTTGTCTATTCAGAGGTCTTTTGTAGTTCCATATAAATTTTAGGTTTGTTTGTTCTATTTCTGTGAAAAATGCCAGTGGTATTTTGATAGGGATTGCGTTGAATCTGTAGATTGTTTTGGGTAGTAGGGACATTTTAACAACGTTAATTTTTCCAATCCATCAATTGGACTAAATCTTCAATTTATTTGTATCTTCTTCAGGTTCTTTCATGAATATCTTATAGTTTTTAGTTTATAAGTCTTTCATCTCCTTGGCTAAATTTATTTATTTATAAAATTTATTTATTTTATTTTTGGCTGCGCTGGGTCTTTGTTGCTGTGTACGGGCTTTCTTTAGTTGTGGTGAGCGGGGGCTAATCTTTGTTGTGGTGCACAGGCTTCTCATTGCGGTGGCTCCTCTTGTTGCGGAGCACAGGCTCTAGGTGCGCAGGCTCAGTAGTTGTGCCTTGCAGGCTCTAGAGAGCAGGCTCAGTAGTTGTGGTGCATGGGTTTAGTTGCTCTGTGGCATGTGGGATCTTCCTGGATCAGGGCTCGAACCCATGTCCCCTGCATTGGCAGGCAGATTCTTAACCACTGTACCACGAGGGAAGCCCTCCTTGGTAAAATTTATTCCTTGGTATTTTATTCTGTTTGATGCAATTGTAAATGGCATTACCTTCTTATTTTCTCTTTCTGATAGCTCATTATTAGTGTATAGAAACACAACAGGTTTCTGTATATTGATTTTGTATCCTACTATTTTACTGAAGTCTGTTATTAGTTCTAACAGGTTTTTTGTTTGTCTGTTTTGTTGTTGTTGTTGTTTTCAGTGTATGTCGTCTTTCTTCACCCCTCTTTTCTGGAAGGGTGGAACCCAAGTGTCCCACACAGGCATCCAGAGCAGAGCCCAATGTTGGCTGCTCTTTAGGTCCTGGAGACCCAGCAGATCTTGGGTCTGTCTGATCCTCCCCTGACTGGTGGAGACAACTAGCCAGCATCAGGAAGACTTGTTAATCACATTGCTCATGGGGAGGTTATTCAAAATGGGTGTTCATACATCCGGAGGATGGATCAGAAAGGAAACCACTTCTTTATTTTATGTTTTAAATTTAATTTTATTTATTATTTTATACAGCAGGTCATTATTAGTCATCAATTTTATACACATCAGTGTATACATATCAATCCCAATCTCCCAATTCATCCCACCCCCATCCCCACCCCCCTGCCACTTCCCCACCTTGGTGTCCATACATTTGTTCTCTACATCTGTGTCTCAATTTCTCCCCTGCAAAGTGGTTCATCTGTACCATTTTTCTAGGTTCCACATATATGTGTTAATACGATATTTGTTTCTCTCTTTCTGACTTACTTCACTCTGTATGAGAGTCTCTAGATCCATCCACATCTCTACAAATGACCCAATTTCGTTCCTTTTTATGGCTGAGTAATATTCCATTGTATATATGTACCTCATCTTCTTTATCCATTCGTCTGTCAATGGGCATTTAGGTTGATTCCATGAACTGGCTATTGTAAAGAGTGCTGCAATGAATCTTGGGGTGCATGTGTCTTTTTGAATTATGGTTTTCTCTGGATATATGCCCAGTAGTGGGATTGCTGGATCATATGGTAATTTTATTTTTAGTTTTTTAGTTTCTCTATGGAGAAACTCCATACTGTTCTCCATAGTGGCTGTATCAATTTACATTCCCACCAACAGTGCAAGAGGGTTCTCTTTTCTCCACACTGAATCTGTAGATTGCTTTGGGTAGTATAGTCATTTTCACAATGTTGATTCTTCCAATCCAAGAAAATGGTATATCTCTCCATCTGTTTGTATCATTTTTAATTTCTTTCATCAGTGTCTAATAGTTTTCTGCATACAGGTCTTTTGTCTCCTTAGGTAGGTTTATCCCTAGGTATTTTATTCTTTTATGTTGCAGTGGTAAATGGGAGTGTTTCCTTAATTTCTCTTTCAGATTTTTCATCATTAGTGCATAAGAATTCAAGAGATTTCTGTGCATTAATTTTGTATCCTGCAACTTTACCAGATTCATTGATTAGCTCTAGTAGTTTTCTGGTGGCATCTTTAGGATTCTCTATGTATAGTATCATGTCATCTGCAAACAGTGACAGTTTTACTTCTTCTTTTCCAATTTGGATTCCTTTTTTAAATTTTTCTTCTCTGATCGCCGTGGCTAGGACTCCAAAACTATGTTGAATAATAGTGGTGAGAGTGGACATCCTTGTCTCGTTCCTGATCTTAGAGGAAATGCTTTCAGTTTTTCACCATTGAGAATGATGTTTGCTGTGGGTTTGTCGCATATGGCCTCTATTATGTTGAGGTAGGTTCCCTCTATGCCCACTTTCTGGAGAGTTTTTATCATAAATAGGTTTTGAATTTTGTGAAAAGCTTTTTCTGCATCTATTGAGATGATCATATGGTTTTTATTCTTCAATTTGTTAATATGGTTTATCACATTGATTGATTTGCCTATACTGAAGGATCCTTGCATCCTTGGGATAAATCCCACTTGATCATGGTGTGTGATCCTTTCAATGTGTTGTTGGATTCTGTTTGCTAGTATTCTGTTGAGGATTTTTGCATCTATATTCATCAGTGATATTGGTCTGTAATTTTCTTTTATTGTAGCATCTTTTTTATGGTTTTGGTATCAGGGTGATGATGGCCTCATAGAATGAGTTTGGGAGTGTTCCTTCCTCCACAATTTTTTGGAAGAGTTTGAGAAGGATGGGTGTTATCTTCTCTAAATGTTTGATAGAATTTACCCGTGAAGCCATCTGGTCCTGGACTTCTGTTTGTTGGAAGATTTTAAATCACAGTTTCAATTTCATTACTTGGGATTGGTCTGTTCTTATTTTCTGTTTCTTCCTGGTTCAGTCTTGGATGGTTATACCTTTCTAAGAATTTGGCCATTTCTTCCAGGTTGTCCATTTTATTGGAATAGAGTTGCTTGTAGTAGTCTCTTAGGATGCTTTGTATCTCTGCAGTGTCTGTTGTAACTTCTTTTTCATTTCTAATTTTATTGATTTGAGTCCTCGCCCTCTTTTTCTTGATGAATCTGGCTAATGGTTTATCAATTTTGTTTATCTCCTCAAAGAGTCAGCTTTAAGTTTTATTGATCTTTGCTATTATTTTCTTTGTTTCTATTTCATTTATTTCTGCTCTGATCTTTATGATTTCTTTCCTTCTGCTAACTTTGGATTTTGTTTGTTCTTTCTCTAGTTCCTTTAGGTGTAAGGTTAGATTTTTTGTTGGAGATTTTTCTTGTTTCTTGAGGTAGGCTTGTATAGCTATAAACTTCCCTCTTAGAACTGCTTTTGCTGCATCCCATAGGTTTTGGATCACCGTGTTTTTATTGTCATTTGTCTCTAGGTATTTTTTTTATTTCCTCTTTGAATTCTTCAGTGATCTCTTGGTTATTTAGTAATGTACTGTTTAGCCTCCATGTTTTTGTTGTTTTTACTTTTTTTTCCCTGTAATTCATTTCTAATCTCATAGTGTTGTGATAGAAAAGATACTTGATATGATTTCAATTTTCTTAAATTTACTGTGGCTTGATTTGTGACCCAAGATGTGATCTATCCTCGAGAATGTTCCGTGAGCACTTGAGAAGAAAGTGTGATCTGCTGTTTTTGGATGGAATGTCCTATAAATATCAAATAAATCTATCTGGTCTATTGTGTCACTTAAAACTTCTGTTTCCTTATTTATTATCATTTTGGATGATCTGTCCATTGGTGTAAGTGAGGTGTGAAAGTCCCCCACTATTATTGTGTTACTGTCGATCTCCTCTTTTATGGCTATTAGCAGTTGCCTTATGTATTGTGGTGCTCCTATGTTGGGTGCATATTTATTTATAATTGTTATATCTTCTTCTTGGATTGATACCTTGATCGTTATGGAGTGTCCTTCCTTGTGTCTTGTAACATTCTTTATTTTAAAGTCTATTTTATCTGATATGAGTATTGCTACTCCAGCTTTCTTCTGATTTCCATTTGCATGGAATATCTTTTTCCATCCCCTCACTTTCAGTCTGTATGTGTCCCTAATTCTGAAGTGGGTTTCTTGTAGACAGCATATAGATGGGTCTTGTTCTTGTATCCATACAGCAGGCCTGTGTCTTTTGGTAGGAGCATTTAATCCATTCACGTTTAAGGTAATTATCGATATGTATGTTCCTATGACAATTTTCTTAATTGTTTGGAGTTTGTTTTTGTAGTCCTTTTCTTCTCTTGTGTTTCCCACTTAGAGAAGTTCCTTTAGCATTTGTTGTAGAGCTGTTTGGTGGTGCTGAATTCTCTTAGCTTTTGCTTGTCTGTAAAACTTTTGATTTCTCCATCGAATCTGAATGAGATCCTGCCCGGTAGAGTAATCATGGTTGTAGGTTCTTCCTTTGCATCACTTTAAGTATATCATGCCACTCCCTTCTTGCTTGTAATGTTTCTCCTGAGAAATCAGCTGTTAACCTTATGGGGGTTCCCCTGTATGTTATTTGTCATTTTTCCCTTGCTGCTTTCAATAATTTTTCTTTGCCTTTAATTTTTCTCAGTTTCATTACTATGTGTTTCGGCGTGCTTTTCTTTGGGTTTATCCTGTATGGAACTCTCTGTACTTCCTGGACTTGGGTGGCGATTTCCTTTCCCAAGTTAGGGAAGTTTTTGGCTATAATCTCTTCAAGTATTTTCTCGGTCCTTTCTCTCTCTCTTCTCCTTCTGAACACCTATAACACGAATGTCGTTGTGTTTAATGTTTTCCCAGAGGTCTCTTAGGCTGTCTTCATTTCTTTTCATTCTTTTTTCTTTATTCTGTTCCACAGGAGTGAATTCCACCATTCTGTCTTCCAGGTCACTTATCCGTTCTTCTGCCTCAGTTATTCTGCTATTGATTCCTTCTAGTGTGATTTTCATTTCAGTTATTGTATTGTTCATCTCTGTTTGTTTGTTCCTTAATTCTTCTAGGTCTTTGTTAAACATTTCTTGCATCTTCTCAATCTTTGCCTCCATCCTTTTTCCAAGGTCCTGGATCATCTTCACTATCATTATTCTGAATTCTTTTTCTGGAAGGTTGCCTATCTCCACTTCACTTAGTTGTTTTTCTGGGGTTTTATCTTGTTCCTTAATCTAGTTCATAGCCCTCTGCCTTTTCATCTTGTCTATCTTTCTGTGAATGTGGTTTTTTTTCCACAGGCTGCAGGATTGTAGTTCTTCTTGCTTCTGCTATCTGCCCTCTGGTGGATGAGGCTATAAGAGGCTTGTGCAAGTTTCCTGATGGGAGGGACTGGTGGTGGGTAGAGCTGACTGTCTCTGGTGGGCAGAGCTCAGTAAAACTTTAATCTGCTTGACTGCTGATGGGTTGGGCTGGGTTCCCTCCCTGTTCTTGTTTGGCCTGAGGCAACCCAACACTGGAGCCCACCTGGGAGCCCACCTGGGACTCTGGGAGGGCTCACGCCAAGGAGAACTTCCCAGAACTTCTGCTGCCAGTGTCCCCATCCCCACGGTGAGCCACAGCCACTGCCCGTCTCTGCAGGAGACCCTCCAACACTAACAGGTAGGTCTGGTTCAGTCTCCCCTGGGGTCACTGCTCCTTCCCCTGGGTCCCGATGCGCACACTACTTTTTGTGTGCCCTCCAAGAGTGGAGTCTCTGTTTCCCCCAGTCCTGTCAATGTCTTGCAATCAAATCCCACTAGCCTTCAAAGTCTGATTCTCCAGGAATTCCTCCTCCCGTTGCCAGACCTCCAGGTTGGGAACCTGACGTCGGGCTCAGAACCTTCACTCCAGTGGAGGAACTTCTGTGGTATAAGTGTTCTGCAGTCTGTGAGTCACCCACCCAGCAGTTATCAGATTTGATTTTACTGTGATTGCGCCCCTCGTACCATCTCATTGTGGCTTCTCCTTTGTATTTGGATGTGGGGTGTCTTTTTTGGTGAGTTCCGGTGTCTTCCTGTCAATGATTGTCCAGCAGCTAGTTGTGATTCTGGTGTTCTCGTAAGAAGGAGTGAGAGAGCACATCCTTCTACTCAACCATCTTGGTTCCTAATCCGCAAGGAAACCACTTCTTTTTGCTCCCTCCAATGGTTTCCTCTTTGCACTCCCATGGTTTGGGTCTCTGCAGCAGCCTCCTTGCTGGTCTTGGCCATTGCTTTCACACGCTGCTCTTCCCACAGCATCCAGAGGGGTGTTGTTTCTAACCTTCCAATGGCGTAGGATTGAAGCCCAAATCCCTGATCACGGGGACAGAACCACTGTAGTCTGGTTGGACTGATCTCTCCCCTCAACTCTCCTGCTCCCCATTTCTAATCACCCCTTAACACTCACCTCTGCCCAATATCCTGATAACCCCCAAACTTGTACCTCCAGCCTCCCCTCCTTCTTCAAGCTTCAGAGCCTATGTTTCTCTGTGTTCTGCCTATGTCTATTACAGTTATAACAAATTACCACAAACTTAGTGGATTAAACAATTCAATTTTTTTCTCTTACAGTTCCGGAGGTCAGAATTCCTAAATTCAAGGTGTTGTTAGGGCTACATTCCTCCCAGAGGCTCTAGGGGAGAATCAGTTTCCTTGCTTTTTCTGGTTTCTAGTGGCCATGTATATCCCTTGGCTTGTGGCCCCTTCTTCTATCTTTAAAGCCAGAAGCATAACATCTTCCAATCTCTTTCTCTCTGCTCCTGTCATCACGTCACTTTTTCTGACTCTGATCTTACTGCCTCCCTCTTCTCACCCTTATGATTACATTGATCCCACCCAGATAATCCAGGATAATCTCCTCATATCAAGATCCTTAACTAAACCACGTCTGCAAAGTTCCTTTTGCAGATATAAACTAAAATATTCCCAGGTTCCAGTCATTAAGGCATGGACATTTTGAAGGACCATTTTTCTGATTCCCACACAGCCCCAGTTCAAATTCTTCCATTCTCAGGAGACAACCATCCCAATTATTTTTGGTGCAGAAAAATGACTCATTGTAATCTAAGGTCACATTTATTCTAGAGCCTTGTATTGCTGGCATCTCATGGGCATGCTCAAACCCTATCCCCTTAAAGACAACTGCTCCTTCTACTCAGACGCCTTGAGCCCATGCAATCAGAGGCAGCTGAGTACTCATTTTCCATTGGCACATTTACTGACTGCTCTGAGCTAGACCATGTGACAACCCTGAGATACAAAGATAAAAAAGAGAGAGAGTCCCTGCTCTTGAGTGGTTTATAGTCTCCTTATTTTCCCTGTGTCTTATTCATATCTTTTTCCTGAGTCCAGCTCCTGCCTGGTGTATGGCAAGTGCTCAGTAGAGTCTGTTGAGCTGAATTGACCTGAGATGTCACTCAGCATCATCATCCTCCTATAAGTTCTCTCTGCTGCTCTCTTCCTGTTCTCATCATCCTCTGTACTTTTCATGATTCATGGCAAGAAGTGCCTCCCACTAGACTGGAGCCCCAGCTGAGGGGAGGGGACCAGGGCAGTGTGTGTGTGTGTGTATGTGTGTGTGTGTGTGTGTGTGTGTGTATGTGTGTGTGTGTATGTGCTCTACTTGGTGCCAGGTGTCTGATGGCTGGACATCACTCTCCCACGTGATGATCCACGGTGACACTCCCGTGCTATTGTGCTATGTAATTCAGATACATAAATACTTGTTGCATAGAGCAAGTGCCTGCCTGATCATGCAGACACAGAAGGGACTCTGAATGCACTAAAGGAACATGTTTCTGCAGCTAAAGTCACATTAAATACTTATGCCTGAGAAACTAGCATTTTTCTCCCACAGAGAAAGAAGTCAGGACCAAACTCTAGAATGGCTCTATCATGAACAACAATAAAAGTGGTACAAACAGTATCTACAGCCATGCTTTGGCAATGAAGGAGTTCAGAGAACCATTCATTTGTTCAACAAATGACTGATGGTCTGCTGTATGCCAGGCACTGTTGTAGACACCAGGGGATTGGCAGGGAACAAGACAGTCAAAACCTCTGCCTTTCCAGAGCTTGCTTTCTGGTAATAAGTGATATTTGTTGAATGGCAACTATGTGCCAGGCATTGTTCTAAGCGTTTTACCTATGTTAACTTCTCCTGGTCATCTAGGGACTATTATTTCTTGTTCTGCTTTACGAAGGGGAAACTGAGCTCACAACAGTCAATTAACCTGCCTGAGATCACAAAGCTTCAAGGTGGATGAGTTGGGATTTGGTCCCAGGCAACCCTGTGCTGTGAATCATACACTGAACTGCTTCTTGGCTCCTTTTTCTCGTGTTAGAGGTGGAGAATTTAGGAAAGAGTCTTAACCTCCCAAGAGTTAGAGCAGAGAGAGACAGACTCTGGGATTTGGGAATTGGGAGGAAAGAAGTTGAAAATAAGAAGGAAGAGGAAAAGGTATTAGGTCCCTACTGGCCTCCACAAAACCTGACGTCACATCATTAAAGGTTACATTTCTCTGGACTAAATATCACCGTGGTCTTTGTTAAGTAGCCTTAGTATGAATGGAGCTAATGTTCTCTGAGCTTCTTCCAGAGGTCAAGAAGACAGCAGACACTTTGTATAATATATCTTATTTAATCTTTATATCAACCCTTTAAGGTCAATATAACACAATTCACCAAAGGATAAAAACAGGTTAGGCTATTGGATGAGGCATGTTTCAAACCCAGGCATGTGGAAAGCCCTGTCTAATCTCTTTCCAAGACCCACCCCTCCCTTTTTTGGTCTGCACCATCGATATTACTTAAAACATTCAATTCTTTTAACCCAGAAAATCTACTTCTAAAAGTCTGTTCTTAGAAAACAGTCAGATGGGAATAAGAATGTTTATTGCAGTCTTATTTACACTAGCAAATTTTAAAAGTGAGGAGAGGGAATAACACAAGCATCCAATAACAAAAAAACTAATTAAATAAATGGTGGGACTCATTTAATAAAATCCATGTAATACTTTCATTAAGGATATATTTATCTACCCTCAGATGATAGGCTCCCAGACCTACCTTTCAAATGGGCATTCTTTTAAGACTGACTATATTTTTATGCTGAGTACAAAGCTTTTTTTGGAATAAATCATTTGCTTTAGGAGGCTCTTCTCTCCATTAAATTCCTTTTCAATTTTTATTAAAATTGAGGAAAAATGCTCCTCTGAAATATAAATGCACATCAAATGTAAACTTTAATATTTGCCAGTTCATAGACTCACCAAATTTTAGAACCAGAAAGGATATTAGAAATTGTCTAGCATAGATAAGGAAACTGAAGCTCAGAGATGCTGAATTACTTCCTGAGATCACACAGTAATTAGGTGGCAAGAATGTGATACAAAACCATGTTTGGTTTCTAGCTACATCTTGTGTTATCTCCATGATTTCCATGGTAAAAATATTTGGCTATCAGAGGCCTGAAAAACTGAAGACATTTCTAGGAAAATGATAAGAAAAGGGGTTTGTGGGTTTCAAAATTTGAAAGCTTTAAAAGTAAATGACAAATTTGCAATATAATACCATTGAGTGTTGCCTTCATATATTAAGGACTTCATCAAATCAATACAAAGATAAATATGTAAATTTTAAATATCAAGCAAAACAAGACATATAAGAAGGCATTTTATAAAAGAAGCGACCCATTAAAAATTAGAATGGATGAAACAGGTGAAGGGGACGAAGAGGTATAAGCTATCAGTTATAAAATAAATAAGTCACAAAGATATAATGGATAGCATAAGAAATACAGTCAATAATATTGTAATGATTTTGTATGGTGCATAATCTATAAAAATATCAAATTGGTATGTTGTACATCTGAAAATAATATAATGTAAGTCAACTTCAATGAAAAAATAAAAGAGATGATCTAATGAAAAATAAGTTTAACTTCTCTGTTAATCAAATACATGCAAATTAAAACAGTTAGATACCATTTTCCAAACTATCATATAAGTCAAGATTAAGGCGAAGATAGCCCAAACAGGGAACTGGACACCCTCATACTCTCCTTTTTTAGCAGAGCAATTTGGCTGTGCTCATCACAAGTCTTAAACTTTTACACATTCTTTGAGCCAGAAGTTCACTCCTCAGAATTTATCTTTAGGATGTATTATGGTTGTGCCTAAATATGTCAACATATAGATGTTTATCCACCTATTGTTTTTAATATAGAGAGTGTTTGAAACAATGTCTAATAACAAGAAACTGATCAAGTGTCTTTAGTGTTAATCCATGTAATTAACAAAAACGTAGTCTGCAATAAATGAGAAATAAATACTTGATATATTAAAAAAAAGATATATTTCAACATGGAGAATTGTTCCAGAGATATTAGGCAAATATAATCAAGTTTTGAAATAAATATGGAGGCTTGTATGCACTTATCTATATGAGGTAGAACCACTGAAACTGCCATTTTGTAAATCAAAAATGATTGGTTGAATATTGGCAATTTCATGTAGTTCAACCTAACAGGAAAAAATATCTGATGGCTATACACCAAAATGCTCATTGGGGGTGTCTTATTGGCACTTTCAAAAGGATTTTCACTGTTTGTGCTCTTTTATAGCTAAATTTCTTCCACAGTGTGCATGCATTGCTCTTGATCAGAAAAACCTATTAAAATAAATGCAAATAATTGGAAACATTAAGAGACCGTTTGACATTTATTCTTAAGGAATACGCTTGGTCTCTCAGATGTTATGATCTGAGAATAGATTTTTTTTAATGATCCAGTTCCAGTGGTTAAATTGAGAGCTTATGACAAAAAAAAAAATTGAACAATGTGGGAAATTGATTTGTGAAATGACTTTTCTTTTCCTTTTGGAAACATTTGAGCTCTGGGTTATTAATCAAATTGTGTGCAACTTTTAAGGTAGTGAAATCACTGGACCATCTTAAAACTGCATGAGTTGGATCTTGCACCAGATTCAAAGCTAAACCCTTGCCTGTGAAGAATATGTAACTGGCTGAATAAACTGCACACCGGTTAATCTGGTGTGCCATAAGGATCTAAGAGTTCAAGGTTGGGATGATGAACCAACCCATGTCTCCAGCAGAAACGATCACAATACTCGGAAGTCAGAGTTTTGTATATATTTCCATTGGGTAGGTCAGACATTTATTAGCTTAAATGAGACTTCAAATTTTGAACCACAGGAAAATGCAGGCAGAACTGGAATCTTTGCTAGGAAAGACAAGAGAGCACACATTATAAGATATACAGTAAACAGTAGCAATAATGATTCTAATGCAAGGGAGGCAAATGATTCCCCTTGGCAATGGAACATCAAGGAGACCCCAATAAACAGTTTTGCTACTTTAATATTGCAAACATATGGTCTTTAGCCAGGACACTGAAACCACTCTTCTTTTTTGATTCTTCATCTCCAAGCTCCATTCCATGCTGGAGATTGCATGCTCCAGAGAACTGAGAAGGGTCCTCCAGAGCTCTGCTCTCCTCCTTGATTAGAATGGTTAGCTTTGGCTGTTAGTTTTTCTTACAGGTTTGGTGTTTTTAAAAAATATTTAGGTCCTTTCTTCTTTTGTTAATGGTGAGCCCCGCAAGGAAAGAAAACATTGTTGACACCGTTCTATGTGTGCTACATAGTCACCCATGCTCGTAGATATAATAAGATAAAATTCTGAAAACACTAAATTAATGTGCCTTTCACCTTTTCCTGCATAAAGCATGTTTCTCAGCCTCCAGCCAGCCATTATTGTGGGAGAAAGGGAGGGAGCAGAAATGGCATATGGGAAACTCCCTTTAAACAGGAACCGGAAGTAGAAATCCCATCCTTAGTGAAGAAGAGAAAGGGAAAGAGAAACAGGTAGAAGAAGCAGATGTGAGAGGCCTGTTCTGAATTTCCCCTCCTGGTGGTGGAGGATTGTACATAGGCGAAGGGGAAACTAACGTAGAGGGGCTTTTGTCCTGCTTCCCGTTCGGGGCTCAGGAAGTCCTCCAGCAAACCGGGGAGCCCACAATAAATTCCAAATAGCAGCTCAGAATGGTCACATGTGGGGAGCCTGAATTAGCATTCCCAACCGTGCTCAGGGCCTGTGTGCAGAGAAGAGACCCAGCATGGCCAACGGAGGGAGTCAGACTCTATTTTCTGGGCCACAGAGGAATTGTTCCTGTGCCTGTCAGCTTCTCCCGACTGGCCTTGGTTCTCAAGCCATATCCATCCTACCTGTGGTTCTACTCACTTCTCCTCAGACTGAATCTACTCCCAGAGTACCACAAGGACACCCACTATCACCCCAGCTTTCCTGGCTATATCTACTCATTCCTGGGGATGTCTTCCCAGACAGCAACTGCTGGCAGGAGCCAGAGGACCAATAGCTCATGCTGGCTCCCCTCTGTCACCATCTCAGGAGGCCCATGGACAGAGATCCAGCCCCACCTCCTGGGAAGTCTTTAATCCATCTCAGGTGGTCACAGGTAGTTGGCTCCTACAGCAATTACCCTGCTGGGAAGAGAAGCAAAACCATCCCGTTCCCACACACGCATGACCCCTTGGTTGAGCCAGAATCAAAATCAAACATCTAACTTACCATCTCTCCAGAACTGCTGCAGGAACTGATTTTACTCTCCAAATATTTATGACTTTGGGGATGTAATACAGCTGCCCTACTTGAGCATGGCTCTGAGAGATTCAAGCCATGTCTGGTCTCAAAGCTTGTAACCAGGAAAGAAGGCAGCTCTGTCAAGAACAGGGACGGGAGCAGAATTTACACCATCTTCCTTTCAGCCCCTGACACCTCTTAGGATTCATGGCCACCCTGTGTGCATTTCATCCAACCATTCTGCAAGCATCAGATGAGCACTCCCCTCTGCCAGGCCCATGCTCACCCATGGAGGGCAGGATAGGATGCAGACCCTTCCAGTAGCTAACCATCTGTAGTGGGCTGAATGGTGGGTCTCCAAAAAGACACATGTGTGTTGTGATCCCTGAAACCTGTTATTATTAACTTATATGGCAAAGATGTGATTAAGTTAAGGGTCTCTAGAGGGGGGATTATTCTGGATTATCTAGGTGGACCCTGAATTCAATCGTATGCATTCTTTTTTTATTTTTTAACATCTTTATTAGAGTATAATTGCTTTACAATGGTGTGTTAGTTTCTGCTGTATAACAAAGTGAATCAGTTATACATATGTTCCCATATCTCTTCCCTCTTGCGTCTCCCTCCCACCCTCCTTATCCCACCCCTCTAGGTGGTCGCAAAGCACCGAGCTGATCTCCCTGTGCTATGTGGCTGCTTCCCACTAGCTATCTATTTCACATTTGGTAGTGTATATATGTCCATGCCACTCTCTCACTTTGTCACAGCTTACCCTTCCCCCTCCCTGTGTCCTCAAGTCCATTCTCTACGTCTGCATCTTTATTCCTGTCCTGCCCCTAGGTTGTTCAGAACCATTTTTTTTTAGATTCCATATATATTTGTTAAAATAGTATACATTCTTATAAGAGAGACACAAAAGGAAAAGACACAGAGGAGAAGCCAATGTGACCTTGGAGTCAGAGATTGGAATCATGTGGCACAAACCAAGGAACATCTGGAGCCACCAAAAGTTAGGAAGGGCCAGGAAGGATTCTCCCCTAGAGCCCTCAGAGGAAGCGTGGCTTTGTGGCTTGATTTCAGAACCTTAAGGGGATCCTTTTTTTGTAGCTTTAAACCACCTGCTTTGTGGTAATTTACTTCAGCAGTCCCAGAAACTAACACAGCATCTAATAAGGAAATGTCCCAGTTAGCTTTTCTAAGGGCAAGTGAGGAACAGGGGTCCATTCTCAGGCCTTTCTCTCCAAGGAAGGACGCAGGGGTCACTCCTGGGGGCAGATGCAGGAGAGTTTAAGACAAGTCTTGGTGGGTCAGATCAATCTTCTATAATATGAAAGATTCTGGAGGGAGAGAATCCTCACCCAGGCCTTGCTTTCTAAGCAGGGGCTCATAGTTTTCTCCGAAATGTAGCTATTGAGAGAAAAATCCCAGTCTTGGACACCATTTATACCGTCTTCCCAAAGAGTCACCAGCCTGTGTGTTTTCTCATCACAGAACCTCTGGTGGAGGAAGTGAGTACCCACCCATGTGGATGGACAGTCTTCAGCGTGACATCAGGTGAGTCTCGAACAAGGCTGCCTGTCTCTGGGAGGGCAGCGGCTCAGAGCAGCAGGGCCCCAGTCAGCCACAACCCGGAAAAAAGGACAGAGCACTGTAGGCCCAGGCTTCATGACCTCTGAATGGGAGCTGTCCTTGTGCTGGGTCCATTTGAAGGTTGTGCTTGTCTAATTAGTTTAGACTTTGCTGATGGATAGATCCTAAGACATTTCAGCCAACCAATGAGAGAATTCCACTGGTGGAACAGACGATTTCAGTATCGTTCATAACGTTCAGGAAGTGAGATGTTACACCTCAAGGGCCAGGGCTACCATGTTGTATGTGGATTTTAGCCACTCTTTTCTTCTCCCAACATTTTTTTCCCATGTGAATGGAACTCCCTGAAGTTGGGTAAAGTGAAGGTCCTGTCTTGGACAACCAGGGCAGCTCACTAAACTGATGGAAAACCACAGAATGGTCACTCTGGGCGAGACACAGCACAGGGAAGGGCCACAGGGAGTAAGAGGGGTAAAGAGCCCTGAGGATGGCTCCCAGTCAGCCAGAAAGGTAGGGATAGACTTCTGGGAACAGGGGCACCTCTGCTGGGGCATGAAAACTGAACTGTTTGAGAGGAGGTTCTGCAGGATGTCTGGGTTCACCATCTCGTTTCTCACTAGCTTCTGCCCTGAGTTGCTTGTGACTGCCCATGGTTTTTAAATAATGAAACTCCTACTGCTGCTCACCCAGAAGCATGCTTCATGACATTACCTGTGTGGGAAGCAGCTCAGTCACAAATCAATCTGTATACCTGAAAAGACCTACACTGGGGATTTCTTATTTGAGAGTGTATGTTGGGAACTTATGTTTGCTTTCTGGGACCACAGTGTATTAATAGACAGGCCTTGTGTCCTCCAGCTGGCAGTCCCTGGGTCTCTCCTTATACATTATTTCAGCTGTTGTAGAGTAGTCTGCATACTGCCCTGAGGTGCCCTCCAGGACCCCCAAGGCTTTCACAGAGGCCACATGGCCTATAATTTAAGGCAGCCCATCCCAGATGTACTCCCTAAGCTTGGTCTAAATCAAACTTACCACTTTTATGTTTTGCAATAACAGGTAAGCACAGGAAAATTTGGTTTCATTTATACAAATTCTGTCTGAGCATCAGGAACCCCCCAGGGAATAGGAGACTTTCCATCACCAGGAGGGTGTTTACCCAAGGCCACCAGACACAGCATGGTCAGCTCCAAGAGCTAGATCTGTTCTCCCAAAGACCCACCTTCAATGCCAGGGAAGGAAATGGTAGAAGGAGGAGAATGAACTTCCACATCACAGCCAAGGGTATGGGGAGGTAGAAAACAGCAGGTGTGAGAAATAGGTCGGGGCAAACTGCTCAGAACTAAAGCTATGAATGCTGAGAATGTGACTCAAGATGCCAGATGGTTCAACAAAAATACCTGAAGTGCCTAATAAAAATGTCAGTTTCAAAATATATGTATATCTGATTTAGGATGTTTATTGACAATTAACATTCCCACCTTTACTTTGCACAGCATCAGATGGCTTTTAACCATTCTCTGTTTCTCATTTTACTTAGAAAATATTAATCTAAAGAAAATAAAACAAACTGTATTAGGAAGACCCATATAACCTTCATCTATAATCAAGTTATATTTTTGCCACATAAGTGCATCACATTTACCCACTCTCTCCAATAGTTTGGCTAAATTATTTAGCTAAACTATTTAAAATAAGGCATAGAGGGAGGGTTTGAGATGGTGGCATAAGAAGATCCTGAACTCACCTCCTCCCATGGACCAAACAAACCCACTGCTACATATGGAATAAATCCCTTTGAAAGGTACCTGAAAGCTGGATGAATAGTCTCTACAACAAAGGGTAAAAGGACAGCATTAATATAGGTAGAAGAAACAGAGATACAGACTCACCAAGGGAAAGACCATACCCCAGTCGCAGCAATCCACAGTCAGGAAGGAACACAAAGTTATGGCCTTTTTCCCTGAGGAGTGAGAGACGTGAGCACCACATCAGGCACCCCAACTCTTATATCCTGTACAGGAGAGATGAGCCCTCAAAACAGCTGGCTTTGAAAACCAATGGGGAATATGTCCAGAAAAATTATAGAACTACAGGGAGGGAATGAAAAACCTACTCTTAAAGGGCTTGTGCACAGACTCACTCAACCTGAGAAACAGTGCAAAAACTCCAGTTTGAAAGGCTCATAGACTATAGAAGGGGACCCACTTGCTAACCTTGAAGTGTCTGCCAGAGAGCAGGAACCAGTTAGGATAATTCCCGGGGACTGAGACACTGGTGGGAGCCATTTTTGCAATCTCAGGCTACCATACTAATGCAAGTGCTGGCAGGTGCCATTCCGGAATTCCCTCTAACCTGTTAGTACCAGTGGGCACACGCTGCTGAGAGCCCTGATCACCCCTGTGCCTCCACTTGGACTCACAGCTTGACAGGTGATAACTACACCCACTAGCAGCTGGCAGCAGCCATGACTGGGCCAGCAGCTGTCCAGGGGCCAGCCCTGCCCACCAGCACACCACAGCAGTACACTGCAGCAACATTACACTGAAGCAGCAGCCGTGGCCCCCACCACAACAAGAGTGTACATGCAGCCCACATAGGGAACACCAATTGAATGCCTGGTTCTGGTGCCTGGTGGATTGTGTTTCTGAGCCCCACAAGATATCTACATAGGCCACTTCCTCAAGACTGGGAGAGGTAGCTGACTTAACTAATACATAGAAACAAGCACAGAGAATTAGGCTTAAAATAAGGAGACACGGGAATATATTCCAATCAAAAAAACAACACAAAAACCTCAGATTTAGGTAGATTGTTCAGAGATGAACAATCTACTTAAATTACAATAATTAGTTAAGAGATACATAAAATAAAAAGATGTAAAATGTGTCATCAAAGTATAAAACATGGAGAGGAGTAAGAAGATAAAACTTTGGAACATGTTCAAACTTAAGTTGCTATCAACTTAAAACAGACTGCTATTTACACAGGATGTTATATGTGAACCTCAGGGTAACCACAAGGAAAAAAACTTAGAGTAAGTACTCAAAAGAAAATGAGAAGGAAATCTAAACATAGCACTAAAGAAAACCACCAAAACACAAAAGAAAAGAGAAAAGAAGAAAGGAACAGAGAGGAGCCAGAAAATAATGAACAAAATGGCAATAATTATATACCTATCAATAACTGCTTTAAATGTAAATGGGCTAAATTCACCAATCAAAAGACATAGAGTGGCTGAATGAATTACTAAACAAGACCTAGCTACGTGCTGCCTACAAGAGAAATAAGAAATAACTTCACTTCAGAAATAAAGACACACATAGACTGAAAGTTAAGGGATAGAAAAAGATATTCCATGCATATGAAAATGGAAAAACAAAACAAAACTGGAGTGCCTTACTCATATCAGACAAAATAGACTTTAAAACAAAGACTGTAATAAAAGACAAAGAAGGACAGTGCATAATGATAAAGGGGTCAATCCAGGAAGAAGATATAACAATTATAAAAGTATATACACCCAACATGAGAGCACCAAGGTATATAAAGTAAATATTATTGAACTTAAAGAGAGAAATTGAAAGCAATACAATAATATTAGGGGACTTTAATGCACCGCTTACATCAAATGAACTTAATTGATATATACAGAACATTCCATCCAAAAGCAGCAGAATACACATTCTTCTCAAGTGCATATAGAACATTGCCAAGGATAGATTACATGTTAGGTCACAAAGCACATCTCAGTAAATTCAAGAAGATTAAAATCATGTCAAGAATATTCTCTGAACACAATGGTATAAAACTAGAAATCAACCCCAAGTGATAAAACAACACAAAAAGATGGAGATTAAACAACATGCTACTGAATAACCAATAGGTAATCAAAGAAATCAAGGGTGAAATAAAAAAAAATACCTAGAAACAAATGAGAACAGAATATGTCATACCAAAATCTATGGGATTCAGCAAAAGCAGTTCTGAGAGGGAATTTTACAGCAATACATTCCTACTTCAAGAAACAAGAAAAATTTCAAGTAAACAATCTAACTTTACACCTAAAGGAACAACTCCAAAATTATCAGAAGGAAGGAAATAATAAAGACCAGAACATAAATAAATGAAATAGTAAAACAATAAAAAGATCAATGGAACTAAAAGCTGGTTCTTTGAAAAGATAAACAACATTGACAAGCCATTAGCTAAACTAACCAAGAAAAGAAGAGAGAGGGCTCAAATAAATAAAATCATAAAGGAAAGAGGAGAAGTTACAACTGATGCCACAGAAATACAAAGGCTCATAAGAGACTACTACAACCAATTATACATCAATAAATTGGACAACCGAGAAGAAATAAATTTCTAGAAACATACAATCATCCAAAAATGAATCACAAAAAATAAAAATCTTAATAGACTAATAAAGAGACTGAAACAGTAATTTTAAAAAGCTCCCAACAAACAAAACCCCAGGACCAGATGGTTTCACTGGTGAATTCTACAAAACATTCAAAGAAGATTTAATACCTATCCTTCTCAAACTCTTCCAAAAATTGAAGAGAAGGGAAACCTTCTAAGCATATCTTATGAAGCCATCATTGATACCAAAACCAGACAAGGACACCACACACAAAAAAGAAAATTACAGGCCAATATCTCTAATAAGCATAGATGCAAAAATCCTCAACAAAATATTAGCAAACCAAATTAACAATATATAAAAAGGATCATACACTACAGTCAAGTGGGATTTATTCCAGGGATGCAAAGATTGTCCAATATCCACAAATTAATCAATGTGATACACTACATTAACAAAGGAAGGATAAAAATCACATGATCATCTCAATAGATGCAGAAAAACATTTGACAAGATTCAACATCAATTTATGATAAAAAGAAACCTCTCATCAAAGTTGGTATAGAGGGAACATATCTCAGTATAACAAAGACAATTTAGGTCAAACCCACAGCTAACGTCATACTCAATGGTGAATAAATGAAAGCCTTTCCTCTAAAATCAGGAACAAGACAAGGATGCTTACTCTTGCCACTTCTATTTAACATAGTACTAGTAGTCCTAGCCATAGCAATAGACAAGGGAAAGAAATAAAAGCATTCAAATTGGAAGGAAAGAAGTAAAACTGTCACAGATGTCATATTTACAGATGACATGATATGATATATAGAAAACCTTATAGGCTCCACCAAAAAACTATTAGAACTAATAATGAATTAGTAAAGTTGCTGAATACAAAATTAATATAAAGAAATCTGGTGCTTTCCTATACACTAATAATGAACTATCAGAAAGAAAAAGCAAGAAAACGATCTCATTTATAATCACATCAAAAGAATAAAATAACTAGGAATAAACTTAACCAGGGAAGTGAAAGACGTATATTCTGAAAACTATAAAACCTTGATGAAGGAAATTGAAGAGCATACAAAGAAATGGAGAGATATCTTGTGTTCATGGATTGGAAGAATTAATATTGTTAAAATGTCCGCACTACCCAAAGCAGTCTACAGATTTAATGCAATTCCTCTCAAAATACCCATGACATTTTCCACAGAACTAGAATAAGTGATTCTAAAGTTTGTATGGAACCACAAAGACCATGAATAGCCAGATCAATCTGAGGAAAACAGAACAAAGCCAGAGGTCACACTCGCTGACTTCAGAACATACTACAAATCTACAGTAAGCAAAACGTATGGTACTGGCCCAAAACGGACACATAGATCCATGGAGCAAAAATACAGATCCCAGAAATAAACCCACACACTCAATTAATCTATGACAAAGGAGACAAAAATATACAATGGGGAAAAGACAGTCTCTTCAATAAGCTGTGCCCAGAGAATTGGACAGTTACATGTAAAAGAATTAAATTAGAATACTTTCTCATACCATACGCAAAAATAAACTCAAAATGGATAAAAGACCTAAACATAAAACCAGAAACCATAAAACTAGAAGAAAACATAAGCAGTACACTCTTTGACATAAATCGTAGCAATATTGTTTTTGATCTGTCTCCTCAGATAAGAGAAACAAAAGCAAAAATAAACAAATGGGACATAATTATATCTAAAAGTCTTTGCACAGCAAAGGAAACCATCAACAAAATGCTAAGACAACCTATGAATGGGAGAAAATATTTGCAAATTATATATCTGATCATGGGTTAACCCAAAATATATAAACAGTTTGTACAATTCAACCTAAAAAAATTTCTTTAATGGGCAGAAGACCTGAATAGATAATTCTCCAAGGAAGACATCCAGATGGCCAACAGGAACATGAAAAGATGCCCAAAGTCACTAATCATCAGGGAAATGTGAATCAAAACTACAATGAGATATCACCTCACACCTGTCAGAACAGCTATCATCAAAAAGACAACAAATAACAAATGTTGGTGAGGAAGTAAAGGGAACCCTTGTACACTGTTGGTGGGAATGTAAATTGGTGCAACCACTATGGAAAACAACATGGAGGTCCCTCAAAAAATAAAAAATAGAACTACCATATGATCCAGCAGTTCCATTCCTGGGTCTGTATCTAAAGAAAACAAAAACACTAATTTGAAAAGTTGCATGCACCCCAATGTTCATAGCAGCATCATTTACAATAACCAAGATATGGAAGCAACCTAAGTGCCCATTAATAGATGAATGGATAAAGAAGATGTGGTAAATATACACAATGGAATACTACTTAGCCATAAGAAAGAATGAAATTTTGCCCTTTGCAGAAACATGGATGGACCTGGAGGGAATTATGCTTAGTGAAATAAGCCAGAAAGAGAAAGACAAATACTGTATGTTTTCACTTGCATGTGAAATCTAAAAATAAAACAAACAAATGAATATAACCAAAAAAAAGAAAAGAATGAAATCCTGCCATTTGTGACAACATGGATGGACCTTGAGGGTATTATGCTAAGTGAAATAAGTCAGACAGAGAAAGATAAATACCATATGATGTCACTCATATGTGGATCTAAAAGAAAAGGAGGAGGAGGTAGAGAAGAGCAAACAAAATAAAACAAAAACAAAAACCAAACTCATAGATAGGAAGCAGATCAGTTGTTACCAGAGGGAAAGGAGGTTGTAGGCAGGCAAAATGAGTAATGGGGGTCAACTGTCTGGAGATGGATGGTAACTAGACTTGTGCTGGTGATCACTCTGTAGTGTATAGATGCTAAACTAAAATGCTGTACACCTGAAATATAAATAAATTTAAGATAATAAAGTAAGGCACAGACATTAGGACACTTCACCAACAGATACATATCTATTAATTTTTTGAAAAACTTACATTGTCTTACCAAAAGCCTATTTTCCAGGAGCATGAAACTCACTGATAGACTTCACGCTAGTTATGTTGTGTTCATCAGTGCACGGATTATTGCCTAACAACTTTCCATGCAATGCAATTTGAAACAGAACACTGAATCTTTTTACACACATTCTCTGCAGAAAGAACATACCCAAATATCTAAACTATCAAGTCTTTAAGGGATGGGATGGGTATCAGGCGGAATCATCTCAGTCCCTCCAAGACACAGTGGGAGAACACAGAGAAGTGGGCAGTGGAACAGGGGACAGGGCAGTGGCTAGAACCCCCCGCAACCCACCTGTCCCCTCTGTGTGGGTGATGCCATGGGGATGAGGGTGCAGTAAGTGGATTCAAGGAGAACTGATGCAGAGGCTGATTACAAAGACCAGGGAGATGAGAAAACAGCTAAGGGCTGAACAGGCATGTGACACTGAGGATGCTGTCGTATTACTAATAATTACGCTAGAATTGCCCCTTGAGTGCTTAAATCGGCCCCGGGGGCTGACTCCAGACCGTCCACAACTCCAGCTTGCTTAATCCCTGCTGCATCTCCTGGGTAGACTGTATTATCCTCATACTGAGGACAAGACAAAGTGAAGAAAATGTCCATATTCACAGTATTTGTCAGGACACTACCTGATAGAAGCTATTCTCAAACCAGTCTGTGTTGGCTCACATATCAGATGAGCAGGGGTTTGGGCCGGGCCCCACCATAGGGCCAGGCCAGGGTGTTTAATCTTGTGCTTCTCCCCTCCCCTAAAGCAGGGATGGAGACCCACCAGGGGCGCAGGCAGGAGTCAGAGGTCCAGTCTCAGGGAGGCCTTCAGTGGCTACGCCTGGGGTCAGGGAAGGAGGGGCAGAGGATCTGGGAACGTTGGTGGATCCAGGTCAGGCCCTCAGGTCATAAATATCTTCCTGCCAGGGAACCGGTCACTTTCAGGGGCCCTCTGCTAAGGCAGATGGGCAGCATCTTCTTGACTAGCGCCTCAGCCATGGAGCAAAGACCGCTGGACATGAAAAGCTTCCTAGAAGCCCCAGGGAATGTTTGAATCACTCCCTACCCCCCACCAGACCCCTGAGTCCAGCTCTGTGTTAGATAGAAATAGCCATGGCTAGGACCCCAGCCTGGGTCCTCCCCCAGCTGCCCACCACTTCCAAAGGTCACTGAGGATTAGGAAGGTGGGCTACTCCAGCCCAATCACACCATCCCTCTAGCTCGGCCCCAAGCCCTGTGCAGGCAGCCTCATGCAGGAGGATTCCTTTTGCTGGGGTTAGAGGCTGGCCTAAGCTGATCTGACACAAAGCCACCACAGCAGCTTCAGAGCCCCTTTCCCTGGGTCCACAGCCCAGTATTGACCTGCAGGGCCTTCTTACTTCCGCACCAGCCGGGGCCACTGCCCTAAACCAGGTACTGCAGGGCCCCCTGCATGAGTGACCCTTGAGTTGGTACCTCCCTGGCTTTCCACAGGGAGGCAAAGAGAGGTGCATACTCCCAAGGAGAGGGGACCCTGGTCTCCTCTGACCCACCCAGCCAAACCAAAGAAGAGTGCCCAGAGAAGGTAGTTTCAAAAAGAGGTCTTACTGCAGCCGAGGGAAAGCCTGAGAGAGAGAGAGAGAGAGAGAGAGAGAGAGAGAGAGGAGAAAGAGAGAGAGAGATGCCTCAAGCTAAGCAGAGCTCTAAAAACCTGTGTCCATCACAACAAAGCTCCACCCCTGGTACCTAAGTCCTTACCACCATCCTCTGGCTGGAGTGAGAGAGTGAGGGCGCCTCACTGGCCTTGGCCTCTGGGGCCTGTCTGACCCTCTAAACTTTGCCCTCCTTCCCCTCTGCCTGCTCTGATCTCAGGGGACGGAGCCCCCTGTATCAGTCAGCTCCAGCTGCCATAACAAAATACCACAGGCTGGGTGCTTCAAGGGCAGAAATGTCTATTCTCACAATTCTGGAGGCTGGAAGTCCAAGATCAAGGTGTTGGCCGCTTTGGTTTCTCCTGAGGCCTTCCTCCTTGGCTTATAGGTTACCATCTTCCCCACGTCCTCACAGGGTCTTTCCTCCATGTGCACACACCCTGGTGTCTTTCCCTCTTATTATTAGGACACCAGTCCTGTGGGATTAGGGCCCCACTTTCACGAACCCACTCAACCTTAATTGCCCCTTCAAAGGCCCTATCTCCAAATACAGTCACACTTGAGGTTAGGGCTTCAGCATGAATTTTGAGGGAACATAATTCAGCGCTTACAGTTACATCTTTCCTGACTTACATCTTTCCCCATTCCTATCCTGCCCTGCCTTTTGATTCCAGCCAGGAGGTAATGCAGGATTCAGATCTCTGAACATGCATGCACACTCACTCCCCTCACCCAGCCACGTGTAAGAGAAATTGCAGCCAGACCATGTCGGAGTCTCCTCCCTCTTAGGCATTTCCATTCAAAACCTGAGGCTTCCCAAACCTGGTGTTTTGTTTTGTTTTTGGTTTTTTTTTTAAACATCTTTATTGGAGTATAATTGCGTTACAGTGGTGTGTTAGTTTCTGCTCTATAACAAAGTGAATCAGTTATACGTATACATATGTCCCCATATCTCTTCCCTGTTGCATCTCCCTCCCTCCCACACTCCCTATCCCACCCCCTAGGTGGTCACAAAGCACCTAGCCCATATCCCTGTGCCATGCGGCTGCTTCCCACTAGCTATCTACCTTATGTTTGTTAGTGTATATATGTCCATGCCTCTCTCTCGCCCTGTCACAGCTCACCCTTCCCCCTCCCCATATCCTCAAGTCCGTTCTCCAGTAGGTCTGTGTCTTTATTCCTGTCTTTTTTGTTTCTCTCACCCACTTAATTAAGGAGTGAGGCAGAAGGGTGCTTTCTCAAGCATAATGACTGTTCTTAGTTAGCACCATCCAGCAATGACTTCTTAAATTGAGGACCAGAAAGCACTCAGTTCTCTGGATATCTACAGCAACACAGCTGTCACCAAGGCTGTGATTCCCAAGGCTCAGGCTGAGATGGGAGGCGATGCCAGTCGCCTCCCAAAGGAAGATAACAATGTCTGTCGGTCTCAGGGCCTGCAAGACCATGCCATTCTCCCAGAGCTTCCTGAGTGCATTCCAGGGGTGGCTGGTCCTCCAAACACCGCCAGGCACAGCTGCCAGCTAGGAGAGCAGGGAGAAAGGCATCTGATCCCAGTGCAGAGCCCACACTCACCTCCTTCCAGTAAAACGCCCTGGATGAAGCACCACCCCTGCTCCATCCCTGTCCTGAAAAGAAGTAAAATGCTTCCTTGTAGGAGAGATCAGAGGTGGTGCATACACAACACAGTGTCAGGCTTTCTTCTGAGCAGGGAGGCTCTGGGTAGAGAAGAAAAGTTGAGTTCAGAAGTTAAACTGTGTACCTGCTTAGAAACCCATGTCTCGTGTCTGCATTCCTGGACAGCTGATGGGAGAGAGACAGCGAGGTTTCATGGCCTCTGCTGCTGGAGTGAGGGGCTGCCGTCACCTCCTCTAGGTTGCTTTGAATTATCTCCTTCCTCCTTTGTGTCCACAGGGCGAAAGCATTTTCTCCAGTGATGGAGAAAGAAACCCCAGAATGTCTTGGCTGTAGCCACAGCTCTGGGAGGAAAGACCTTCCACAGGTGCTCCGAGAACCCGACAGGTAGTATTCCAACCTCGAGCTGACCGGAGCCACCTCCTGCCCTGCAGGCTCCAGGGAGGCCAAGAAGATGACAGCTCACATCCCAGGAGAAGCACATCAGTGCCGTGCTGGTCTTGCACCAACAGCAAAGACCGGTGTGCCTACCCTCCACCCAGCATCCACTCCCCGTGATCATTCTCTACTCAGAGCGCTTCTGCACCTTCCCTGGTGTGACGGCCAAGGCCGTAGGAGACGTGACGCCCACTCAGTCTACTCTAGCTACCAAGTTTTCCTCCACTGAGGCTCTCACCAGCCAGGATGCTCCAGCACCTTCAGGCCCGTGGGGCCTGCTACAAGCTCTTTCCTTTGCCTAGAAGTCCTCCCTCACCCCCTCGTCCTCTGCTGACAGGCAAGCCTTTGCTTTGGGAACCCACTGTTTCAGGAACCCACTGAGAGCCCTTGAAAAGAGGCACTATTTTATTTATGTGTCTACTCCCCGACACAGTACCTAACCTTGTGCCAGCTGGCGTTCCCTTAATAATCGCTTTTTACACGGGTGAATATGGATGTATCCATTTTCTATTGCTGCATTAACAAAGTACTACAACCTGAGCAACTTGAAGCAACACACATGCATTACCTCACGGTGTCTGTGGCTCGGGAGCCTGGGCACAGCTTCAAAGGATCCTCGGTTCAGGGACACACAGCCTGCAATCGAGGCATCAGCCTGGCTCTGTTCCCATCTGGAGCCATGGTCCTCCGCTAAGCTCATGTGGTCAGGCAGAATTCACTTCCTGCCATTGTAGGACTGAGGACCTCAGCTCCTAGAGGCTGCGTGCATGTCCCTGCCAGGTTAGATAGCTAGCATCATAGAGGCTCCCATCCTCATGACCAGCAGGAGAGCATGTCTCTCTCTCTCTATCTCTCTCTGTCTCTCTCTGTCTCTCTCTCTCCCCACCACCCTACCAGCTAAGAAGGAGTCTCACATAACATATTGTGACCAGGGGAGGCATAACCCAACACATTTGCTATATAATGTAACTTAACCAACCTAATGTAACCCATCACCTTTGACATATTCTACTAGTTAGGAGCAGGAGAATATTGGGGGTCACCTTGGGGAGGTCTGTCATAATCAGCAACTCAAAATGACAAATCATTTAAAAAAAAAGAGAGAGCTAACATTTATCGAGCTCTTACTATGTGCCAGGCACTGTTCTAAGGCCTCTCTAAGCATTATCCAATGAATGAATGAAGTACGGAATCCAGTGAATGGATGAAGTATAGCGAGAGCCTGGATACTGCATCTGGATACCATGATGTGGGAGAGAAGAGCAATGGGAAGGGTGAAAAAGCAATGACCACTCCCTCAAAAAAATATTCCATATCCCCGCCACTAGGTCATACAGTGACTCAGCTCCAAATCAGCTAATCATCTATCTTTGCACATGCTCAGAACCAGGCTCCCCACTATGACCAAGCCCCATGTTATGACCTAGGTCCCCTCTACCTGACCCAGACCCTCTAGTGCCAGCCTGTCTGGCGAGCAGAAGTGTGCTACCTCACTTGGGCCCCATGACCCCTTTCTCTGTAGTTGTGGACCCTGGAGACCACTCCCTCCTTGGCCCTCTGTCCCCCTGATCCCGGTTCCTCCTCTCTCTCTCCTTCTCTCCGGTAGGTCCTCTCTGGCCAGTCCTAGACTCTCGCTAGTGCCCAGGGATCTGCTTCCAGCCCAGCAGTGCTCTCCTCCGAGACCCCCTCCCCTGTCTTCTACCCGCTGTGGACATAGCTGACCCCACGGCTTCAATCTCACTGCTCACCCACGACTCACACACCTGTCCCTCCACCCCAGCTTCCCCACGGAGTTTCAGGGCCACATTTCCAGCCACAACGTGGGATAGCCCGCAGGCTTCGCAGCTCAACGTGGTAAACGGAATTCACCAGCTCTTCCCCAGACTCGCTCCTCCTGGGTCCCCCTCCTGGTTATCAAGCACAGCGCTCTGGCTTTGCTTTCCCTCCCACACCCCCCTCCCCACGCCTCGTCCTGCTGATTCCACCTGTGTAACATTTCTCATCCTTCTCTCTGCCTCTGCCTCACACTGTCCTTCATGATCTGTCCCAGCCTACTCCTGAGTGGCACATCTTGCCACCCCCTGTTGCCCCAGAATCCTGCCCTCTGGCTACACTGAGCCATTTTCAGTTTCCTGAAGGCATGATTTTTTCTCTCCCCTCCAGGATTTCACCCTCTGAACCCACTCCACCTGGAAATTCTCCCTCTGTATAATCTTTGACTGATTTCAATTTGTCTTTCAGGACTCCACATAGATGCCACTTCATCCAGGAAGCCTTCTGGGATTTCTCCAGGAAGATGAGGTTGCTCTCTTTGGGGCTCCCAAACCCCTTGTGCTATCTCTACCAGAGGCAAAGATACCATCATAAGGTGTTGGCATCTCCAGAGCCCCCATCACACAGTACCAGCCTCATCTGTTCCCTCATCTGTCTGTGAATTCCTCGAAGGCAGGGTCTCTGTGTCCCCAGGGCCCAGCCAGGGCCTGGCTCACGGTAAACAGTGACAAATGTGGTCTGGCAGCGGTAACAAATGAGTCACCTGCAACTCGCCAGCAGCGCCAGCTGTCACCTGTCCATCTTGCCTGCACACTCACCCCGATCAGATTTGTTTTAAGACTGTGCCCTACTATTTCCGACCTCAGCCAGGGCCTGAGGCTATAACCCCTGCTTGCCTGAGTCCATTTCAAAGATATAGACATCACTGGGCTCCAAAGGTGTCGGACATGGGGAATTTTCAGTAAGGGGCTGAATAAGCAAAGCTCTCCTTCCCCACTCCCACCGGACACATATTCATTTCTTTTGCCTGGAATGTCCCCTCTTTTCCAGTTACGTAATCCCTATCATCTTCCAAGACTCAAGTAAGCTGTCACCTCTGCCAGGAAGTCTTCCTTGATCCCCAGGCTGGACTGGGCACCCCACCACATACCCACACAGCCCCCATGCTCCCCGCTATGGCACACTTAGCCCCCTATATTTCAATTTCCTATTTACTCTTTGTCTCCCCCACTATATCGCAGCTGCTCTGGGACCAGACCAGAGTGTGCAAAACCCAGAGGGCTGGCCAAGGCAGTCTGGGTTCACCGCAAAGGGACCCCACTGAAGAAGCTGGAGCCATGGGGTAGCAAAATGAAAGAGAGATAGACCTCCTTTCTGACTGCTTCGAACAGTTCACCTTAATGGCTAAAAGAAAGATTCACTTGATGAACTCTGGTCCTGAAGATGCTTAAAAGATAAATATTTTTGAAACAGAGAAGCTACCCTTTCTACTCTGGATTTGGAAAAATCAAAGCCTTTCTTTCAAGTCAGTTTAAAAGATTTATGAGGCCTACTCCTTGCTGTGTCTCTGGAGAGATGTTCCCTTAGAATGCATTAACGAGTAGCATAGGAACCTCACCGCGGCCGTGGTAGGTAGGGGCCACCAGAGTTCTATCTCACTGTGACCCCTGCCAGGGGCGGGGGCTGATTCCTGAGATCATCACAAAGTCGGCACCATCGACGCTTTTGCAGAAGGCTCCATGAGCAGCATCTTGCTGTAAAGAAGCCCGGAACTTGGAGTCACGGGAAGGCTGCACATGGGCCTTTGGTGTCACCATCCATGTGGATACAAGTGTCAGGAGCCCAACTCAAACTGCCTGAAGTACAAAAAGGACTTTATGGGCTCACAAAATGGCAAAATCCGGTGGTACGTCTGCCTGCAGACCCAACCAGACTCAGGAGCTCAGCCCAGGCCTGCAGGCCCCAGGCTCCCATCCCACAGCAAAGCCTTTCTCCATGCTGCCATTCACTCAGACTCCCTGCCAGGTGACCCCCCAAGAACCCCAAGCTTCCATCCTATGAGTCCAGCAGCCCTGGAAGATCAGAGGGGCCCCGCTCCTGAGAATTTCAGCACAAATTCCAGGACTAATTCTGACGGGCCAGTTTGGGGTCATGTGATAACCCCCAAAGCAGGAAGGTTTAATTCATAGCAATGCTACCTTATAAAAGGGGAATGGGAACTAGGCCAGCAAAAGCACCAGAAATCCACTGTGTTGGGCAGATGACTGTGCCTCCCTGGGACTTGGTTTCCTCATCTATAACACAGGTGATTGGCCTTATCTGGGAAAATCGCTAAAATCCCTTAAAAGACGCAAAGAATGACATAAGCTGAAAACTGAAACAGATGTTTTTAAAAGTTTTAGTGACTTGGATCTGATGTTTACCTGGGTGTGTTTAGGTATCATGGAAGAGGTTAGAGAGGTCAGGAGGGACAACCATGCCCCTTCAAAATCCCCCCAGAGCCAAACACAGCCTGAATGGTGACCTCTAGGACCTAATGGTGTGTGGCTCCTTCCTCACCTACTGCCCCTGCATCCCGGGGGCTCTGCCCCCCCTTGGTACCTCTGGGCCCAGAGCAGTTGTTCTCACTGGGGATAATTTCGCTCCCCTTCCCTTACCCCAAGACCTTCAGTGATGTCTGGAGACATTTTTGATTGTCATGATACGCAAGGGAAGGGAAGGGGCTGCTGCTGGCACCTGGCAGGTAGAGGCAAAATACCTAGATATTTAGATGTTGCTAAATATCCTACAGTGCATTGGACAACCTCCCACAGCAAACAGTTACTTGGCCCTACGAGTCAATAGCGCTGAGGATGAGAAACACGGGTCTAGAGGGAACAGTTCTGGGGTACCTGCTGTGTTCACCTTGGCTTTCAATCTGTACAGCTATGAATCAGTGCGTAGAGTTACATGGAGTTGCTGCCAAGGAAAGTCACTGGCTGCAGAGAATGGTTTGAAGATGAGACAAGAGAGCCGGGGCAGGAAGACCAGTTAGGAGGCAGTTTTCATAGCCCAGGTGAGAGCAGGGCTGGCTTCGTGGGCGTGTGGCCTGTGCGATCACACAGGGCCCCGCACTTAGAAAGGACCACGCTTGGTTTACTGCTCTGCTGTCCCCGTCTCAAGATTCTTAATAACACTTGAACAAGGGGCCCTGCATTTTCATTTAGCAGTGGGTCCTGCAAGCTATGGAGCCAGTCCTGGGGGAGAGATAGTGGGGTTTGAACCAGGGCAGTGGCCATGAGAACAGAAGGGCCACCCTTCTCTTGGGCAAAGCACTGCCCATTTTTCTCACTCCTCAAAGCCCTGGTCACCGACCAACAACAGGGGCTGGGGGAGCAGAGTTGATCGTTGCAGGTCTAGTACAAAACAAGGTCACCTGAGTGAAAGCGTCCAGAGACCAAAGAAATGCACAGCCTTCCTCTAGCCAGACTGGAACAACACTTCCAACCAAGAAGGGATGGTTCTTATCCACTTGGTCTCCTTTGGAGAGACAGAGAGAAGCAACCCGTGCAGTCCCTGAAAGCAGTGAGGAGGCATTTGCAGGTCTAACGTCAAGGAATAAGAACACATTTCTCCTGTAGAGGTCACACATGGGCTGAATGCTGGGGTGCAGGGCCAGAGCTGCTACCTGAAGGCAGGCTGGAGGCCAGGACTTGGTGGGCTCTACCATCTCAGATTTTCCAAGGGAGCCCACAGGGTAGTCATTATGGGTACAGACTCCATAGTCAGGGGCATCCATGTTCCCATTCACTCCATCATTATTAGCCCTGTGACCCTGAGTCATTTACTAAGCACCTCTGAGCCCACGTTTCTATCAAATGGAAAACCAGTAGCACCAGCTGCATGAAGGGCTGGGTCAATCAAATGAGATGTTGTACTTATTAAATCCTTAGCCAAGTGCCTGACCCGGAGAAAGTTATTTAACTTCCCTAAGCTTTAGTCTGCTCAGCCATGAAGTAGAGAGATAACATAGCCCCTACGTCACCATGTTGCCAGGAGGGTTAAAGCAGATGATTCATGGGATAAGTATCTCGTGTGTTTTGTTGTTCTAACCATTGCTTGGGCTCTGAGACTCAGAGCCATGTGACCTAAGATTGATCTCCACGATGAAGCTGTGCCCTTGGGAGGATCCCACCTCCAGGCCCAACCCCAAAGGAAGCTGTGTCCCTCCACCTATGCCTCCGTATGAGGAAACACATGGTTTCCTAGTATTTCCCTCAGTGATACCCAAAGCATACCCATATTGATACTCCTCTTCATAATGTAATCAGCACTCCTGACTCCATAGCGTCCGGGAGTACAGGTGTATGTGTGTGCACGCACATGTACTTGGATTAGGGAGAGACCTTCTTTAAATGGCCAAGGGGTAATCACACAGATTCTCTGGAAGCTTCTGTCTCTGCAGATGACCACCAAGGGAGCACGTGCTCTCTCCTCCTCTACCACTTCCACAGTGATCAGAACGATTTCTGACCATTCCTTTTCTTACAGACATGGACCAGCTTAAATGTGTTTATGAAACTTTGTGTTAAATAGTGTGAAGTACCAAACTGTCCTCTGGCAGCTGCAGAGGTCATTGTTTAACTGAGACAGCATTCTTCAAATGTGCTTACTGACAATGATTTCAACCACAACCATCAGTTCTGAACGCCTACTGTGTGCACTGGATGCCATGCTGCGTCAAAAGTGCCCTTGGTATACTTGATCCTGTAACAGTGCTACGGTTGAGTGAAGCAGAAAGAACACGGACTATGGAGGTAGACAGCCTGAGTTAGAGCTCCTGCCCTGCCTTTATCACCTTGGGGAACTTAGGCAGGTCACTGGAGCCTCTGAGACTCAGTTTCCTTGCCCGTAGAACCAGGATGAAGGCACCTCCCTACCTCCCAAGGTACGCTAGAAACCGGCTCTCATAGTTTATGGGATCTGATTGTGCACCTTTCTTCCCAGCTCTCGGTTCAGTGACTACAAGTTGGCAGGTTGAAATTAACCACGGTGAGAAAATTTACACCACAGTAATTGGCAAACTGCACATCAAGGATTGCTTTTAGTTTATTTTTTTCACATTTTTTTTGTCTTTTTTAAATTGAAGTACAGTTGATTTACAATGTTTTGTTACTTTCAGGTGTACGGCAAAGTGATTCAGTTACATATATATTATATATAAATCTATTGTTTTTCAGATTCTTTTCCATTATAGGTTATTACAAGACATTGAGTATAGTTCCTTGTGCTATACAATAGGTTCTTGTTGGTTATCTATTTTCTATATAGTAATGTGTATATGTTAATTGCAAACTCCTAATTTATCCCTCTCCTCCCCTTTCCCCTTTGGTTACTGTAAGTTTGTTTTTGTGTCTGTTTTGTAAATGAGCTCATTTGTATCATAGTTTAGATTCCACATATAAGTGATATCATATGATACTTGTCTTTCTCTGACTGACTTACTTTACTTAGTATGATAATCTCTAGGTCCATCCATGTTGCTGCAAATGGCATTATTTCATTTCTTTTTCATGGCTGAGTAACATTGCATTGTGTATATATACCACATTTTTATCCGTTCATCTGTCGATGGACACTTAGGTTGCTTCCATGTCTTGGTTATTGTATATAATGCTGCTAAGAACATTAGGGTGCATGTATCTTTTCAAGTTAGGATTTTCTCCAATATATGCCTAGGAGTGGGATTGCTGGATCATAAGGCTTGCTCTTTTTTAGACAGCCAATTGTTAATCACTTACCAGCATGCTACTGCCCACTTCATATGCACAGAGACTTAAAAAACTAATGTCTTTCTAGCTCTCTGCACAGTGCCTGGCACATAATAAGTGCTCAAAAGTTGGTAATTATAATTATGATTCACATTTGCATATAATGCAACTGATATCCAGAGCAGTTGTAGAACCTGCCCTTGGCCATGGAATCAATACGTGGCAGAGACTGTCAGGTTCTGTCTGGTCCCACTGCTTTTCCCACTCCTCTTTAAAGCCCCTCAGACAAGGTACAGTTATAGTGGCAGAGACTGGACAAAACCGCGATGACACACTTGGTGACTCCTGGATGGAGAGGCAGGGGTCGGAGCAGGAAAAGAAGATTGGAGCAAATCTGCAAGGATAGTGGGACTCAGAGAGTTTGAGAAGCCTCTTCAGGCTGGGAATGAAGTGAGCAGAAGCATGTGGATGGAGTGGTGTGGCCCAGGGGCAGAGTGAAGGGGCCAAGGGGTCTGTCTCCCTCCTGCAGCAAGGACTCAACCCAAGCCGAACTCAGATCACTTCCCAGTTCTCTCAATGTTGACCAAGCTGCGGGGCCGCAGCAGAGTCTGCCCTTGGACTTGCACTGCCCTCCACGTAGCAACGCTGTCCTCCTCCCAGCATTACAACGGGCTCAACCTTCTCACAGTCTCTCAGACAAACAGCTCCAATTGCTCCAAAGCGGTCCTCCATGATCCATATTGCATCATTTGGTTACAATGTGTTTAGAGCTCAATAAAATATGACCCAATCATATTTAAAGGTAAGTAGTAAAGTTTATTTTAAAGTCATCCTTGTCATTAGTCATAGTATCACATTTATGGAGCATCGTTGTCCGGTTGTTTAATTCTCCCTGCGAGGTTGGTATCATCATGCCCACTAGACAGATGAGGAAAATTGAGGCTCAGATTCAGTGACCTAATCAAGGAATCTCATCTGGGAGGAGGCTGTGGCAAGACTCAAACCCAAGTCTTTCTGACCCCGAAGTTCCGGTCCTTCACACCCAGTCACCCGCTATTTTTCTGTGGGCTGTTTCACTCCACATTCTGCTTCCGGGTACCAGGCTCTGCTGCTGCTTTCCCCCAGGAAACCTGCAAAGAACCCAGAATGCACATTCTGATCAAGTGCTGCTCAGACAATAGCTGCTTTTGGATGGCACCCCAGGGCTGCAGCGTCTCCCTAGTTTGAGACACTGCTGACAGGAGGAGCATGTTACCTGTTCTGTGCTCACTGCTCTGGTTCACTGTGACTTAGTATCCGTGAACCCTGAGGAGTGCATTCCCGAATGCTGTCAGCTCCAAGCAGTGCCCTCGTGATTCAGAGATGCAAGCGAACAAGGCAGCCGAGCCAGGGGCAGGCGTCCCAGGGTCACTTCTGCAGAGTCACACCAGATAAACAATCCACTCCAGATAAACAATCAGAGGGCGAGGGCTGAGAGATAACGAGCAGATGCCCACAGGCTCCTCCCGTTGCCAGGCAGCTGGGCCTAATGAAAACCCACGTGCCTGGAATTGGGAGGTGGGTTCTCATCCTGACTGCTAATGCCAGGAGTGGCCTTGAGCTATGCACGTACCCACAGGTCTCAGGCTCCCCAGATGTCAAGTGGGAAGAGTAAACCCACCTGATCTATCTTGTGCAGTGGTGCTGGGCATTTTACAGAGAGCCTTTCTCAACTCTCATCTCTTTCAGGAAACATCTTCCAATTACTCCAGGCCAACGTTCTTTCCCTTCTCTGGGATGCTAAAGAAGTTGCTCAAATATGCTTCAAATATGCAAAACATGGTGTATGATCAATGTAGAAAATTTGGAAACTACGTAAAAGAAAAAAACCTTAAAATTACTCATAATCCCGGGCTTCCCTGGTGGCGCAGTGGTTGAGGGTCCGCCTGCTGATGCAGGGGACACGGGTTCGTGCCCCGGTCCGGGAAGATCCCACATGCCACAGAGCAGCTGGGCCTGTGAGCCATGGCCACTGAGCCTGCGTGTCCGGAGCCTGTGCTCCGCAACGGGAGAGGCCGCAGCAGTGAGAGGCCCGCGTACCGCAAAAAAAAAAAAAAAAAAAAAAAAAAAAATTACTCATAATCCCACCATGCATAAATATGTATTTTTAACATTTGTTATCTATCACATCATACATATACGCAAATGGTGAAGGTAATTCTCTACAAACAGTTTTGCATTTTTCATTTAATGCTATGTCAAAAGAATTTCATGTCACTAACACCTTTGTAAGCATCATTTTACATTCTGTAAAATATTCCATTGTGTGAGGGGTCAATCTATTTCCCCCATTGCTGAACGTTTAGATGGCTTCCAGTGTTTCAATATTATAAACTGTATGTCACGAACATCTCTGTTCATAAAGCTTTTTCTTCTCCACTTCTGATCATTCCCTTAGACAGATTTCTAGAAATGACGCCATCTGGTCAAAAGGTAGCAACAGTTTGAAGCCTCATGCGGCATACAGAAATGTTGCAGAAATGTCGTTCATTTCCATCAGCGGAGTGGGACAGGGCCAAGCTCCCACAGCCTGTGCATCACTTCATTATTTTCCTTTTAAAAAGTCTTGCTATTCTGATCCAGACAAACAGGATTCTGCTTCATTCAGATTTTTAGAATTACTTGTTAGGTGTTTTGTTCATTTTCTGAGTGGGTTTAATTCTGCTTTGTTGTTTGTGTATCTTACATCTAATCTCCTAAGAGACACGGTCTCAGTCCACAGTGGTGAACTGAACCAAAATTCCTTCTCTAGCCCTTGTTTAAATGTTTCATATGTTCCTTTCACCTTCCTACCTTAGTCCCACTCTCTTGTGGCTGTGTCTGGCTTCTTCTTTCACTGACTCAGGATCTTAAAGAGGCCTCCAGGAGAGCATCACACATCAAGGTCTGGCAATCAGGATGGAGTGCTATGATGGCTTAGGAGTCTTCCTCTCCCACTAGACTGTAAGCTCCTTGAGGGACTCTCGTATCCTTGGCCCAAAGTAGGAATTGTCCAACCCCAAACTCTGGCCAGAAGTACCACATAGACATGTATACCCCTTCTCCATTCCTAGTCACTCCTGCCAACTTGTGAGCTGGGAAAGATGGCCAAGAAGGGTTTGTGCATGTGCGTGGCTCAATCTGTGCTCTGGGCTCTCTGGTGGGGCTGCCTGCCCTTCCGATGCCCATCCTTCTCCACAGCTGGGAGTATGAGGCTTCTCCCCTGTGGCTGGTGCCAATGTTGGCCCAGTTTGGGGGAGATAAGAAGCAAGAAGGCCCCAAATGATCTCGGATGCAAAATAAACTCTCTCTGCCATCAGCCTCACCAACCATAAGGCCAGTGTGTACGTCCCTCTCTAACTCCTGTACGACATGTCTCGCTGCCCCAAAAGTCACCGAGAGAAGGAAAGAGAACTCTGGGCACCCCAGATTCTGAAGCACCCACAGAGGTGGTTTAGTGTCAATAAAGGCTGCACCAATAGTTTTTCCACCCTTTGCTAGAACTAGGTGAGAGGGTGTTGGAATTAACAAAGAATTTCTCAAATCCATGAAACTGACTTTTTCTCTTAGACCATTATTTCCCAAATCTGTTTCTAGATTCTGTGGGCTATGATTGGGGTACACATGTAGAAAAACATTCTGTGACCAGTTTCCATTAGAGAAACATTGTGAAACAAAGTAAATGGATTTGTCACCCATAGGATCTCTCAGAGCCTTTCATATACTAGAATACATTGTACCTCTTCAAGAGGAGGTTAAGGGACTTCCCTGATGGCACAGTGGTTAAGAATCCGCCTGCCAATGCAGGGGACATGGGTTCGAGCCCTGGTCCGGGAAGATCCCACATGCCGCGGAGCAACTAAGCCCGTGAGTCACAACTACTGATCCTGCTCTCCAGAGGCCGTGAGCCACAACAACTGAGCCCGCGTGCCACACCTACTGAAGCCCATGCGCTCTAGGGCCTGTGCTTCGCAACAAAAGAAGCCACCGCAATGAGAAGTATGTGCAACGCAATGCAGAGTAGCCCCCGCTCACCACTAGAGAAAGCCCACATGCAGCAACAAAGACCCAACACAGCCAAAAGTAAATAAATAAAATAAATAAATTTATAAAAAAAAAAGAGTAGGTTAAGGAATGTTTTTCTCAAACATCTTTGACCTCTAAACCTTCTGTCTGGGGGCATCTTATAGGACTAGGGGTCTGCAGAACATGCCTTGGACAACCTGAGTTCTGCAGCTTCAGGGATGCCTCTGCCAGACATTTATGATGTTTCCCAGGAGAAGGGGCTTCTTGTCAGAAGGGAAGCTCTGGCTCAGTCTCTCCCTGAACCAATCCCCTCCCTACCCAAGTCCCAGCATGGCATCTGGTACATCTCTGCCTAGATGGTATAGGGAAGAGGTAGGCAAACTTTCTCTGTAAAGAGCTAGACCGTTTTACAGCCATATGGTATCTGTTGTGACTGCTCTCCTGTCATAGCAGGAAAGCAGCCATAGACAATATGCAAACAAATGGGCACCACCGTGTTCTAATAAAACTTTATTTACAAAACCAGGTGGTGGGCCACGTTTGGCCCATGGCCCATAATTTTCCGACCCTTCGTGTAAGCCAACTCAGACCAGGGAAAAGGGCCTCGGGGTATTAAGTGTGAAGAAGCAAGTTGGAAAGGACAATGTCATGACAATCGTCCAGAGGGTAACCCACTCCCTGATGAGGAAGCTTCCCCCACAGCCCGCCATAGTTCAACTGATGGAGAAACGCCGTGTGCCCTCCCAGCTCTGAGGGCATAGCCAATACCCCAGAACCCAGTGCTGCCACCGTGGGATCATAGAAAGACTCTGTAACTCAAAAGCCCCAAGGGAAGCCACGTGAGTCCTGTGTGAAGTCCTCGGCATTCCTGGAGAAGTATATTTATGTAGGTGCACTGAAGGTCAGTGGCCTCGTTTGAACCGGGGTGCTTAATTGGAGAGCAGCTGCTGCAGACCTCAGGGCAGGAGAACGGGGCTGAATGTCTGCCCACATTCCATTGTGCCGTTTCTCTCCTGGGCCGGCCACTGGGGAATGCACAGGGAATCCGAGGACTGCCAGCAATTTGAACCCCAGAGCAGTGGGCCACTTGGGCTGAACTGGTTTCAGAGATACCAAAACAAGCCCCATTCTCTGTAAGCTGGGTCCTCATCCTCCAGCCCAGGACAGAAGGAACCTCAAGGCTTGTCATTCAGAATCAAGGGCTTTGCAGCAGTGTGTGGGCCTGGACAGGGAGGTATATGGCCAAGTTTAGAAGGTTTGACTCAGAAATATAGCAGTGGATGACTACTGAGGACCTACTATACACCAGGCATCTTATTTACAACAGCACAGATTCTTATCTGCAGGGTCCATGTTACCCCATCTTAGAGTAGAAAACTGTGTCTCAGAAAATGTATGTGAGTTGTCAAAGTTTACAGAGCTAGTGAGAGGGATGGAGCTGGGATCTGGGCCCAGATCTGTGTGACCCCATTGGTTACCCCAAGATGCCAATCTTCTCTCCTTCCCTGGCCCTTTTCATCTTCTAAACCTGACTGCTCCTAGGTCTATGGTCCTGAGTTGGGTTGGGGGTGCTCCCCACCTCTATCCATTCCTACTTATACTATCTAAGACATGCCTAGCCTTGGAAAGGCCAGTAGTGATGGTCTGATATATAGTATTGAGGTTTTCCTAAGATCTGAGATTTCCATGTTCAAACCTCACATGGACCATGATAAGAAGTAGGTGGCAAACGAAGCTCCCAGAATCATCAGGGTGGCCTTTACCAAGTGGCAGCGCTGATAGTTCAGCGTAACTGGGTGTGCCTTATAATAATGGGAAACATCTCCTAGGTGTTTCCTGTACAATAATTTGCATACATTATCACATTTCATCTTCCCAGCTATCCACTGAGTTAGGCACTATCATCATGCCCATTTTTACAGATGAGGAAACCAAAGCTCAAAAAGGTTAAGTAACTGGCCCTGATTGCATATCTAACACAGCCTCCTTGAGGGTGGCTCCCATGCCGTCGCTACTGTCATGCTCCAAACCCACTTTTCTTCTAGCTTGTAACTTCAGTACAGGCAATCCGGTTTTAGATCCTGCAGATAGTGGGACACAAAGGACCCAGCTCCCCCAGAAATCAGCCCCATGGTCCTTCCCCCTCGAACTGGACATCCATCACTTCTTTAGGGGATGCCCACCTAAGCCCACTCATCAATGGCTTATCCATGCTAAGGAACAGAAGTCATCATGACAGCACACCCTGGATTTTCCCGGAAAGTCCAGATTCAAAACGTTCTGCTCCATTTTTACCATGAGTCCTGATTTATAACTCAGAGAATGCACAAAAGTGACCATATTGGGGGAAGTAAGTAGGGTAACCTAAGAATTTGGGAGCGAGATCCACACAGAGGAGGCTCCCTGGGAGGTTCAGTTTGGAAGACGCAGAAATATTGAACTTCCTGGATCATCTCCAGAATGAAGAGATACTATGGTACAAGTTGTCTAAAATGAGATGCTGCTGAAAGGCCCATATGTGGGTCGACAAGGCCTTTTCATTACATCTTCCACAGACCCCGGCCCAGAACTAACAATACAGGAAGCTAACTGAATAAATCTTTTCTTTTCCCCTGATGGATGAAATTGAATCAAATTAGAATAAAATGCAAACATCATTGTTGTCTTGGCTCATGCGCCCTAGAAGCAGAGCCCCGAGATGGGGTCTTTATTGGGTTGTGCTCTCAGCAGGAGGGGGATGAGGGAAACACAAAGGGCAGGAGAAGAGCCAAGCAAGCTGTGGTCCCAGCTGGAGCCCAGCTTCAGCCTGATCCCATGGAGCAAGGCCAGTCCCTCCTTGAGTCAAGGGGGTCAGGCTTTTGTACACCCACGCCCCCAAACCAGAGTCCATCAGTCGTTGGTAGACAGTCCCTGGTGTGATCTCCTGGACAGGGTGGTTCCCTTTCAGCTGAGAGCAATTCCCTAGAGAACAGCAGCTGTGATCCATGGACAGCAAATACTTGCAGTGCTGGGGGGATGGGTTAGGGTTAGTATCTGCCTGGTGAAGGGGAGCTTGGCAGGGTACCGATAGCATCCATCCTAACTGTCCTAGTTATAAATCAAGTTTGCAGGCCAGGACCAATTGAAGCCAAGTGCTTCACAATTAACCACAGTCAGATAAAACTAAATCAAATCAGAGGCCTTTCCACATCCTCCTCAACAGGCTTACATTAAAGATGATTAGGGTAGGAAGTTCCCCTAGGGCTAGGGAACACAGGGCAACCAGAGAACTTGTCCTTAAGGAGCTTATCTTCTATATAAGGAGTCAAGCGGTTAGATAAGAAAATGATCTATCGATAATATATCCAAATAAAAACGTAACTATCACTAGACAGTATTTTATTCCTGTCCATGGGCCTGAATACAAAAGAAAAAACGAAACCAAAAAACTTCCTGAGCTGAAAGAAAGGGAAGAAGAAAGTGTTTGGGCCAAGTCTGGGAACTTTTCATGGAGAATTCTCTGTAAGCCTGAGCTGGAGGAGATCTTCAAGACCATGCACTCAAGGATATAATTATTAGACGTGAACTTCTCCATCAGCCATGGCAGCACCACTAAGCAACCATGGGATGCTTTTCCGTGGAGCCCAGAAGTGTACCGCTTCAAGAAAGCACAGCCAGCCAACCGAAACGCCACAGAAAATGAAAACTGCCAGCAACAACAGAGGAGATAGCACGGCAAGTCCCGTGACGAAGGGATCACCCAGGGGGTTAATAAGAGCACCCAGAACTCTGGAACCAGTGAGATGGGAAAGGGAAAGCCACGCTCCTAGGATGGCAAGCAGTGCTTCAAGAGGGCGGAGGAGTAAGACGTGGAGATCAACTTCCTTCCCACAAATACATCTACATGTGGAACAACTCCTACAGAACACCTACTGAATGCTGGCAGAAGACCTCAGACTTCCCCAAAGGCAAGAAACTCCCCACATACCTGGTTGTGTGGCTGACAGGGTCTTGGTGCTCCGGCCTAGTGTCAGACCTGAGCCTCTGAGGTGAGAGAGCCAAGTCCAGGACATTGGACCACAAGAGACCTCCCAGCCCCACGTAATAGCAATTGGCAAGAGCTCCCCCAGAGAACTCTGTCTCAAGGCTAAGACCCAGCTCCACTCAATGGCCAGTAAGCGCCAGTGCTGGACACCCCATGACAAATGACTAGCAAGACAGGAACACAAACCCACCTATTAGCAGAGACCCTGCCTAAATTCATATTAAGTTCACAGACACCCCAAAACACACCATGGGATGAGGCCCTGCCCACCAGAAAGACAAGATCCAGCTCCACCCACCAGAACACAAGCACCAGTCCCCTCCACCAGGAAACCTACACAAGCCACTGAACCAGCCTCACTCACTGGGGGCAGACACCAAAAACAATGGGAACTGCGAACCTGCAGCCTGCAAAAAGGAGACCCTAAACACAGTAAGTTAAGCAAAATGAGAAGACAGAAAAACACACAGCAGATGAAGGAGCAAGGTAAAAACCCACCAGACCAAACAAATAAAGAGGAACTAGGCAGCCTACCTGAAAAAGAATTCAGAGTAATGATGGTAAAGATGAACCAAATCTTGGAACTAGAATGGAGAAAATACAAGAAACATTTAACAAGGACATAGACGACTAAAGAGCAAACATATAATGATGAACAACACAATAAATGAAATTAAAAGTTCTCTAGAAGTAATCAGTAGCAGAATAACTGAGGCAGAAGAATGGATAAGTGACCTGGAAGATAAAATAGTGGAAATAACTACTGCAGAACTGAATAAAGAAAAAAGAATGAAAAGAATTGCAGACAGTCTCAGAGACTTCTGGGACAACAATAAAGGCACCAACATTCAAATTATAGGGGTCCCAGAAGGAAAAGATAAAAAAAAAGGGTCTGAAAAAATATTTGAAGAGATTATAGTTGAAAACTTCCCTAACATGGGAAAGGAAATAGTCACCCAACACCAGGAAGTTCAGAGAGTCCCATACAGGATATATCGAAGGAGAAACACACCAAGACACATATTAACAAAACTATCAAAAATTAAATACAAAGAAAAAATATTAAAAACAGCAAGAGAAAAGCAACAAATAACATACAAGGGAATCCCCATAAGGTTAACAGCTGATCTTTCAGCAGAAACTCTGCAAGCCAGAAGGGAGCGGCAGGACATATTTAAAGTGATGAAAGGGGAAAACCTACAACCAAGATTACTCTATACCCAGCAAGGATCTCATTCAGATTTGATGGAGAAATTAAAACCTTTACAGACAAGCAAAAGCTAGGAGAATTCAGCACCACCAAACCAGCTTTACAAGAACTTCTCTAGGCAGGAAAAACATGAGAAGGAAAAGACCTACAATAACAAACCTAAAACAGTTAAGAAAATGGGAATAGGAACATACATATCGATAATTACCTTAAATGTAAATGGATTAAATGCTTCAACCAAAAGAAATAGACTGGCTAAATGAGCACAAAAACAAGACCCGTATATATGCTGTCTACAAAACACCCACTACTGACCTAGGGACAAATACAGACTGAAAATGAGGGGATGGAAAAAGATATTCCATGTAAATGAAATTCAGAAGAAAGCTGGAGTAACAATTCTCGTATTAGACAAAATAGACTTTAAAATAAAGACTATACAAGAGACAAAGAAGGACACTAAATAATGATCAAGGGATCAATCCAAGAAGAAGATATCACAATTGTACATATTTATGCACCTAACATTGGAGCACCTCAATACATAAGGCAAATGTTAATAGCCATAAAAGGGGAAATAGACAATAACACAATCATAGTAGGGAACTTTAACACCCCACTTTCACCAATGGACAGATCATCCAAAATGAAAATAAATAAGGAAACAGAAGCTTTAAATGACACAATAGACCAGATAGATTTATTTGATATTTATAGGACATTCCATCCAAAAACAGTAGAATACACTTTCTTCTCAAGTGCTCATGAACATTCTCCAGGATAGACCATATCTTGGGTCACAAATCAAGCCTTGGTAAATTTAAGAAAATTGAAATAGCATCAAGCATCTTTTCCAACCACAACTCTATGACTCTAGATATCAATTACAGGAAAAAAAAAACAGTAAAAAATACAAATACATGGGGGCTAAACAATACGCTATTTAATAACCAAGAGATCAAAGAAAAAATCAAAGAGGAAATCAAAAAATACCTAGAAACAAATGACAATGAAAACACAATGGCCCAAAACCTATGGAATGCAGCAAAACAGTTCTAAGAGGGAAGTTTATAACAATACAATCCTACCTCAAGAAACAAGAAAAATCTCAAATAAACAACCTAAACTTATACCTAAAGCAATCAGAGAAGGAAGAACAAAAAACACTCAAAGTTAGCAGAAGGAAAGAAATCATAAATATCAGATCAGAAATAAATGAAAAAGAAATGAAGGAAATGATAGCAAAGATCAATAAAACTAAAAGCTGGTTCTTTGAGAAGATAAATAAAATTGATAAACCATTAGCCAGACTCATCAGGAAAAAAGGCAGAAGACTCAAATCAACTGAATTATAAATGAAAAAGGAGACATAACAACTGAAACTGCAGAAATACAAAGGATCATGAGAGATTACTACAAGCAACCATATGCCAATAAAATGGACAGTCTGGAAGAAAGGACAAAATCTTAGGAAAGCACAACCTTCAGAGACTGAACCAGGAAGAAATAGAAAATAAAAACAGACCACTCACAAGCACTGAAATTGAAAATGTGATTAAAAATCTTCCAACAAACAAAAACCCAGGACCAGATGGCTTCATAGGCGAATTCTAGCAAACACTTAGAGAAGAGCTAACACCTATCCTGCTCAAACTCTTCCAAAATATAACAAAGGGAGGAACACCCCCAAACTCATTCTACGAGGCCACCATCACCCTGATACTGGAACACAGACAGCGGAAGAGAGAGTGGGGCGGGATGCCATCAGAGGGTGGGGACTGTACGTACATGGAATGGTGTAGAAGGCCAGGGGTTAGGAGCTGGGACTTTAGCAGTTCTGTCGTGGAGGCCTTCTTGTGCAGGGCTGGACTGCTTGCTCTCACTACAGCCCCTGTCTCCTTGTAAAGAGGCCTGAGAGTTGATTTGTAAAATCGCCTGCCCCCCGTGATTCTTCTGTGTTCTCAAGTTTTAGAACCGTGGATTTAATAAACGTAAGGTTGCAAAGTTAACATAATTGAGTGAATTAATTCCTCTTAGACTCCATCCGCGGGACAGTGGCGCACCATCTCCAGGCGGGTGGGGCTGTAGTCTCCTGGACTGAGCTGAGGGCAGTTCTCTACAGAGAGGGTTGGCCTGAGCCGTTAGTAGTCCACACTCACCGCACGGGGGATGGGTGCATCCTCTCACCGCCTAAGCTGATTTCAACCCCACATTATAGGGCCAGATGGAGTCGTCTTTTCTTTCATATTCCATACTCCTATCCCCTCAGAAAGGAGGGACCCCTTCCTTTGTGGGACCACAACCGTCACTCAAGGTGGTCCTGTCATCCCTCAGGAAGGGACCTTGGTGGTTTCTGAGAACTGCCCTGGGACAGGTCAGGATCTGGGTTTCTGTGAAGGAAGAATTCCAGTGCAGCAGGAAATTAAATCATTCCATGGAGACCTAGGGCTCCCAACACATGGTACACACTGAAGAGAGCCCAGTGCCCCCACCCAGGGCCAGGGAAACACCGGGATGGGGAGACAGGGCCTTGGGCTCTAGTATGGGCCCTCCGTTTTTTTTCCCTAACGTCTTTATTAGAGTATAATCGCTTTACAATGGTGTGTTAGTTTCTGCCGTATAACAAAGTGAATCAGCTATATGTATACATGTATCCCCATATCCCCTCCCTCTTGTGTCTCCCTCCCACCCTCCCTATCCCACCCCTCTAGGTGGTCACAAAGCGCCGAGCTGATCTCCCTGTGCTATGGGGCTGCTTCCCACTAGCTATCTATTTTACATTCGGTAGTGTATATATGTCAGTGCCACTCTCTCACTTTGTCCCAGCTTACCCTTCCCCCTCCCCGTGTCCTCAAGTCCATTCTCTACATCTGCGTCTTTATTCCTGTCCTGCCTCTAGGTTCTTCAGAGCCATTTTTTTTAGATTCCATATATATGTGTTAGCATATGATATTTGTTTTTTTGTTTTTTTCTTTCTGACTTACTTCACTCTGTATGACAGACTCTAGGTCCATCCACCTCACTCCAAATAACTCAGTTTCCTTTCCTTTTATGGCTGAGTAATATTCCATTGTATATATGTGCCATATCTTCTTTATCCATTCATCTGTCGATGGACACTTAGGTTGCTTCCATGTCCTTGACTCTTTTTGAATTATGGTTTTCTCAGGGTATATGCAGAGTAGTGGAATTGCTGGGTTGTATGGTAGTTCTGTTTTAGTTTTTTAATGGACCTCCATATTGTTCTCCATGGTGGCTGTATCAATTTACATTCCCACCAACAGTGCAACAGGGTTCCCTTTTCTCCACACCCTCTCCAGCATTTGTTGTTTGTAGATTTTTTGATGATGGCCATTCTGACTGGTATGAGGTGACACCTCTTGTAGCTTTGATTTGCATTTCTCTAATGATTAGTGATGTTGAGCATTCTTTCATGTGTTTGTTGGCAATCTGTATATCTTCTTTGGAGAAATGTCTATTTAGGTCTTCCAACCATTTTTGGATTGGGTTTTTGTTTTTTTGATATTGAACTACATGAGCTGCTTATATACTTTGGAGATTAATCCTTTGTCAGTTACTTGAGTTGCAAATATTTTCTCCTATTCTGAGGGTTGTCTTTTCGTCTTGTTTATGGTTTCCTTTTCTGTGCAAAACTTTTAAGTTTCATTAGGTCCCATTTGTTTATTTTTGTTTTATTTCCATTTCTCTAGGAGGTGGATCAAAAAGGATCTTGCTGTGATTTACATCAGAGTGTTCTCCCTATGTTTTCCTCTAAGAGTTTTAAAGTGTCTGGCCTTACATTTAGGTCTTTAATCCATTTTGAGCTTATATTTGTGTATGGTGTTAGGAAGTGTTCTAATTTCATTCTTTTATATGTAGCTGTCCAGTTTTCCCAGCACCATTATTGAAGAGGCTGTCTTCTCTGCATTGTATATTCTGGCCTCCTTTATCAGAGACAAGGTGACCATATGTGTGTGGATTTATCGCTGGGCTTTCTATCCTGTTCCATTGATTGATATTTCTGTTTTGTGCCAGTACCATACTCTCTTGATTACTGTAGCTTTGTAGTATAGTCTGAAGTCTGGGAACCTGATTCCTCCAGCTCCATTTTTCTTTCTCAAGATTGATTTGGCTATTCAGGGTCTTTTGTGTCTCCATACAAATTGTGAAATTTTTTTGCTCTAGTTCTGTGAAAAATGCCATTGGTAGTTTGATAGGGATTGCATTGAATCTGTAGATTGCCTTGGGTAGTATAGTCATTTTCACGTTGATTCTTCCAATCCAAGAACATGGTATATCTCTCCATCTGTCTGTATCCTCTTTAATTTCTTTCATCAGTGTCTTATAGTTTTCTGCATACAGGTCTTTTGTCTCCTTAGGTAGGTTTATCCCTAGGTATTTTATTCTTTATGTTGCAGTGGTAAATGGGAATGTTTCCTTAATTTCTCTTTCAGATTTTTCATCATTACTGTACAGGAATGCAAGAGATTTCTGAGCATTAATTTTGTATCCTGATACTTTACCAAATTCATTGATTAGCTCTAGTAGTTTTCTGGTAGCATCTTTAGGATTCTCTTTGTATAGTATCATGTCATCTGCAAACAGTGACAGTTTCACTTCTTCTTTTCTGATTTCGATTCCTTTTGTTTCTTTTTAGTCTCTGTTTGCTGTGGCTAAATTTCCAAAACTATGTTGAGTAATAGTGGTGAGAGTGGGCAACCTTGTCTTGTTCCTGATCTTAGAGGAAATGGTTTCAGTTTTTCACCATTGAGAATGATGCTGGCTGTGGGTTTGTCATATATGACCTTTATTATGTTGAGGTAATTTCCTTCTATACCTACCTTCTGGAGAGTTGTTATCATAAATGTGTGTTGAATTTTGTCAAAAGCTTTTTCTGCATCTATTGAGATGATCATATGGTTTTTCTCCTTCATTTTGTTAATATGGTGTATCACATTGATTGATTTGTGTATACTGAAGAATCCTTGCATTCCTGGGATAAACCCCACTTGATCATAGTATATGGCCCTTTTAATATGCTGTTGGATTCTGTTTGCTCGTATTTTGTTGAGGATTTTTGCATCTATGTTCATCAGTGATATTGGCCTGTAGTTTTCATTTTTGCGACATCTTTGTCTGGTTTTCCCTCTTGCCCCCTCTTACCAAACAACAGTCTCTCCGGCCTGCCTCAGAGCCCCAAACTGCCCTGACATGCCCCTCTGGGCTAGGGCTCCCTGGGTCCTCATTCAGACATCAGACATAATGACCGTGGGAAGCCATTATTTATTCTGGTAAAACAGTGATGCCTCGCCCTGACTGCACAGCAGAAACACCTAAGGAGTTTCTTAAAATCCAGAACCCAGACCACACCAGGCCAATTATATCAGCACCTCTGGACAGGCACTCAGGCATGACGGTTTTAACTCCCTAGGTGTTTTCAGTGTGGGCTCAGGTGAGAACCTCTCCACCCACAGCTTGGTGGGGATTAGCTTCTCGGGTCAGCCCAGTCTGAGAGCAAGGGGACAGCACACAGCTGTGGAGGAACCAGCCAGGTGTCATAGTGATGTAGTTGAACTTCCTCTTCACACCACACACAGGAGGGGGCATCATCACCCTCAGGTCCGCAATGAGGGGTCCAGAGCGGGAGAAGTGAAGCAGCAGGGCACACGCCAACACAGGGGGACCCCAGAGCCTTCATTCTTCTCAGGAGTCCTGCCACCGGGAAGGGCTGACAGGGGAACAGCAAGTAACTGGGGACACGTGGGGACTGTAGCGGTCCTGCTCTCAGGGTGTGGGCAGTACAGGTGTGCTGCCAGTGGGATCTGGTCAGCCTGGGCGTGGCACTTTTATGACCTAATGAACCAGGAGAGCAGCAGTGTGTTTTCTGCCTCGGAAAAGTCATGACTTGTCTGCAACCTTGTCTCTGGGGTGCCCTGTGCATTTGTCTTGGGCAACCCCTACGATCAAGACGAGCTTTTATAGGCAGAGTAGGTGACCTCCTAAACTTTGTACAAATGCACGAGGCATGAGAAAGACAGCTAAATGCCTCCCGCATCTGCCTTCCCCACCATCTGAAACCCTGCCACCAGGGCACCGGGACTTCCAGGTTAAACCCCTGGCTCCCAAGCTTTGCTGCACATTAGAAGCACCTGGGGAGCTTTTAAAACTCCCAGTCCTCAGGTCACACACCTTATCAATTAAATCAGAACGTCTGGAGGTAGGAGTCAGGCATCAGTAGTTTTTAAAGGTCCCCAGGCGATTCCATCATGTGGCAAAGTTGGAGACCCACTGGGTCAGGAGTTGCTCTCCGCGAGCCCCTCATACAGTGCAGAGGGCAGGGGACCCATCCCTGCCTCCCTACCCCTCCGCCCCCTCCCGGGGCCCCAGTGTGATCCAGCTGGTCAGTTCTTTTCCCTCTTGCCCAGGAAGGCTGCTCACAACAGTTTTCTCCCTCATCACTGAGCCGAGACCAGCTCTGAAAAAATGCTCACTGGGCTGACATATATGTCTCTTTCTCCCCTCTTTTCTGGAACATGGTTTTCAAACTTGAACAAACATCAGAATCCCCTGGAGGGCTTGTTAAACCCAGATCCCTGTCCCTTACCTGCTAGAGTTTCTTTTTTTAATTTTTATTGGAGTACAGTTGCTTTACAATGTTGTGTTAGTTTCTGCTGTACAGCAAAGTGAATCAGTTATACATATACATATATCCTCTCCTTTTTAGATTTCCTTCCCATTTAGGTCACCACAGATCACTGAATAGAGTTCCCTGTGCTGAACAGTAGGTTCTCATTAGTTATTGATTTTAAACAGTTTCTGATTCAGTGTGTCTTGGACTGGGGCCTGAGAATTTGCATTTCTAGAAATTCCCAGAGGATGCTGATGCTACTGGTCATTGAGGGACCACACATGGAGGACCACTGGTCAGAGGAAAGGAAGGGAAATGGGTTCTCAAAAAAGTTCACAGAACAGTAGTTGGCGGGGGCTTGACACAGGAGACCCCCAGGGGTGTCAGAGAAATGCAAAGTGATTGTCGATGAAAAGAAACCTTATCTCTCCAGCTCCTTCAAAACCCATGAGAAGGAGAGACTGAAAGAGAGGCACTGAGTGACGGATGGCCGGTCAGGGCAGGTATGATTTGGCCATGGTTCACTCACGGCTCCCCATGGCATGACAGAGGGAGGGGTCCCTGTGGGATGTGAAGTTCTGAATTTTAGACCCCCTTTGTTCAGAGGAAAACATCAGTGTAACTCTGGTCTTCCAGAGAGAGGATCTGAGTGAAGCAAGCTGTTCTTTAATTTCTCCTCTGAAGGCAGAGTCTCCCTTGTACCATCAGCTTCTTTTTCTATCACTCAGAGAGGCAGCAATGAAATAGTGCTCAGAAAAATTACATTCGCAGCTATTTCAGAGCGTGCCTGGCCCCTGAAGCATGCATATAATTGCTACTTATAAAAGGTTGATAAATGAGATGCAAAATATACAGCTACTTCCTCTGAACATGGTAAGGGGCCTTAATCCAGGGGTCATTTTACATAATGCAAACCACAACTAGTGAGTCTGATTAAAGGATTCATTAATGGTAGAGAATGTTTAGAAACTAAAGACAAGCATCTCGTCCTAGGAGCGTTGAGCAAAGTCACATCAACTCAAAGCCTGACGGGCCAAGGTTTCAGGGGAACTGGCTTCTGAGCTCTGCTTAGTCACCTGTGACCTTTCTGGATGACCTTGGGCAACTCCCAGACCCTTTTCCTGCCTCACTTTTCCCAGCAGGGGAGCCGAGAGTATCATACTTGCCCCTTGGTTCTCAGGCACTGGTTCTGGGCCTAGAGTTTGCTATAAAACTGGTCCCTTGGGTTGGAGCCATTAGAGAGCCTGCTGCCCAGTAGGCTGCTCAGGACCTAGGTAGTGGCAATAGGTGACTTTCCATCCAGATGTCCAGTTTCTGAACACAGTGGAGAGAGGAGCAGTGGGAAAACAGAAGAGCTTCCATCTCAGATGACCATTGCAAACTTCCATAATGATGAAGAATGATATAAGTGCATGTGTATATTCGAACCTAGGTGGGAGTGTGCAAGTGTGTATATGAGTGTGTGTTTCATGAGTGTTTATGGTGAGTCTGCATGAGTTTGTGAGAGTATGGATGTGAGTGGGTGAATGTGTGTGAGTGTGTGTGTCTGTGTATACATGTATTATTAGGGATGTGAGTGTGTATATGAGCGTGTGTTCAGATGTGTGTGTGCGTGTGTGTGTACAAGTGTGTGAGTGTGGGCAGGTAAAGAACGTTTATGTGTGTGCACACATGAGAGAGCGTGTGTGTGCACATGAGAGCGCGTGTGTGTGCATGTGAGCATGCATGTGAATGTGTGTGCTGGGGCACGTGTATGGGCACCAGTTTTCAGGTGTCCTGCCTTTCACCCTCTCATAATGCTCTTGCCCCCTGCTGGTCTTTGCATTATCTCCTTGGCACTGTTCTCACAGTAATCCCAAGAGGCAGTTCAATAACGCAGGCTGAAAGACATGGAAACAACCTAAATGTCCATCAACAGATGAATGGATAAAGAAGATGTGGTACATATATACAATGGAATGTTATTCAGTCATAAAAAGAATGAAATAATGCCATTTGCAGCAACATGGATGGACCTGGAGATTATCATACTAAGTGAAGTAAGACAGAGAAAAACAAATATCATATGATATCACTTATATATGGAATCTGAAATATGATACACATGAACTTATCTACAAAACAAACAGACTCACAGACATAGAGAACAAATTTATGTCACCAAAGGGGAAAGGGGGTGGGGGAGGGATGGAGTGAGAGTTTGGGATTAGCAGACGCAAACTAGTATATATAGGATGGATAAACAACGAGGTCCTACTGCATAGCACAGGGAACTATATTCGATATCCTGTGATAAATGATAATGGAAAAGAATATGAAAAAGAATGTATGTATATGTATAACTGAATCACTTTGCCGTACAGTAGAAATTAACACATTGTAAATCAACTATACTTCAATCAAATAAACTAAAAAAAAAAAATGCAGCCTGAGGTGTGTGTGCAGCAATTTGTGACAGCCTTTCAAAGCAAATTGTTTTAGGCAGAAGACTATAGCATTTTAATGGCAGTACTATGCCTAATCCGTTCATATGTTGTCGAAAAAAGAGCAGGTTCTGCGGAGGCCAAGGCAAGCTGTGGCCCAGAACTGAAGACCCTGTCAGCTGGGAGAAGACAGAGAAGAGTTTCATACTTAGAAAAGGGCCGATTATTTCCAGGCCACAAACAGCTGCATCATTACTGATTAACCAATAAAAGGTTTCATTTAAAAAAAATGCCCAAGTATTTTATGAAGACCTGAATATACTTGACCTGTGTCCATTCAAGATTTAACTATGAGATGTAAACAGATGCTTTCAGCGGGATGAACTGAGGACACACGACCAAAGGCATCCAATATTCTCCTTACATCAGAACAAGTGTTTGCAGACACTAGCAGTCCTCCCCACCTCCAGGGTTTCAACAAGCCCTTATCAAAGGAGAAATCAACATCTGAGCCTGAGACTGGACCAGTCATATAGGAATGTTTCAGGAAAATGAGGAAAGACGTCCATGGGCTCAGAGGACGAAGGGAAACCCCCTCAGTTCCAGCTTCCAACATAGTGGCTGGATGTAGCAGATGCACAAAAAGCTTTTATAAATGAAATGAACACGTGAATAGATGAATCAATCAATCAATCAATCAAATAATGCTAAGGAAGAAAGACAATGAGCCCCTTCCTGGTTTACAGAACAATCTTTTATTAAAGTGAGTCTTGCCAAATGATGTCTTTTATCCTTAAACCTGCATGGTCCCCAGAAACAATAGGTTTTCCAGAAGAAATTCTAGTAACAAAATAATGATTTTCAAATACCAATGTCTTTGCCAGCCAAAGGGACCAAATGCTATAAGTCTGATGTGAAGAGTAAAGAACAGTAAGAACCACTTATTGTTACCGTGACTGCTCCTTGTAAAGGTATCTAAAACATTTTGAAACAATTCAACTACTTTTTATTGAGCAACAAATGTGCTGAAGGCTCAGCGGCCACCGTACCTACCAGAAAGACCAGACCCATTCCTTACTGTAGAGCTCCAGCTCCATGGGCCCTTACTCAGATCATATTAACTCTTACTTAACACACAATCTGGGAGATCTGCACTCCAAGGCACAGACTCATCACTTTAAGGTAGAAGGTCGATTGCTAGAGACAGGCAGAGTGATACTGACAAGAAATGGTTTCATACATAAAAAGGAAGGAGGAATAAGTCCATATACTACTCTGGAGAAATCTCTAGCATATGTTAAGTGCAAAAGGCAAGGTAGAGAAAATGTAGAGTATGCTACCAATTACCTACAAAAGGAGGATTTATAAATCTGTGAAACATTGTTGGTTACATTAAAAGTAAATGAGAGCTAACTTTCTTTAAATATACCTTGCGTTACAGATTTAATTTTGGAACCATGTAAATATTTTATCTAAGTATAAAATAAAATTGAATTTTAGAAAAGTAATCCCTTAAAATCAAAAGCAAAATGAAATAAGTGAATCTAACTCTGTACTCAGTTGGTAGCATAACCACAGAGAGGGATTATTCCATGCGATTTTAAAACACAGCAATTTGACTTTACATCCATCCCTAGTGGAATATATCTTAAGGACAAAAAAAAAACTGCAAAAAATTCTTAAACTCACATTTAATGTTTAAATCATAATGTTCAAGGTGGTATTTGTATTATTATTCTCAGACTATTGTGTATATGTTGTGCAGCAGAGCAGATGAGTAATTATCTGCTGACATTGAGAAATATTTGCAATATGATAGAAAAATAACCATGTAGATGTAAGGTCAATAGGTTAAGTAAAATTCTATAGTCCTAAACCTGAATTGGTAGCAGCAGTATTGACTCCCAGTATATTTTATCTTAAATACATATACATACATATACATTTTTTTTTCCTTTCTCTGTCCACTAAAAAGCCCCAGAAATAGGGACTAAACTAGAAACATGGAGCACCCCTCATGCCCATTTCCCAGTAAATGAAACTAAGAATCCTTGGAGAAATGTTTGATTAAAGGTCTGGGGCAGGGATTTCATAAGATGAGTCTAGGACATCTTGCAGGGAAACTACCAAAGTCCCGTAGGGTCAGGTCAAAAGGATTCAGGAGCACACTCAAAAAGTCTCCCACTGGCCAAGGGGAGGCAATTTGAACTTCAATAATGATAATAACTAGAATAGATTCAAAGACGTCAGATAGGTTTCAATCCATAGTCATCCCGGGAAGACACAAATGAACAACTAATTATCTTAAAAACTGGTGAGGAGAAGGGGAAAGAATCAAGCATGAACTTGCATTTCCTAAACGAACTATCCTTCAGGGTAACTGCAGAGTTGACGAAGAGAAGCATCCATTTATAGACGCCTCCAGCTAATAAACCAAGATGGCATCACAGAATTGGGGTGTCGACGTTTCGCCACTGCCAATGAGTTGACGGTGTCGGCAGTGAGCATCGCTGTCACAAAGAGAGACAGACAGGCACTGTGTGCCTCCTGATGGAAATACACAGCACCACCTGTGAAGTGGTCATAAAAGCCGAGCCTGAATATATCAAGCCTCTAGATTTAACTACCAATTAACAAGAAATCCAGGCAACAGAGGAACCATTAAACGGTACCACACGAGTACAATCAGCAAAATCCACAGTGTGATAAACTTTCCAGGACAAATGACCCAGACCAGCCTTTTCTAACAAATAAATCGCGAGGGAAGAAGTATAAGGAAAACTGTAAACTAAAAGAGACGTAGGAGTTATATCGGACCATCACAATGTACGTACCTTATTGATATCACGATTCAAATAAACTATTAAAAATATGTATGAAGCATTCAGGGAAATCTGAGCACAGATTGCTTATTTGATGTTAAGAAATTATTCCTGATTTTTTTGATGTGATAATGGTATTGTGTCTATGATTGTTTGAAGAGTCCTTATCTTATAGAGCTATAACCTGAAATAGTTAGCAATGAAATGATACAATAGTTGGAATGCACTCTACAATAACCTGGAGTGGGGTGGGAAGGACGCAGAGAGTATAAAGGAAAAAAGACTAGCTATGAATTGATGCCTGTTGAAGCTAGATGATGGATAAATGGGAGCTCATTATACTATGTTCTCTACTTGTGCATATGTTTGAAATTTTCCATAATGAAAAATACACGAAAAAAAGCAACTGACAGCCTTATAGTGAAGAGAAACAAAAAGATAAATAAAACAACAAAAAAGCAACAAGTAGCAGGCAGTGTTTAAGAAGACAGAGGCATGGAAGAGACTGTAAAGAGCCTTCTCAATAAAAGAAGGAGCCAGAAACCCACATGAGTTCCACCTATCTGAAAAATTTCATTTGGGGAAGACTTTACCCCTGAACAACTTCCATAAATGAAGCTTTACCAAATTTTTATTTATTCTAGAAATGCCATATATATGTATGTACATATATACACATACATGTATATATACATCACTCCCTAGGTCTTGAGTGACTTCTCCACACATTCTCTAATTTTATGTTCCCAACATCTCTATGAAGACATCATTGTTCCTCTTATTTCACAGATGAGGATGCTGAGTTTCAGAGATGTTAAATGACATCCAAGGCCACACAGCTGGTCAGGGCGGGAACTGGGATCACAGACTGGGGCTCACCTCCCCTGCAGAGAGGTTGGGTTTCCCCCGCTCCACGCTGGCTCCTCTCTGGGAAGGACACCAGAGGCCTTTGATGGACCCAGCAGGTCTCTCCCTTGGAGAGGTGATACCTTGCTCTCCAAAATGACACATCCTGCCTGAAGCAAGCAAACCTCCCACAGCCTGTTGACTCTCCTATTCCCAGGACACCCCCTTTTACATTCAGCATGCCATCGCTGAGCAATTTCATCTAATCTCACTATTAATGTTGAAGGATGTTTTCATTAGTGTTTGAGGCTTCATGCACTCGTTAGATAGAATACTTACTTGCAGGTGGCAGCTGTCAGCTCCTAAGGAGGCTTGTTGCAGCTCAACACACTGAACGCAGTGCCGTGGGGTCTCGTTTCTGTGGTGGCAGGTGTGAGATGCCACGTGCCCTGAGTTAGAATCCCTCCTCTGGCCTTCACTCCATGGAAAGAAAGGCTTCCCTTAGTTTAGTGGACATTGGAGCTGAAGAATTTGCAGCAAAGGCAGCCAAACTGACTCAGCTCCTTGATGCAGAGTGAAAAGCAAGGCCGTCTGCTGAGAAGGTTGGTGATTCTGTATCACCCTCCCTGCCCAGTGATGTGACACAGAGGTACCATCAGGGCAGGAGTTAGGAGGTTTGTGTGGCACTCACAGTCAGTCCCTTCCTCCTGCAGACCTCACAGTCCGCATCTCAAAGATGAGGGTGATAATCCCCCCCAAACCTAAGGCTGTGGGAGCAGAGAAACCCATCCGAGCGTGTGTCCTGGGATCGCTGATGTCACCGCAAAACCGTGATCTCTCGGGTCAGCCCGCTCTCGGACCAAGGACCCTGGTAACAACAACCAGCATTCAGCAAGTCCGGCTGCATGCTGGGCATGGGCTTCATGGAAGGGAAGTAAATTGTCCAGTCACCCAACGAGTGGGTGGCAGAGCTACAGATAGACCCCAGTGTTACTGATGCTAATGCCATGCCCTTAACCTCTTGCTACCCTGCCTTTGTACCTTTGAATCCTAGAACAGAGGGAGCACATGCTAAATACCCAATCAACATTTTAAGAAAATACATGAATAAATAAATGAAAGAATGAATAATTAGTACCCCCCAGCCCCAGAGAGAATGATGTCCATGCTGGTGGGGAAGTGATAGTTCAGTCCAGTGCACTGAAATTGTGTCCTGTGTACTGTTGTGTTAGAGATGCCCGGGGTTTTGTAAATAGCATTTTTCTGCTTATAATGATACTAATACATGCTTGCAGTAGAAAATTAGGGAAGCACAGACAAGTGTAGAGAAGGAAATAAAACTCATTCATAATCCACCCCTGGAAAGGTAGGTGCTGCTGACATTTGGGCATAATTCACCCCAGGAAAAGAGAAAATCTTAAATAGTCCAAGGCCTTAGGCAGCCCTCGCTGTCTCCACACGTGTCCTGATACACCCAAGTCAAGGGGTTCGGCAGAATTCCAATGCCCACCCCACCGGCAACAATAATAATTATAAGCATTTCTATAGCACTTAACATGTTGCAGATATTATGGTAAACACTTCACATATGAACTCATTTAACAGCAGGAGAAAGAGCCATTTTATAGGGTAAATTTCAAGATTTTACAGTATCATAAAATTCAGCCAATAATCTTAAACTCTCCTCTCTTCCTTCCGCTGCCACTCACAAGGAAAAAAAAATCTTTTATGGCTAACACATGAGCAATGACTTCTTAAGCACCTGCTTTTACCAAAAGAGCACTAGGCAATGCTCCTTGTAAAAAGGGTCCCTTCCGCCCATAGGCTCTTACTGGGTCATAAAGGAAATGGCATGGGCCCAATGAGCAGTAATGATCACTTTAGACCAGAAGCATCAGCAGTATCTGGGAACTTGTTAGAAATGCAAATTCTTCAGCCCCGTGTCAGACCTACTGAATCAGAATCGTTGGGTTGGGGGCCCAGCAGGCTGTGGTTCAACACGCCCTCCGGAAGATGTGACACGCACCAAGTTTGGGAACCTCTGCGCTAAGATATCCTAGTCCTGGCATTAAAGGGTTGATGCCAAGCGCACCTGATGTCCGACTTGAGCGGAAAAAGCCACTGTGGGCTAGAGAAGTCAGGGAAGCCTTTCTGGAGGAGGTGATCTTTACCTAGAGCTCAAAAATGTTCCCTTTGGAAGGAGGAGAAATGGGGGATGAGGGAACGCTAGCTGAGTTTTTGCACTCAGACAAGAGATGGACACCTGGCCTTGCTGTATCTGGGGCAGCACAGACAGACATAAGGAAATTGCTTACTCCCTCACCTTCAGATTTCAGCCCTATCATCACCAGTTAATAGCTGTCAATGGTGATTACTGTGAAGAGGCAGGGAAATGCCAACTGGGCAAAAGGGAGTGAGGGGTGTGGGCAGTGGGGAGTCCGGAGGTGGTGGGGAGGTGATGCCTGGAGCCCACAAGTGGGCCCTCATTGATCGTCCTGTCCCTGGGGTCATGCCCCATGTCCTGTTACCACCAGCCTCCAGGACCCCCAAAGATGACACCCAAGGACCAGAGCACGAGTCAGTATACCCATCACTCCACGGCAGCGTATCCATGGAGGACCTGTCATATGAACAGCCTTGGACTGGGGTGGGCGGTGGTCACAAAACAGGCCCACGCTGGTCTGGCTGGTCCTAGGACTGGTTTCCCCCAGGTCCATTACTTCACGACTCTGCTTTGCAGGACAGAGGCGTCGACCCCTTGAGGCTGTTATTTCCCAAGCTCCAGGATCGACTCGCTTCCACCTGGCTCAGCCAATGAGGAAGAGGGGGAAGAGAGAAGCCGGCGTGTTTATCCCCTGCTCTCTCTGCTTCGGGGGCACGGCCAGCCACAGTCTCTGTGGTTCCAGCACCCATGCAGCCCTATCACGTGCTGGCAAGCCTCTTCCCTTTGTCCCCACCCCTACCTCACCAGTACCTGCAGCTGCCACTGCCGCCAGTGGTGTAACCGTATCCAGTTTGCTCCACCGAACTGCGTGGTGTGACCTCGCTTTCCCCGTCAGACTGTCTGACCTACTGTGCACCCACCCTGGCCACTTCTGCCAGCCCATCCTCTGATGTGCAGAGCCCTCCTGAGGCTCTCAGTTCTCACAAAGGCCCAGGCTCCTTGGCAGGTTCCAGACCCCCACTCTCCCTCCAGCTTCCTCTCCTGCCCTCCTCTGGCCAAAGAGAAAACCTTGCCAGTCTTAACTGCATCTTGTGCGCCAGGCCTTGTCCTTCAGGATGCCTTATCCTGGCCACTTCAGCTTAGCAGTATTGACCTATCAGAACCATCTCCTTCCTTCAGAACTCAGCTTGAATGCCCCCTCCTTCAGGAAGCCTCCCTGCTTGCACACCCTCTCTGTCCTCTGATCCTGGAGGTCTCTTCTGCCCCCTGCCCTGGCCTATCTCACCTACAACATTAGAACATGTACTAGGGATTTGCCCAGGCCTGGTCCCCAGCTCCATAAGGGCAGGACCAAGATATTCCCAGCCTCTTTCCCTACAGCTCCTGGCACAGAACCTTCCACAGAATATAGTCCTAACTGATAGCCTCCAGACTCATCACCTCTCCCGTCCAGCGGTCTTTCTAAAATTATCAGTTTACCTGCCTGGCCCTTCTGTAAACCCTGCAACAGCCCTCCTGTCCCCAGGATGGAGTCTTCACTCCTCAGCGTGCCCTAGAGGCCCTCCTTGATGTAACTGGGGCCGTGGTGGGTGCCCCAGACCGTCTACTGACTGGGCCTTCTTCTCCTTCTGTCCTGGTCCCCGCCCTACCCATCCCCCATCCCTGCTCAGCATTGGACACTTAGGTGGCAGATGGCAAATATGTAATAAACAAAATGTGACTCTTTGATGGACTTGCCAACCTGACCAAGCAAGTCCCATGGATTCCAGCAGTGCTTTAAGTCCTTTCCCATTTGCTGCTGGTTTTTAAGAACATGAGAGAGAGATTGAGGCTGACCCAGGCTTGAATCCAGGCTCCATCACTCACCAGCCCTCACTTCTCCAAGCTCCATCTCCCCCTTTCCTGCACTACATGGGTGCCTCCCTCGAAGGGCAGCAAAATGATCAGTAAGGGCGTTCCTAGCACACACTGCCGGTGCCCGGGAAGCACTGGGTAGTGCCTTTTCACTGACCAAGATACCCATCCCACCTGAATCTCTCTGCCCTTAGGGGAGTTTGGGGTCTATCCTTCCTGCAGGAAAACAGGTCCTTACCCCTGCATACTGCTGTGTTGGGGTCTCTGCTGCTCTCTGTCTCCCCACTTTAAACCCTCCTGCTTTCTTTTTCCCCAAACAGCTAGAAGACAGTCAGCCCCGCCCCCAGTCCCACAACTCAGCAATAGGCTCATACCCTGTAGATTAGAGCACGGAGAGCAAAAAATGTAGTCATGGTGGAGCAACTCAGGCATTTTAGAAGCATCTGTGCTTTGGGAAAATTGCCTACATCTTGACCCGCGGGGGTTCAGGTGTCCTCACTCCATCTCCCCCTGGCCACTTAGCTCTGAGGGCAGAGGTCCCAGAGCGCAGAATAGAAGCTCCACGGTTTCTGTGAACCAAGTGATGACGGAAATGAAGAGGCGTGTGGGATTCACCCCTCAGGAGGTCAGAAGTGTCTCTTCGGCAGAAACCTCAATTCAGATTGACAAATATTTAGGGAGTGGCTACCATACGCCAGTAACTAGGGGAGCAAAGACTGTGGGATTTTGAGAACAATATCTTTTCAACTCTGCTTCCTCTGGTCCTTGCATAGCGTCTGTGCCTGCAAAGGCTCGGGGAAGTAAAGGGGAAAGAAAGGAAAAGAAGAAAGGAGGAAGCAGAGTTCCTTGTGTGTGCCAGGATCTGGGATCCAGAGATGGGTAGGGAGTGATCCCTGGCCCTGCAGGACCTGGAGCATCCTGATGGCTCAAACATGAGGGCCTTTGAGATGGTCTGTCTCCCACCTCATGGCTCAGCTCTCTGAGGGCAGGCCCTCCCATCAGTTCTTCTCAGAGTGGGGCCATGAGTGTCCTCGGAGTCAGGAGGCCACCTAAGAGAGACCCAAGGGACTAGGAAAGCAGCCCAGTGCGAGGCCTTGTCAGCCGGCGCTCTTGCACCCCCGGTGGAAGGGAAGGTACTCACACAGTAGATACAGCAACAGCGACATCCCAGGTGGCTTCCTGGAGGAGGAAGGCATGGAGCAGAGCCTTGAAGGATAAGGTTTATCTGAATGGAAAGGAAGGTTCTTAAAAACCAGCAGCATATGAGCAAGAGGACAGGGCAGGAATACACAGGGGTGCATCAGGGAACACAGAGCAGGAAGTTAGTCAACAAATACATCAAGTGGAGGTTCCCTATAGAAGAGTATGTGTGTGTGTGTGTGTGTGTGTGTGTGTGTGTGTGTATAAAATAGATAGCCAACAAGGACTTACTGTAAGCACAGAGAACTGTACTCAATGTCTTGTAATAACCTATAATGGAGAAGACTCTGAAAAAGAATATGTATAACTGAATCACTGTGCTGTACACCTGAAACTAACACGGCATTGTAAATCAACTATACTTCAATGAAATTAAAAAATAATAATAAAATTAAATTAAGTGTTTTAAAATAGAAGAAAAGAAAAGCGGTACTAAGTGCCAATACAGCTATCAGCACGCACTGACAGCGCTATTGCCCTTAGATCTTTATCACCTGCTCTCACATGCACGGCTTCCTTCAATTGTCCCATTGGTCCTCTTAGCCACCCCTGATCAATGGCTTCTCATACTCAACTCGTCAGTCATTCCACACCCTTCCCTTATTCTTTAAGTTCCTACCATCTCCTCATGCCCTTTGCTCTCAGCACATGACCTGTGTGTCCCGCTTCACACAGAAATGGAGACTTTCTAGGAAGCTTCCTTTGTAGCCTCGCAAGCCAAGTTAGACATTCACTGCTGGCTGCCGTGAAAAGCATGAACACCTGCTTATGTGGCTGCCTTTCCTGCTAGACTGGGCATTCCTTGAGGGCCTGTCTTCCTTATCCCCCATCTCCTGGGCCCAGCCCATAATCTGGACAAGAGTAAGTGCTGAAAGATGATGAGTGACTCATACTTTCTTGTCAGGTGGGTATTATTTTTTCCGTTTAGTTAAGGGAAATTGGGCAGAGAAATTAATTGAACTGTCCAAGTTTCCCCTTCCAGTGAAAGGCAGAACCCACAACCCCTGATCCCAGGGTTGGCACTCTTCAGACCCTAAGATTGTCAAGAGAGAAGCCAACAGGTATCCCCAAAATGGGTCAGCCTTCCCACCTGGCCAAGAGGCTGCCATGTGCACCACCGCCCAAGGAGGCCCAGACAGCAGAGGTGGAGCCCCTGTGAAGGCAGTTGCTGTAGAGCTGACACGCCTGCTCGTTTCTGGTGCATATATGTGCTTCCCTGCCAGTCATCCGCAGACGGCACCGGATGAGCGGTCGGCTTCTGGAGAAGCTGCGTGGGTGGAGCGTGGCCAACATATGGCTCCCATGCCTTCCTGTTTATGCATGTTGATGTTTCCCCACGCTGTGTGCTGAGTCCGTATCTTCTGTTTGTTTTGAAGTTAGTACAATTAGTGAACTGGGCTTGACTTCTCTCTCTGTGCCAGCTCCTGGCTCACTTCTAACTGAATGGTTCCATTAGAGGCTTTTCCTGGGATGTGCGTCAATGCTGTGATACCATTTGCCCTTCCAGGGATGTGCCGACCAACGTACCACCCAGAGCGGGGGATGCCAAGTCAACAGCAGCAGAGAGGACAAGATATCGCGCTTTCCCTCACTTCAGCCTCTCTCTACAATCACAGTTGCCAGGACACAGGGTCCCCAAAAGGATGTTTTTAGGGGCCTTTCAGCACACACAGGTGGCAGTGCTTCATGTGACTCTGCCACTCCTTTGTTTAAAACCCCTCAAAGAGCCCTCTGTCCTGCAGGGTCCTTCAGAAGCACCTTTCATCCAGATCCATTGCCTTCCAGCCCTGCCCTACACTCACCTCCACACCCAGCTCTCCCGCAGTCCTGGAGCACTGGCTGTTGCGGTACTGCCCACTGGTGCTCTTGCTTCTTCCCAAACCTGGAGCGCCTTTCCTGCTCTGCCCCATATGGGATCGTCTGTGATACCACATATTGAGAACTGTTGTTATATTCCTGCCAAGTATGGTTTATTGTACCCATTCTACAGATGAAGACACTGAGGTACAGAAACGTTGAGTGACTTGTCCATGGTTACTCAGCTAGCAAGTAACAGAACTAGGATTTTGACCTGAGGCCTCTTTCACCACAAACTCTATGATTTTCAAAACTTGATGCTTCTATACCACACTCTCATCTCTCAGGATTCAGTTCCCCTCCTCTCCGAGGTCCTGACTCCCGTTTACCCTGCCAGAAGATTCTCTGTCTCCCTCCCCACCACCTCTCCAGGCAGACACCGAGCTGAGCACCTGAAATGCGGCACAGCCCTTTGTCTCTGTCGCCCCACTGGACCAGGAGCTCTGCAGGTGGGGAAGAGCTCATAGTTTGCCCGTGTCCCTGGCCCTTGTAAGATGCACAGACACACCTGTAGGTGATCACTGTACTGTTTCACTTCTTATTTTTATTTTTTAAGTTTAATTTTTTGTTTAATTTTTATACAATGTTTAAAGACTACTTCCCCTTTACAGTTATTACAAAATATTGGCTCTATTCCCCGTGTTGTGCAGTACATCTCTGAGCTCATCTTAATAGTTTGTGCCTCCCACCCCCTCCCGCTACATTGTTTTAAAATGAACTAACTAGTGGGTGACAAAGCCTGTAAGTTCAAAGGGCAGCAAGAACTACAACATGTTTTCCCCAGAGTGACACATCCCTTTCTCCTCGTTACAATACCTGACATGCTTTTGGAGTTTCCAGACTTTCTACTCAAAAGGCTACCTGCTTCCTCTTGAACAGTGTTCCTGTGCTACAGCTCTGCTCACCTAGTGTGGCGTGCGCGTCCCTGGTGGAGGCTGGCAGATGGCTGCCCTGGGCACATGGCTGGCCCGTGTCTCCCACCCTCTCTTGCGGAGACGTGTGGCCACGTGACTGACACGTGGCCATGATGTGGACCCTTCCTAGGCTGCAAACACTCATGTAAATTCTGACTCCTGTGGAGCGACTTTTACAGAAAATAGGGTGGAGTTCCCTGCCTTGCTCATCAATGCCGGTCTGCACAAGCTCAGCCCTCATGGGAGGAGGTCCGTAACCCTCCTCTGTCCCGGCCCTTGTGCAGCTCCTTCACCGGCAAGCCAAACTCCCTGTACTTCCTCCACCTCCACATGGAGACATGGATTGGCACCCACACTGAAGGGGATGGAGGACACTTGCAAGCCCCCACTGGATATGCTGTGACGCTGCAGCTTCCCCTTGACCCACCCTGAGATGCTGTGGGGCACTCACCCATCTGAGCCTCCCTGTGGCCGCACCCAGGCCCATCTGGGGGGCAAAGGGTGACAGCACATCACGGGACTCCTCCGAGCAACGCAAGCTGGTCGCCACCCTGAGCAGGGCAGGGGTGGGAAGAGGAGGCCAGGCAGGGCCTGGGACACTAGGAGGAAAAGAGCAGGCGGCTGAAGGCCTGTCGTAGTGAAGCAAGGAGGCAGCAGGAGGTGGGACCATGAATGAGCTGAGGGTCAGCCTTGGGTCCAAGCTTCATTGTCCCTTGTACCCATGTGCTTCACTTACAGAACACAAGTTCAAAGGTCGATTATTATGAATTTCAAGACAGCGACCACAGAGCATTAAACCCCAAGTGTGGGACCCTTCTAAATGCAGGGCCCTGTGTGACTGCACTGGCTGTGCACCCATGAAGCTGGTCCTGGGCTAGATGGAGGGTCAGTAACCATGGGGTCTCTAGAGAGTCAAGAAAAGAAGAGCAGGGGGGGAAATGGGTTATCAGGATGAACACCAGGAGGAGGTGAAACCTGGGGAGACGTGACCAGGCAGAGGGGAGGAGAGGGGCTATCACAGCCCATCCCATGCTGGACACAGGAGAGGAAGACCCCGCCCTTTGTTCTGTACCCATGGTTCTCACAGTGTGGTCCCCAGCCAAGCAGTATCAGCATCACCTGGGAACTTGTTAGAAATGGACACTCTCAGGTCTCACCACAGGTTCAGTGAATCAGAAACTCAAGGGTGGGACCCAGCAATCCGCATTGCAATGAGCCCTCAAGGTGATGGCAGAAGCTCTGGTCTAGCTAGCAGGGTGTGTAGACCACGAACTCTCACATTGATCCCAGAGAACAGGAAACCCACAACAGAAACAGTGAACCCCATTTCTGCTACTTACCTAGCTGTGAGACCTTGGGTGACTCAGTTAACCTCTCTACCTCCACTCCCATCTGTAAGACGATAAGGATCCCACCTCATAGGGTTGTCCTGATGATGGAATGACTTGAGACATGTAAGAGTACCTAGCACATAATAAGTGTTTGTTAAATAAAATAATGATGGAAATTCATATTGATCAAACACGCATTATATACCTGGCACTGGGCTCTGCTTGTGGTGATGATTTCATTTGATTCTTACACAGGTTGTTGCTTTTCTTCTCATCCTCTTTTGCAATAAAGGAAGCTTGGGGAGTAAGTCCCCGAGGCCAACAGAAACTGCATTCTGGGTCTACTGCTTACTGGCCACACGGTATTGAGCCTTACTTTGGTCCTCTCTGAAGAGGAGATGAAAGCATCTGCCTAATTTGGTTGCAATGAGGATGAAATAAAGTCCTGAAATGAACCTGGTACATAGTAGTCCCTTATCACATGCTGGCTCTTTCACAGTAATGTGTATTCTGTGACATTCTGTGGGTCCTGCTCACCCCCAGCTGCGATGTTCTTTGCCAGATGAGGTTTCTCTACCGTTTCTCCCTGGCTCTTAATTGCCGCATCTCTCTTGAAGCCCCGCTAATAAGAGAAAAAACTCCCTCCCATCATTTCCAGACCTTGCCATTTGAAGCAGCTGGGGATGGCAGCCTGGGCTTTCCCTTTGTCTTGGCCATTTGTCCTGTTTTCCTCTTCGAAGAAGGTATATAAATATTCAGAGAACACTGGCGTTTAGATGCCCTACAATTTAGGGATCTACTTAAAATTAAGCGTGCTGAATAAAAGTCCATTATGAGTTGCTCTAAACCCCTATAACATACCATCGCCAACACCCCGGAGAGCGGGTTCTTTGCAACTTCATAAACAGGGTGAGTTGTGGGTGTCTCAGCTGCACTTGGCTCTACCTCGGTTCCTTCTCGTAAATGTGGATCGGACCCTTGAAACGCTGTGTGTATGAGCCTGGCAGAGGGCACCAAGCCCAGCCTAGGATTGAGGATCCATTAAAGAATTATGTCCTGGTGCAGTCTCCGTGTAACCTCTGAACGGAGGTGAAGAGCAAACTGAGAGAGAGTTTAGGAAAACCAGCACATAAATCTCAAGGTCTGAAATGTCCTTCCTCCTTTTACACCTGCATATCTGCTTGTCTGGACGATCTGGAAGCTTCCTCACACTCCCCCTGCAGGGGCCTCCTGTGGGTGTGATGGGCTGAGGCACCTTACCCCAGCGCCTAGGACGGGGCCTTTGGACTATCTCCAATGAAGCCTTTCCCACTCCTTTCTCTGGTAAAATAAACTTACAGTTCAAGGGAAGAACTACACACACACACACACACACACACACACACACACACACACACATTGTACCAATGTCTTTTTCTTGGTTTTTATATTATACTACTATGACATAAAATGTAGCTATTGGGAGAAATTGAGTGAAGGGGACGCAGGACCTCTCTGGACTGCTTTCCTGTCAATCTGTGATTATTTAAGTTAAAAAAAATTCAAAGGGAGACACTAAGTTTTTTGCACAGGCTCTGGACACGCAGGCTCAGCGGCCATGGCTCATGGGCCCAGCCGCTCCGCGGCATGTGGGATCTTCCCGGACCGGGGCACGAACCCATGTCCCCTGCATCGGCAGGCAGACTCTCAACCACTGCGCCACCAGGGAAGCCTGACACTAAGTTTTGAAGAGTGCATTCTAGGCTGCTTGGTGAATGGCGCGTGATGTGAAGGGGCTGTCACCACTTGCCCTAGGAAACAGTTTCCTGAAAGGGTTTGAGTGATCTAGGTTTTTTTGTAAACTGATCCTTTTGATTTAAACTCCAGGAAGGAAATTTGATTCACTAGACATTTGCAAAACTATCTACTAAGTACCCTGCTCTATGCTAGACTGTTGAGTTTGAAATTTATTAATTATAATTAAACACCAATATTACATTATAGAGAGTACTATGTTTTATACTATACCGAGACCAATAAGTCTTCACACAGGCTAGTCCCTTAGTCAGCACATAAAATTTTCATTGATTGGTTGGCTGATTCCATGCTGTTTTTCCTGTCTAAGTCTTGACTAATTTCAATTCAATAAACGGTTCCACAAATGCCTATTGAGCACCTATGATGTAAAGTCTGGGGCTCAACAAATACCAATCAAACCAATTATGTGCTCAGTGTAGTGGGACTCAAGTAGGTGAGGCTAATCTGGCCGAACTGTACTGATCTTAGCAATGGCAGTCACAGGGCACTCTGCATGTTGTTTGTTGCAACCACTCTGTGTGGCAGGTAGTATCATCATCATCATCATCCTCTGCATCATCATCATCATTGTCCCCATTTCATAAATAAAGTAGAGAAGTGGAATAACTCACCCGAGTTCACACAGCTAGTGAGTAGTAGAGTTGGAATTCAAACCTATAGTATGATTGGAGAGTCTAAGATTTTGACCTTACACTGCACTGCCTCTTTCTAAGAGACAGAACCAAAAAGTGTACAAAGGGCTATGGGATCACCTAGGCAGGAGGGATTCACTCTAGGATAAAGGATGAAAGAGCTCCCAGAGGAGATGACATCAGAGCTGAGTTCTGAAGAGTAAAAGGTCGGTCAGCAGAGCTGGAGGTCAGAGAAAGTGAATCACCAGACTGAGCAGTCACTCTGGTATCCTCCTTAGCTCTGTGCACCAAGCCCTGTTTCCTTCATCACTGCCTGGTGATGCCTGTATTTCAAAGCCCTAGGAACTCAAGTCCTGTGGGACCAGATATGTCCACCATCCATGCAACCTGTCCCTTGCTTTTGAGCTCTCCAGGAGAACTCGCTCTCGCCATCTGAAGGTGCAGGTTTGTCTTCTGGAGCTAGCTTAGTTGTCTCTCCTGGTTCTCTGGGTTGCAATGGCTTTTTGCTACCCAAACGTGGCAACGATATCTTTAAGTGCTCAGATAAGAATTTTTTACTGTGGAAAAAGGCCGCATATAACATGAAATTTACCTTCTTAATCAATTTTTAAGTGTACAATACAGTATTGGTCACTATGGGCACATCGTACAGCAGATCTTTAGAAATTTTTAATCTACCATGACTGAAATTCGGGTATGAATTTGAAGACAGGGACTTGAAACCCAAGCAGTGGTTTGGGCACTGTCCAAGGTCCTAAAATACTAATACCGGAGCAGCAGTGTCTCTGTGAGTCATCAGAAAATGCTAGAACAGACAAAGACCCTTAGCCACTATTCTATTCAACTATCTTATCAGTGTTGGAGATGAGATAGAAATCAGAGAGATAAAGGCAGAAGGTGAAAGGTTTTCCTTAAATAAAATAAGCTAGAAAAAAACATACACGAGACTGCCTTGGAAATTGCAGAGTTCAAAAGGCAGGTCATTTTTCCTAAGAGGACACTGTGGCCCCAGTCTAATGCGCACCGGATGGGGAGTTCACTGAACTCTAGTCCAAATCCCAGCTCTGCTCCTCAGATAGTAATACCTTCCATTCCAACCTCACAATGATCAAAAATAAAAATGAGATACTGCAGGAGAAAGCACTTTGGTATCACGGAAGCAATAACACATAAGATATTGTTATTACTAGTAGAGTAATAAATAGTGAAGCATGCAGTGCCATGTTAGACAGATTTGTTCCTGCCAAATAAAAATCTCTTAGGTTCTGATTCTCTCACAAATGCTCTAGAGTAAAGCTCTAAGTCCTCTTTTTATGGAATCAGCCAAGCCTGTTAATAAAAAGAAGGCAGCTCCCTTTGGAAGAACACTCATCCCTGATGTATCTCAAGTGATAAGGCAGGACATTTGACAATGACCTAATGACAGGACAGGAAATTCACCTTCTCTGGGACAGATAATGAGGGGTCAGAACAAGCAGAGGGGTTGTAGTTCTGAGCCTGTTAATCTGAACAACAAGGCCCAGAGGTGAAGCTGGGCAGGAGGTTATGCTACCCAACCCCAGGCTAAAAACACAGTCACATCACATCCAAGAGACTCAAAACATGTTTATTCATTCCACAAACACGGTGGACTCCCTGCATTCCGTGGTCTCTACCATCCCGTAACTCTCTGGAAAAGGTGGCAGAAGTAATGTTATGATGTATCTTGAGCTTTCCACTAAGGACTTTAAATATCATCCTTAACATTTGCCTGAAACAGTTAAATAGAAGAATAGAAAGGTCAGTCTTGGTTTTTTGAAAGATAGTGGGGCTCCCATGGAGACAGAAAGAGCAATTAAGGGCAGGTATCTCAGCAAAAGGGAATGAATTCTAAACTAATAGGGAAAAGAGATGGAGAGGAAGGTGCAGTTTCCGGAAGTAATTTGATGGAAGACTCTTGTCTGATAGGCTTAGGGAAGGGAGGGGAATTCTAGAATGTTATCTAGATTCCTGGATTGGCATCTCGAGCTGACATTGGTGCCATTTATAAGACTATTGAATACAGAAGGAGAAGGAACAAGCTTGGGGAGGTGGGATGGTGACGATGATGAATTCTGTTGGGCATATGGTAAGTTTGGAGGCCCTGGGGGCAGGCGCAGTCCTTGGTGGAGATAGGTTTGGGATGCAGGCAGAGCTCTGGGCTGGACTGAGAGTTGTCAGCAAGTGGATGGTAGTTAAAATCAAGGGGTGGGCGCTTGGCCGGGCAGCAGGTTGACAATGAAGACGTCACAGATCCAAGACCAGAAACTTGGGGAAGCCAGCCTACAATGAAGCAGAGAGGGTCTCATGGGAGACCAAGAAGGACCAACCAAAGAAGTGGGAGGAAACCCAGGACAGAGTGATGTCAGGTGATGTGCCAGAATCCCCAGAAGTAGGATTTCAGTCAAATTTGCCCAGAATGAACAACACCAGCTCTTCAAGTTCTAAACTTCCCAAAGAAGTATAGAGTGGAATGTTCCCTGAGTACCAGGCTTTTCTGGAAAGTCTGCTGAGGAACCAGAGAATCAAAAGACACAACTCCTGCCCTCAAAGTACCTCGATCTAGGGTATGGACCCTGAGGGATGTGAGGAGTCAGAGAAGGTTCAGGGAACATGGCAGTACTTAGGAAGGCTTTGTGGAGAGGGGACTTGACACTAGCAAGGTGGAAAAGTGTTGGAACTAGACTGGGGAACCACAAAATAGAAACAAAGAACAGAATGGAAAGGAACAAGGTCCCTGTGGAATGCACCTTGCCTGGAATTCTCACTGTGTTATTACCTATACTCTGCCTTGCAGCCAAATTAAACGACATGAATTCCTCTAAAACTCTAAGCTCTATCTGCTTGCAGGTCTTTGCACGTGCTGTGTCCGCTACCTGGGCTGACTTACACTCCTTCTACAAATGCACATCCTGCTCCAGACTGATCAACAGACTGTGAACTCGCTGAGGGCAGAAACTGTATCTGATCTATATATCCCTAGCTCAAACTTAATGCTATTAAATTCACACTATCACATTTGTTAAACTAAATAACTGAATGCTAAAAGCAGCTTGCGTAGGCTGGAAGAGGCAGGGAAGATGCTCTGAGAAGCCATGTGGTTTTTAACTGATTCACCAGGTGTTTGAATTTATAAATTTGCTTTACATTATTCCAGTGTAAGACCAACTGGCAGATCAATAGATTTTATAGTGGCAGTGTGAGGTTTAAATTAGATTTGGGGAGAAGCAAACGTCATCTCCAGATTGAGAAGTTTTTTTTTTTTTTTTTTTTTTTAGCCTATCAACATTTTAACTACAAAAAGCATTTTAATCCAAAGCAGACTGGGTAATCACTTCTGAAATATTGCAACGTACCAGTAACAGATCCCTGGGAGCCTGGGAGCTCAGCTTTATGGAAAGATAAATGTTTCTCTCTTTGACTTTTTAATATTCAGAGAGTTCTTGACTTGGGAGAATTGCGGTTGACCAGTTACCACTTCGTACTGTGCTGGGCTGAGCCCATCCAGTTATCCAGCCCCATTCCAAGAGCGCTGATAGGGCATGACTTCCTGGAGGCACCAGGCTCAGCACGATTTCTCCAGTTTCATATTTGCTAAGGCCGAATTTGCTCATTAAACATTTTATTGTATTAAAAAATAAATTCCTCCTAGCTGGAATCACTCCTCTATCCCCCTCTCAACGCACCTCACTGCAGTGAATGCAGGCTCTGCAGCCAGACTGCTTGGGTTCAAAACCTGTTTTCTACCCTTTCTAGCTGAAGGATCCTGGAGAAGTCGCTTAACTTTCCTGAGACTCAGTTTCCTCACTTATAAAGTGGAGATTATAATTCACCTACCTCATAGGGCAATTGTTCTCAGCTGGGAGCAATTTTGCCTCCAGGGGACACTTGAGTGTCTGGAGACATTTTTGATTGTCAGGATTGGTGGCGAGTGCTATCAGTATCTAGCAGATAGAGGCCAGATGCTGCTAAACATCCTACAGGACATCCCACAGGACAGCTTCCATAGCAGAGAATTATCCAGCCCAAACTGTCGACAGCACAGAGATTGAGAAACCCTGCTCACAGGGTTATTATGAAGCACTTGATACATGTCACCCTCTCCCCACCTCATCATCAAAATCCCATCAATTCCTTGGCCTCTAGCTCCCTTGTTCAAAATCCTCCTCTCATCTGTTCTTCACCCCATAACTGCCACAAAGATCCTGATGAAATCTCGCATCTCTTCACACCTGAGACCTTCGTCTATCCCTAATTTATCTTCCTCGGTTCCCACCCCAGAGCAAACTGTGGGTTCCTCACTGCCAGGGCTTGGTATTTTCCTCTATGTGTCTTCAGTATCAATTGCAATGCCTGGCACATGGTGGGTGCCAAGTGAATGTTTGTTGGACCAGCTTGAGATACACACCTTGCTGAACTATCAGATCATCCATTCCAATACTCTCACAGGCACTAACCCCCAAAAGATTGCCCAAAGGTAAAATCTCAGCCATCTCTCCCAAAGTCCCAACCTCCACTTGTAACTTAATTTCCCACCACCCTACATGAACTTTTCTTTCAAACCACACTGTCATGTTCATTGTCTACAAAGCACATCTTAGTTAGTCTCGTTTCTGTACATTTGCTCAATCCATGTCCCCTACCTTGGTTCCTCCTCCCTTCTTTTCACATAACCAAATTCTCTCCATCCTTCAAACCCAAACCCAAACCTACCTCCTCCCAAAAGCTTTCCTGATGACTCCAATCCATCAGCCACTGTCTATTTCTCTTTCTCTGCACATGGTCACTTTGGGCAGAATGCTTCTCTTTCTGAGACTCAGTTCCCTCATCTGTGAGGCAAGCATTGATGGAGTCTTTTATGCAGCCCCAAATTCACCAACTTTCTCCAATCAAGTATTAAAACTATGGAGAAATAGGGCAAAGTTTGAGAAATAACTCTGCAGTCTATATCCATAGACGTTCTTAATATTATTTGAGTATATCTCCTAGCTTTCTCATGATTTAAATTGTCTAATTCTTCCTATTAAAGTAAGAAGGAGAGATCATTTTATTTAATTATTTGGGGAAGGGGAGATCAGGAAAAACCAAATAGTTTTTAAAATCCCAGTCCCTTGTCTCTCTGTGCTCCTTAGCCCCAGGCTCTCAGAGTGGAAGGTTGACCATATGTTCCAATAAGCTTCACCCTCAGAAGTTTTAGCTTCCATTAATAAATGTAATTGAGAGCAATGAAACATTTGGATCTCACTTTAATAAGTCACCACAACGTAAATGAAGACAGTGGTTGACAGGAGCCTTTTGTCCTGGAAAAGGAGACATCTCTTCCCACTGCAGCCTGCTGTTTGGGGGAGGGGCTCAGGATGGAGGATGAGACTGCTGGGCGTATGTATAGAGAGCTACCTGCAGATGAGGTTTGAAGGGTCCTGAGAAGCCCCCATCCCCCTTGCATCTCTGCCATCCATCTGATACAGCTCCTGAAATCCCACTAGTAGGGGCTCAATTCATGCCTACCCACATCTGGCTCCTCCCTCAAGGTTCACTCCTAGCCCTACCTTTGAAACTAATCCTGTTCTTACTCTGGGAGAATTTAAGAAGGTTGAGTGGGGAGTAGAAAAAGTTCCAGGAATTTTTGCACTCTTTGGAGAACCTAATGAATTGGTCTGTTTTAGGTGGTAATAATTCAATAATTAATTTACAGTCACACACTCATTCAGAAACCCTAGCCTCAAACTGTCACAGCTGAAATGTAATGGATGAAGATGAAAAAAGAGGTTCCTGTCCTTGGATCTTCTTATCTAATCTGGGAAGCAACCCCACAAGGGTAAAGCCATCAGGGAGAAGGGAAGGAACAGCCTTGGTGCCTGGCGGCTGACAGCTGCCACAAAAACCTATCCAATGTCTGACCAAGGGGAGTGGTTCTTTCACTCACACATTTGGCAGACGCGGTGTGTCAAGATGTCCCCTAAATTCTCTGGGGTTAGTCCACTGGTTTTGCATTATGGAGGGCAGATGCGTACACCCTTGACCCAACAACCCCACTTCTAGATATTTATCATACAGATACACTTACACGTGTGCAAGGTGGTACATAGGCAGGCATATTTGTGCAACATTGTGGTAGCAAATAATTGGAAACAACCTACACGTACATCGAAAGAGGATGGTTAAATAGATTATAGTACAGCTGCGAAAAAAAAGGCATGATGGATACCTAAATCAAAAGCAATCCAGTATGCTTTGTTAAATTAAGAAAGCAAGATGCACGGCAAAGTGTGTGTGTGGGAATATTATTCAGAATATCTGTCTGTGTTTGTAAATGCACAGTCCCCAGAAGAACACACACGGAGCTGGTAATGGTGATCAGATCTGGGACAAAGACTGGGTGGAAGAGGAGGTAAAAGGATGGCTTACTCTTTTTTGTGTTTCCTATTTGTATCCTTTTGAATGTGTGCCAAATGTGTATTTGCAAAGAATAAGTAACTTTACAAAAGGAAAGAAAAGCAAGGGTTTTGTATGAGGGTGTGAGTCTCAGCCCTTCTACCTACAAGCTGTATACCTGGGGTGGGCTGTTCAACCTCGCTGAGCTTTCGTTTCCTCAGTTTCTAGGCATGGATAATGTTATCTTCCACATCAGATTATCATGAGGACTAGAGGAGACAGTGGTCCATGCTAGAGGCTCAGTAAGTGGTACTCACAGCCACCAGCATCCCGGTTACCAACATCACAGCAAGTGAAGAGCACCGAGTGTCAAAAAGGCAAGTGTCAGCCTAAAGGCTGGCTAGTGGCTGCATCAGAAGATGGTCTTTCTCTCTCCTTGGTCACAGGCTGATTCCTAACACTGACCAAGACTGACCCTGACCTTGAACTCACTGTACTCCTAAATCCTGTCCAAGTAACTCCCTAGTTATGGCTCTAGTCATGAGCAGGGCAGGGTGTTGGCCTAAGTGTAGATTGCAGGAGAAACAGAAAAACAGTAGAGAGCCAAGCTAGAGGTGTGGCTGTGACAATCTTGGTTTAACAGCTCTCCAGTAAAACTGCCCTCACTGCTGGCAAGAGTGTGAATTGGTCCAACACTTTACAGAACCGTTAGGCAGTATTGACTGGAGATAAACATAAACACACCCTATAATCAGCAATTCCATTTCTCAATATATACCCAACAGAAATGATTGCATATGTCCACACAAAGACTTGCACATGAATGTATGTTCATAGCAGCTTTATGTATGTCAAAAAATGATAACCACAAAAATGTCCATCATTAGAAGAATGGGTAAGCAAATCATGGTATACTCATGCAACGGAATACCACCCGGAATTAAGAAAGAATAAACTGCTTGTGCCCCAGGGAGATCAGCTCGGTGCTTTGTGACCACCTGGAGGGGTGGGATGGGGAGGGTGGGAGGGAGGGATACACAAGAGGGAAGAGATATGGGAACATATGTATATGTATAACTGATTCACTTTGTTATAAAGCAGAAACTAACATACCATTGTAAAGCAATTATACTCCAATAAAGATGTAAAAAAAAAAAATAATTAAAAAAAAAAACTACTTGTGCCCAACACAACATGGGCAAATCACACAGATGTCAGTCATATTGGATTTTTTAAAAATTCAGACACAAAAGTAAATATACTGTATGTATTCAGCAACTGGCAAAATTTATCAATAGTGACAGAAGTCAAAGTACTCCTTACCGTGGGAGGGTAGGTACTGAGTGGGAAGCGGCACAAAGGAAACTTCTTGGGTGCTCGAAGTGTTCAATACTCTCATCTGGATGGTGTCACGTGGGCATCTACGTAGGCAACAAATCAAGCTGTGCCCTCAAGATTAGTGCATTCGGGCTTCCCTGGTGGCGCAGTGGTTGAGAGTCCGCCTGCCGATGCAGGGGACGCGGGTTCGTGCCCCGGTCCGGGAAGATCCCACATGCCGCGGAGCGGCTGCGCCCGTGAGCCATGGCCGCTGAGCCTGCGCGTCCGGAGCCTGTGCTCCGCAACGGGAGAGGCCACAATGGTGAGAGGCCCGCGTATCGCAAAAAAAAAAAAAAAAAAAGATTAGTGCATTCAATCCATTTTATGATGTGTATATTATAATACAATACATCTCAACTAAAGAAGAAAAAAAGATGTACTAACAAAATAAATAAACCTCTCATAAAATTTTCCCAACTTGCCCCTGCTCTGACCCACCCTCGTTGGCCAGGAAGTCCATCCTGTTATCTAAGTTGTCATCCTTCCCACGCAGGGCTAAGCCTCCCCCTTCTGGCTCTGTTCAAATTGGTCCAGGAAAACATATCTACTGGAATGGCCACTTTCCTAAGAGGCCACCTTGTCACTTGGCGTCTGGTCATGTCAGCCATGTCCCTCCACTGTGGGGACAACGGGTCCCACTCCTCACGATTCCACGCACGCGCGCTTGGGCGGGACTCACTAGCGTGGAGCAAGGGAGCGGGCTGCTCTCCTTCAGGCCGTCCAGCTCCCTCCTGGGAAGCCGGTGCCCAAAGTGGGATGGCGCCTCTGATCAGCAGAGGAACAGAAATCCACCTGCAACTTCAAGGAGGGGGTCCTTTGTTATGTGTTTGGTGTCAAAACAAGAGAGAAACAGATGGAAATCAGAAGGGCTGATGCTCCGGTCTGAGGTCTTTGGAGGCTGCTGGCTTCCTCTCTAAGCTCCCTCTGCTGGTTCTTTGGAAAATACATCTGCTTGGCCAGGATCTATGCTCAGGACTGAACTGGCCGCAGCCAGGGTACTCCGTGCTAGAAAGCTCCTTTCACGTGTCATCCTCCTTTCCCATCTTTTCCCTGGAGTCCGCGGAGGGCCTACCACGGATCTCCCAACCAGCTTCATGGCAGGAAAGCCAGGACGCCAAGGGAAGAGGGACTGTGACCTTCAGCCAGGTGATCATTTTGTCATCCTCTCTGTCCCCCAACACACACACACACACACACACACACACACACACACACATTCACACACACACGCACACACACATGTTTCCTTTTTTTTATTTTTGACATCTTTATTGGAGTATAATTGCTTTACAATGGTGTGTTAGTTTCTGCTTTATAACAAAGTGAATCAGTTATACATATACATATGTTCCCATATCTCTTCCCTCTTGCGTCTCCCTTCCTCCCACCCTCCCCATCCCACCCCTCTAGGTGGTCACAAAGCACCGAGCTGATCTCCCTGTGCTATGGGGCTGCTTCCCACTAGCTATCTATTTTACATTTGGTAGTGTATATATGTCCATGCCACTCTCTCACTTTGTCACAGCTTACCCTTCCCCCTCCCCATAGCCTCAAGTCCATTCTCTAGTAGGTCTGTGTCTTTATTCCTGTCTTACCCCTAGGTTCTTCATGACGTTTTTTTTTTCTTAGATTCCATATATATGTGTTAGGAAATGGTAATTGTCTTTCTCTTTCTGACTTACTTCACTCTGTATGACAGACTCTAGGTCCATCCACCTCACTACAAATAACTCAATTTCGTTTCTTTTTACAGCTGAGTAATATTCCATTGTATATATGTGCCACATCTTCTTTATCCATTCATCTGTCAATGGACACTTAGGTTGCTTCCATGTCCTGGCTATTGTAAATAGAGCTGCAATGAGCATTTTGGTACATGACTCTTTTTGAATTATGGTTTTCTCAGGGTATATGCCCAGTAGTGGGATTGCTGGGTCATATGGTAGTTCTATTTGTAGTTTTTTAAGGAACCTCCATACTGTTCTCCACAGTGGCTGTATCAATTTACATTCCCACCAACAGTGCAAGAGGGTTCCCTTTTCTCCACACCCTCTCCAGCATTTGTTGTTTCTAGATTTTTGATGATGGCCATTCTGACCGGTGTGAGATGATATCTCATTGTAGTTTTGATTTGCATTTCTCTAATGATTCATGATGTTGAGCATTCTTTCATGTGTTTGTTGGCAATCTGTATATCTTCTTTGAAGAAATGTCTATTTAGGTCTTCTGCCCATTTTTGCATTGGGTTGTTTGTTTTTTTGAGATTGAGCTGCATGAGCTGCTTGTAAATTTTGGAGATTAATCCTTTGTCAGTTGCTTCATTTGCAAATATTTTCTCCCATTCTGAGGGTTGTCTTTTGGTCTTGTTTATGGTGTCCTTTGCTGTGCAAAAGCTTTGAAGTTTCATTAGGTCCCATTTGTTTATTTTTGTTTTTATTTCCATTTCGCTAGGAGGTGGGTCAAAAAGGATCTTGCTGTGATTTATGACATAGAGTGTTCTGCCTATGTTTTCCTCTAAGAGTTTGATACTGTCTGGCCTTACATTTAGGTCTTTAATCTATTTTGAGTTTATTTTTTTGTATGGTGTTAGGGAGTGTTCTAATCTAATATTTTTACATATACCTGTCCAGTTTTCCCAGCACCACTTATTGAAGAGGCTGTCCTTTCTCCACTGTACATTCCTGCCTCCTTTATCAAAGATAAGTTGACCATTTGTGTGTGGGTTTATCTCTGGGCTTTCTATCCTGTTCCATTTATCTATATTTCTGTTTTTGTGCCAGTACCATACTGTCTTGATTACTGTAGCTTTGTAGTATAGTCTGAAGTCAGGGAGCCTGATTCCTCCAGCTCCGTGTTTTGTTCTCAAGATTGCTTTGGCTATTTGGAGTCTTTTGTGTTTCCATACAAATTGTGAAATTTTGTGTTCTAGTTCTGTGAAAAATGCCATTGGTAGTTTGATAGGGATTGCATTGAATCTGTAGATTGCTTTGGGTAGTAGAGTCATTTTCACAATGTTGATTCTTCCAATCCAAGAACATGGTATATCTCTCCATCTATTTGTATCATCTTTAATTTCTTTCATCAGTGTCTTATAATTTTCTGCATACAGGTCTTTTATCTCCTTAGGTAGGTTTATTCCTAGGTATTTTATTCTTTTGGTTGCAATGGTATATGGGAGTGTTTTCCTGATTTCACTTTCAGATTTTTCATCATTAGCGTATAGGAATGCCAGAGATTCCTGTGTATTAATTTTGTATCCTGTTACTTTACCAAATTCATTGATTAGCTCTAGTAGTTTTCTGGTACCATCTTTAGGATTCTCTATGTATAGTATGATGTCATCTGCAAGCAGTGACAGCTTTACTTCTTCTTTTCCGATTTCGATTTGTTTTATTTCCTTTTCTTCTCTGATTGCTGCAGCTAAAACTTCCAAAACTATGTTGAATAAGAGTGGTGAGTGGGCAACCTTGTCTTATTCCTGATCTTAGTGGAAATGGTTTCAGTTTTTGATGATTGAGGACGATGTTGGCTGTGGGTTTGTCATATATGGCCTTTATTATGTTGAGGTAAGTTCCCTCTATGCCTACTTTCTGCAGGGTTTTTATCATAAATGGGTGTTGAATTTTGTTGAAAGCTTTCTCTACATCTGTTGAGAGGATCATATGGTTTTTCTCCTTCAATTTGTTAATATGGTGTATCATGTTGATTGATTTGCATATGTTGAAAAATCCTTGCATTCCTGGAATAAGCCCCACTTGATCATGGTGTATGATCCTTTTAATGTGCTGTTGGATTCTGTTTGCTAGTATTTTGTTGAGGATTTTTTGCATCTATGTTCATCAGTGATATTGGCCTGTAGTTTTCTTTCTTTGTGACATCTTTGTCTGGTTTTGGTATCAGGGTGATGGTGGCCTCGTAGAATGAGTTTGGGAGTGTTCCTCCTTCTGCTATATTTAGGAAGAGTTTGAGCAGGATGGGTGTTAGCTCTTCTCTAAATGTTTGATAAAATTCGCCTGTGAAGCCATCTGGTCCTGAGCTTTTGTTTGTTGGAAGATTTTTAATCAGTTTCAATTTCAGTGCTTGTGATTGGTCTGTTTATATTTTCTATTTCTTCCTGATTCAGTCTTGGCAGGTTGTGCATTTCTATGAATTTGTCCATTTCTTCCAGGTTGTCCATTTTATTGGCATAGAGTTGCTTGTAGTAATCTCTCATGATCTTTTGTATTTCTGCAGTGTCACTTGTTGCTTCTCCTTTTTCATTTCTAATTCTATTGATTTGAGTCTTCTCCCTTTTTTTCTTGATGAGTCTGGCTAATGGTTTATCAATTTTGTTTATCTTCTCAAAGAACCAGCTTTTAGTTTTATTGATCTTTGCTATTGTTTCCTTCATTTCTTTTTCATGTATTTCTGATCTGATTTTTATGATTTCTTTCCTTCTGCTAACTTTGGGGTTTTTTGCTCTTCTTTCTCTAATTGCTTTAGGTGCAAGGTTAGGTTGTTTATTCGAGATGTTTCCTTTTTCTTAAGGTAGGATTCTATTGCTATAAACTTCCCTCTTAGAACTGCTTTTTCTGCATCCCATAGGTTTTGGGTCATCGTGACTCCATTGTCATTTGTTTCTGGGTAGTTTTTGATTTCCTCTTTGATTTCTTCAGTGATCACTTCGTTATTAAGTAGTGTATTGTTTAGCCTCCATGTGTTTGTACATTTTACAGATCTTTTCCTGTAATTGATATCTAATCTCATAGTGTTGTAGTTGGAAAAGATACTTGATACAATTTCAATTTTCTTAAATTTACCAAGGCTTGATTTGTGACCCAAGATGTGATCTATCCTGGAGAATGTTCCATGAGCACTTGAGAAAAATGTGTATTCTGTTGTTTTTGGATGGAATGTCCTATAAATATTAATTAAGTCCATCTTGTTTAATGTATCATTTAAAGCTTGTGTTTTCTTATTTATTTTCATTTTGGATGATCTGTCCATTGGTGAAAGTGGGGTGTTAAAGTCCCCTACTATGAATGTGTTATTGTCAATTTCCCCTTTTATGGCTGTTAGTATTTGCCTTGTGTATTGAGGTGCTCCTATGTTGGGTGCATAAATATTTACAATTGTTATATCTTCTTCTTGGATCGATCCCTTGATCATTATGTAATTTCCTTCTTTGTCTCTTCTAATAGTCTTTATTTTAAAGTCTATTTTGTCTGATATGAGAATTGCTACTCCAGCTTTCTTTTGGTTTCCATTTGCATGGAATATATTTTTCCATCTCCTCACTTTCAGTCTGTATGTGTCCCTAGTTCTGAAGTGGGTCTCTTGTAGACAGCATATATATGGGTCTTGTTTTTGTATCCATTCAGCCAGTCTGTGTCTTTTGGTGGGAGCATTTAATCCATTTACATTTAAGGTAATTATCGATATGTATGTTCCTATTCCCATTTTCTTAATTGTTTTGGGTTTGTTATTGTAGGTCTTTTCCTTCTCTTGTGTTTCTTGCCTAGAGAAGGTCCTTTAGCATTTGTTGTAAAGCTAGTTTGGTGGTGCTGAACTCTCTCAGCTTTTGCTTGTCTGTGAAGGTTTTAATTTCTCCATCAAATCTGAATGAGATCCTTGCTGAGTAGGGTAATCTTGGTTGTAGGTTTTTCTCCTTCATCACTTTAAATATGTCCTGCCAGTCCCTTCTGGCTTGCAGAGTTTCTGCTGAAAGATCAGCTGTTAACCTTATGGGGATTCCCTTGTGTGTTATTTGTTGTTTTTCCCTTGCTGCTTTTTTTTTTTTTTTTTGCTGTATGCAGGCCTCTCACTGTTGTGGCCTCTCCTGTTGCAGAGCACAGGCTCTGGACACGCAGGCTCAGCGGCCGTGGCTCACGATCCTACCTGCTCCACGGCATGTGGGATTTTCCCGGACCGGGGAACGAACCCATGTCCCCTACATCGGCAGGCGGACTCTCAACCACTGCGCCACCAGGGAAGCCCTCCCTTGCTGCTTTTAATATGTTTTCTTTGTATTTAATTTTTGATAGTTTGATTAATATGTGTCTTGGCATGTTTTTCCTTGGAGTTATCCTGTATGGGACCCTCTGTGCTTCCTGGACTTGATTAGCTATTTCTTTTCCCATATTAAGGAAGTTTTCAACTATAATCTTTTCAAATATTTTCTCAGTCCCTTTTTTTTCCTCTTCTTCCTCTGGGACCCGTATAATTCGAATGTTGGTGCATTTAATGTTGTCCCAGAGGTCTCTGAGACTGTCCTCAGTTCTTTTCATTATTTTTTCTTTATTCTGCTCTGCAGTAGTTATTTCCACTATTTTATCTTCCAAGTCACTTATCCGTTCTTCTGTCTCAGTTATTCTGCTATTGATCCCATCTAGAGTATTTTTAATTTCATTTATTGTGTTGTTTATTGTTGCTTGTTTCCTCTTTTGTTCTTCTAGGTCCTTTTTAAATGTTTCTTGCATTTTCTCTATACTATTTCCAAGATTTTGGATCATCTTTACTATCATTATTCTGAATTCTTTTTCAGGTTGACTGCCTATTTCCTCTTCATTTGTGAGGTCTGGTGGGTTTTTATCTTGCTCTTCATCTGCTGTGTGTTTTTCTGTCTTCTCATTTTGCTTATCTTACTGTGTTTGGGGTTTCCTTTTTGCAGGCTGCAGGTTCGTAGTTCCTGTTGTTTTTGGTGTCTGTCCCCAGTGGCTAAAGTTGGTTCAGTGGGTTGTGTAGGCTTCCTGGTGGAGGGGACGAGTGCCTGTGTTCTGGTGGATGAGGCTGAATCTTGTCTTCCTGGTGGGCAGGCCCACATCTGGTGGTGTGTTTTGGGGTGTCTGTGGCTTTATTATGATTTTAGGCAGCCTCTCTGCTAATGGGTGGGGTTGTGTTCCTATCTTGCTAGTTGTTTGGCATAGGGTGTCCAGCACTATAGCTTACTGGTCATTGAGTGAAGCTGGGTTTTGGTGTTGAGATGGAGATCTCTGGGAGATTTTCCCCATTTGATATTACATTGAGCTGGGAGGTCTTCTGTGGACCAGTGTCCTGAAGCTGACTCTCCCACCTCAGAGGCACAGCACTGACTCCTGGCTGCAGCACCAAGAGCCTTTCATCCACATGACTCAGAATAAAGGGAGAAAAAAGAAAAGAAAAGAAAAGAAAGAAAGAAAGAAAGAAAGAAAGAAAGAAGGAAAGAAAGGAAGAAAGAAAGGAAGGAAGGAAGGGAGGGAGGGAATAAAAGAAAACAAAAGAAAGTTATTAAAATAAAAAATAATTATTAAGAAAAAAAAATTTTAAGTAAAAAAAACCAAAAAACGGACGGACAGAACCCTAGGACAAATGGTGAAAGCAAAGCTATACTGACAAAATGTCACACAGACGCAAACACATACACAGTCACAAAAAGAGGAAATGGGGAAAAAATAATATATCTTGCTCTCAAAGTCCACCTCCTCAATTTGGGAGGATTCGTTGTCTCTTCAGGTATTCCACAGATGCAGGGTACATCAAGTTGATTGTGGAGATTTAATCCACTGCTCCTGAGGCTGCTGGGAGAGATTTCCCTTTCTCTTCTTTGTTCGCACAGCTCCCGGGGTTCAGCTTTGGATTTGACCCCGCCTCTGCGTGTAGGTCCCCTGAGGGCGTCTGTTCTTCGCTCAGACAGGACGGGGTTAAAGGAGCAGCTGATTCGGGGGCTCTGGCTCACTCAGGCCGGGGGGAGGGAGGGGTATGGGGCGAGCGTGCGGCGGCAGAGGCCGGCGTGACGTTGCACCAGCCTGAGGCGCGCCGTGCGTTCTCCAGGGGAAGTTGTCCCTGGATCACGGGACCCTGGCAGTGGCGGGCTGCACAGGCTCCCGGGAGGGGAGGACACACGTGTTTCTGATGACCCTGGTTCCTCAGGGAGAGACTGGGAATTTCGCTCACAGAATAGTTTTCCCCAAGAGTATGGAAAACCATCCAAATTCCACTGTCTTCCAAGCCCTAATTTACCCAGACTTGAAGCGTAGAGAAGAGGTGGCCTTGGAGGCCAAGATTACAAGCTGCTTAAAATAAATGCATCTATTTCTATCTCTGGGCCCACTCCAGGGAATCTTGCCCCTCAGGAATTCTGAGGACATAGGGCTTCAGAATTCCCTCCGGTGTCATTAGAACCACTTGAAGTGTAATTATAGCTCTTTTGGCCACTGACCCCTGGGAGCGGGGGGCACAGAGGCGAGAAACAGAATGCACTCATTTTAGACTCTTCAGCTCTATTCCAGTAACAACTATTTAAAGCCCTGTCAAGCTAACCAATTGCTGCAATCTTGTCAGAAGGACGTCTGTCTTTTTACTTCCATCTTTCCAATTCCAAGATTGGATTTAGGTAAAACTTAGCTTTAAAGTCCTTAATGGATGTTTGGAATGATGAAGAACGTAGGAGCATCAATTCACAGTGCAGAGCCTGCCTCTGCTCTGATTTCTGTCTGGGCTAGCTTTTCCAGCACCTTCAGTATTAAAGAACCTATTTGTTCAGATCCACAGAACCTGGTAGGACAAAGTGTAAACATCGTAATAGCCTGGACTCTGAGGCAATAGATTTGGAAACATCTGGTTGATTGTTTACAATGTTATCCGAGTAATAATCCCTATCATTGGCTAAAGAAGCTGGGCTTCCTATTGTATGCACTTGGACCACATGATGGCTGAGAGTCACGTGAGTGCCACATTCCCAGGGGCTTCCCTGGACCTTGCATGATTCCCTTCCAGACTCCACTGCAAGCCATTGCCATCGTCACCACTCAAGGAAGCATCTTGCTGTGCAAGGGAGTGAGCATGATGCTGTTATGAGGATTAGCAAGAAATCTGCTCAAAAGTGAGTCTTTCACAAATAATGATTGTTAGGGACAGACTGTTGAATCTTGAGCAGCAGGAACCCACCAGCCAAGTTCCTCCGGGGTCCCTTCCCACACGTCATCCACCAGGTCTGCCCTTCAGCTTGAGGTTAGTACTGCTCAGCTCTGGCCCTTTCTGCATGCTGGTGGTAGCTGGGAAAAGAGCATGGTAGGCTCAACATTCAGGGTAGAAGCTATGGCCCCAGGGCAGGGCAGGAACTGGCAAGAGGAGGCAGAGGAGGAAGGAACTGCTGTCTGGAAGGTGGGCACTCCAGGAAGGGGACTAAGCAGGAGAGTGGATGTGGTCACCAGGTTGTCAATAGTTGCTATGCCCAGGAGAAAGAAGGTTTCAGTGACCAAAGAAGTTTGGGAAATGTTTGATCAAAATTAAATGGGTTGGGCTTCCCTGGTGGCGCAGTGGTTGGGGGTCTGCCTGCCGATGCAGGGGACACGGGTTCGTGCCCCGGTCCGGGAAGATCCCACATGCCGCGGAGCGGCTGGGCCCGTGAGCCATGGCCGCTGAGCCTGCGCGTCCGGAGCCTGTGCTCCGCAACAGGAGAGGCCACAACAGTGAGAGGCCCGCGTACAGCAAAAAAAAAAAAAAAAAAAAAAAATTAAATGGGTTTCTTTTCAGTGAGACTTCTAAGAAGACCCTTTAATGTGCAAATGATGAGGATTGTACTTTGTGGTGCTTCTATAGCCTGTTAGATCTCAGATTCCCTTTCTTTTATTTCCAGGGCATCTCAAAGGGTTAATTCTTTGGTCAACTGGGTCAAGTTGGAAGCTATGTTTCCCAGAATCTCCTCCTCTCTAGGGTCCCAAGTTCAAGTTGGCTAAAAGTAGAACTTGAATGAGATCTGAAAAGTAGAAATGAAGCAGTAACCATTTCCCTCTGAAGGTTTCTGAGGTCAGAGGAGGTGACAGACAGACAGAGAGGAGCCTGATGGATTCCGACTTGCTGTTTTCTATCACTCTGAGCCTAGCTCTTCTTCCCGGTTTGTAGTCCTAATCACCAAGAGTGGTCACTGGTTTACCACTAGATTCTTGGCAACCACAGAGATGGCAGCTGTGCAGCAGCTTCCCATAGACCTCTCCATGGGTTCCCCCTTCCCATTTCCATGTCTGCAGCCCCGACCTGCCTGGATTCTCAGATCTTCCCTGAGAGAGCCAACTTTCCATCCACATCAGATCTGTAGGAAGATGCGTAGTGATTATTCATGATCCTTTAGCTTCCCCTTCCAGAGTGTATTAGTTTGCTTGGGCTGCTGTAACCAAGTACCGCAAGCTGGATGACTTATCAGGAATTTATCATCTCACAGTTCTAGAAACTGGAAATCTAAGTTCAACATGTCAACCAATCTGGTTTCTTCTGAGGCCTCTCTCCTTGGCGTGTAGATGGTGACTTTCCTCTTTGTCCTCATATGGTCTTCCCCTGTGTATGTCTGTATCCTAATCTCCTCTTCTTGTAAGGACACCAGTCATATTGGATCAGGGCCCACTCTAGTGGCCTCATTTAATTTTAATTATCTCCTTAAAGACCCTATCTCCAAACTCAGTCATAGTTTGAGGTAGTAGGGGGAGGGCTTCAACATATGCATTTGGGGCAGAGGACGTAAGTTCAGCCCATAACATAGACCATCTCTTCCCTGCTCCTCCCACAACTGTGGGAAGTCTATTTCTTGTCATAAACCCCTTATTCTATGGCACAGTGGCTCCACTTCCCTAAGCCCTAATACAGAAATTGGTAGTAGAAGTGGCATGATGCTGTAAAAGAAAATGAAAACAAGAGGTATTGGCTTTGGAAGTGGATGGCAGTAGCTAAAGAAGTAGTGGGATCAAGGGGTGCCCCAACCTGCAACCTGACTCCAGCCTGTAGAAAGACAGCAGAGGCCTCTAGACGGGAGTGGGCTGGAGTCCCTCAGAGTCAGGGATTCAGGGATTACACCAGACCAAGACTTCCAGAGCCTCCCTGCCAGCCCAGCCGTGACTCCCTGTGCCAGTGGCTGAACCCAGAATCTGAAGAGGAAGCCCGTGTCAGTGGTGTCCAGCCTCGTCCTGCTGCCAAACAGAGCACCAGACAGGAGCCCCCAACCGCAAGGAAACAGTCCTCTTCTCCAGATGACCAGACACACGTGCAAAGCAATTAGAGAACCACGGAAGAACAGCTATAATTGTCTATGTGTATGTTGCAGACAAGCACGTCCCTCCTCTCCCCTACCTTATGCTCCAGCCAAACCAAACCACTTATAGCTTCCTGAAATGTCAGGCTATTTCACACCTCGGGGGCTCTGTGCTGACGCTCTCTCCCAGCCAGAAGCCCTGCCAGCGTGGCTGCCCAGCAAACATCTACTCATCTTTCAAGCATCACCTTTGCTATGAAGCTTCTTCTCTTGGTCCCACTGGGTGGCTGTCATTTATTAAGACTTGCCATGTGCAGTAAATGTGCAAGGAAGCTCAGTTCATCTTCTGTGAACTACCATGAAATAGGTGTTCTTAGCCACCCCTTGACAGGTGATAAAACTAAGGTTCAGAGAAATGAAGTGATTTGCCAAGTTCACCCAGCTTACAGGAGATGCACCTGGGCTTCAAACTCAAACCATTGTGATCTAAGTCCGGCTCTACACACACTCATACATGTAGTATAGATTGCTCCTCTGAGGCCAGGTTTGAGCCAGAGACTAAGGCCATCCTGGTCCTTATTAGCATCCTGCTGTGTATTACAACAGTCTGGAGGTCAGCAATCCTTTGAGCAACTCTTCCTAAGCATGGCATCCATCAGTGTCCAGATCCCTCCTGAATGCCCTGGACGGGACACAAAAATGCCTGTCAGCATCAGGAAGGGCACCCTCCACAAAGGGAAAGCTCCTGCCGTGTATATATCAGAATTTTACAGATGATCTAGGTGGTACCACAGACAATGGGAGAAGGAAAGGTTGTTTAGTCAGTGGTGTTTGGAAACTGGCTTGTCATGAGGAAAAAAAGAAAGCCACGTTGTCACTTTATGCCGAAGATGCTGGGTAGAATAAACACATAAGCGTCGAAAGTAGAACTGTAAACGTCACAGAAGAAAATATAGATGGATATCTATTATCAAATACCCCAAAGCACAAACCATAAGGCTAAAAAAACAAAAATAGGTAGATATCAAAACTTGTAGTTGTGGGGTTTAACAAGAGCACCATAGACAAAATTAACAGATCAATGACAGACTGGAAGAAGCTATTGCAATGTCTAATGCCAATAATGGATTAGTATCTACTCTAGACTCTACCAGGAACTTCAGGTCATCAAGAAAAAGGACAGGAAATCCAATTATTTTTTAAGGGGCAAGGATAAGAATCAAGGATGTAAATAGAGGGATTGAACAGAAAATGAATAACAAGTTGATCTCACTCTCTAGTAATCAAAGATATGCAAATTGAATCACAAATGAAACAGTGTTGCACAGCCATCAGACTAGCAGAAATTAGAAAAGTGGGTAATTCAGGTCCAGGCGAAGAAGTGAGGAGATAGGAACACTTGTGCCCTGCTTGCTGGGAGTTTTAAGTCGGTACAGCTGTTTTGGAAAGCAATTTAACAGAATTTAGTACAATTATGGGTATTTATGTCCTATGAACTGGCAATTCCGCTCTTGTTGGTACAACCCGGAGATTTTCCCACAGATCTAATATGAGAACCAGTACGAGGATGTTTGTCAATCGTGTTATTATTTCTGATAGCGAGAAGTTAAACTTGGGCCATCACTAGAGGGATAATTAAGTGAAATGTGCTGGAGAATAAAATACCAGGCAGCAGTGAGGAGCTGTGGACTTCTAGAAGCACATAAATCAACATGGATAGATCTTAAAAGCATAGATTTGAATGGGAAAAGTCAGAACCAGGATGGTTTTAAGGCACAAAACTCTTTAAATCAATTAAGGCTAAGCATGCATAAAACAACTTCAGATATTTTACAAGGTGACATGCATCTTTGAGATTTTTACATAAAATGCGTTAGCGTAAGAGCTTATGGGGAGTTAGGGGGAGATGGGTGTGGATATCAGAGATGGGGGAAATAAATGAATAGACAGTAAACACACAAATAGCTCTGGAGAGGGGCCCCACACGGATGGATGGTGATGGTGAGGCGTGAGCCAAAGGGTATGAGGAGCTGCCGAGGCCCAAGCAGAGGAAGAAAGAACATGGGAGAGAAAGCACAGGAGCAAGAGAACCGTTTCCCCAGCGCTGGCCCTGGAGTAAACTGCCTGGCTTCTCATCCTGGTTCCACTACTTGATAGACTTGGCCTGGAGCTAGTTATTTCACGGGACTCTGCCTCTGTCTCTTCAGCTGTAAGATGGAAATGCTTTCAGTACCTACATCAAAGGATCTTTTGAACGAATGGTTAGGCGGCATCCATGCCCAGCACCCATAAATAGTGCGGGCTGTGTGGACAGTAGCCATGTCTGTTTCTACATCCATTCTGCCGTGTACTTTAAAAGCCTAAGGTGACATGACAATGAGGACATGCACAGGGTCTTTTAATCAGCCATTGCACGGATCGTTTCGTTTTACTGGCAGGCTGTTCGTTCCACCCCGGACATTGTCACAGCTACCCTAGAAACCTCAGTGACCTCCACTATGTCTTTTGTATCAGACAAGAGCTGGGCAATGCTGCTGAGAGCTGGACAGGAGAAAGGGAAGGGAATGGCTCTGGGGTCAGAGACCTACCTGGTTTCCTGTCCTGGATCTGCACTCACCACCTTCCTTAAGCTCTCTGTCTTACTGTCTTCATCCACAAATACAGATAAAAATAGCATCCCCAGGAAGTTGTTGTGAGCGTGAAATGTGCTAACGAGCAGAAAACTCCTAGCACATAAAAAGTGCTTTGTAAATAATTGGTACTATTACTTGTGCCGGGGGTGGGGGGGGGGGGGTGGTGGTGGTGGTGGTGGTGGTGGAGAAGGGGACCTTCTTCTGTATTAGGTGAGAACGCCCTAGCAAAGACCAAAAGAGGAGGGAATAGTGTGTGTAACGCCAACAAGGAGCCACTTGTTCCACTCTAGTTACTAGCTACGGGTGTGTGGTGGGCTTCCAGTGCTGAAAGACCCCAGAACTTAAAGGAGGGGGTCTGTTAGCCAAGCAGATCGCTGGGAATCAGCACCTGCTTCATAGCTGAACATGCTGGAAAGTAGGCACTGTCAGATCTCAAAAATGATTGTATTATTCTTATAAATGACTATTTGGCTTCCCTTGGGAACTCAAGAGGAGCTCATAAGAGAGAAACTCAGCTTCCCAATGAAGGGGCTGTTTTCAAACCAGAGCTGGCATTTGCATCAATTTTGCTGAGGGGGAGCAATTCTTTTTTCCCACTCCAGTATGATGGAGTGGGATAAAAGAGTTTGGTTTCTTGCACGAGAGGGAACTATGTCTGAAACTTCAGCCTTGGAGAAAAGATGAAGGGTTGCTGGCTCCGCCAGTGTGCTGGGAATGACTCTGATGAGAAACACGGTATGGGGCTGATGGGATCCAGCAGGACACAGTCAGCTGGTGACTTTCACAACAGGGCAAGTTCCCATCCATTTTGGCTTTTAATTGATTTAGAGTTTGTTCTGATTCTGCTGGTTTGTCCTGCCAGTGCCCCCTCCAACCCGCCCCCGCCCCATTACAGATATGAGAAATCTTCCCAGGGCTCTTGTCCTGCATTTGATGGTCCCTGGCTTAGACACCTGCAGTGTCCCCCAGGGTCACTTTAGATTTCCAAAACTCTTCCCTGTCTACAGCCTACTTGTCCAAGAGTAACTGTTTGGTTGAATGTTATTCCTACCTTGCCTTCAAGACCCTCCACGATCTTGCCTTTTTGACCAGGACCCCCTCTGCACCACGGACGCAAGGACCCTCTGCAGACCTCCCCTTTCATCCCCACAGACACACTTTTGCCCATCCTGAGATGCCCTCTCACTCCTTCCCCCCTCTCATCAGCAACTCCATTCAGCCCTAGTTCATTAAGCTCCTGGCCCGGGACCAGGCCAGAGAGGACAAAGGCAGAGCTTCTGCTCTCAGAGCTAGTGACGGGAGAGACGAGTCACAGAGACTAGGAACTAACTCAGAGTGGTTGGCAAAATAGTAAGAGACAGCACATGGCTCAGTGGGGACCCCAATGGGGGACTGGTCAGAGGAGGCCCAGGAGGCCCCCTTTCAAGTGCCAAACCTGACTCCATCTACCACCTCCAGGAAGCCTCCTCTGACCCTGCCAGCATCATCTAAGCATCTGAGAGGCAGTCAGTGCAGGGGTTGGGAGCCCAGACTTTGAAGCCTGGCTGCCTGAGTTTTGAATCCCAGCACTATCATGTACTAGCTGTGTGACCTTGGGCTAGTTACTTAACCTCTCTGAGACTTTGTTTCCTTATCTGTAAAACGGAGGTAATATTGTGTGATTAAATGATATAAATATGTAACGTACTACTTAAAACAGTGTCTGGCTCAGTATTAGTGCTGCAGAATGTTTGCTGTTATTGTCTGGGGTCTTCATACTACACTGCCTGTGGGGCTTCTCTCCCATGCCAGAGCTGCTCTAGAAACACTGTTGCAAGGTGGCATTCAGCAAGAGATTGACGTTCCTCTACACAGATACATATATATTAGCAGAACACTCTGTCTTTATCTCCATAATGACAATTCTTCTGTTGATCATAATCTCCCTCATTGGCTCACACAGTATCCACAGACTCCCAAAGAGTGTTAATAACATTGCATTTTGATTGGCATTTTTAAGAATAATAGTAATAAAAGAAACTTCTGTCTTGAATGTCCAAGAATAGATTCTGCATAAGTCTTGCAGCTTCAGGCCTGGGACAGAATTGGAAGAGGAAGTGATCATTTGTCATCTTTCTTTATAGGCTGCATTTTTGGCATCACTTCAATGTTAAATGGGACTTTTAAAAATAGTCTTAACAAGCATTTTGACAGACTCCATTCTGGATACCAGAGAATGTAACCATGGAGAGTCGGCATGTGTGAAATCTGACCTGTCCTCGGCCAAATGGCCAGTGACTAGAGTCCCCTCCCGGGGTGGGAAGGGGGAATGTGTCTGGTGGCAGCAGGGACACTGACTTAAGAGGACCACTTGGGAATATGGTACTGGTTGGACACTAAAGCCCTAGATGTCTCCCTCCTGAAGCTGACACATTCCCAGGAGCTCAAGGCAGATTCAGTCAATGAGAGGTTGCTCCTCCCACAAAGGTCACCCCTCTGCTGGAAGCAGTGAAGGAGACCCTGGGTGTGACCCATCGGGGACACAACCCAGGCCCATTCTTTCTGGAGCCTTGTCACTTCAGGACCAAGTCCAGGTCAAACTCAAAATGTCAGTGGATATAGGCTGAGTGCCTTCGTACACAAGTGGTGGGTCTGGTGGGAGGAAGGGGTTGTGCAAAGAGGGAAGAGCCCAGACCCTGTCACTGCAGCGCAGCTTCGCGGGGTGGAAGCATCGGGTTCTGCAGAGGCAGAGGCTCCTGGGCGCTGTCCTAGTCTCTGTGCACTTTGGTTCCCCATCTGTAAAGTGGAGATCATAATAATTACCTCTTAGGGAGATGGTAAGTAATTGCAGGGCTTGATGCGGAAAATATGGTAGTGATTGCTGTTATTATGGTATCAGCAGGAGATGAGACCCTGTAGGGGTGGGGTAAGTGGGTGCACACAAAACCATTCTAGGGAGAATGACAGGGACCTGCTTGCAGCCAGGATCCCAGAGTAGTCACTGCCTACTGCCGTGACACCAACCCAAAGGGCTCCAAGGGTAGCTGACTGAGGTCCACAACCTTATGCTTGTTATTGCCCCTGACTCTCCTCGAATGCCTCATCAGATGATGCTGCAAATTCCAGACACTCTGCTCTACGCCTCTCTTCCCCTGGCCACTGGGGCTTTCTCTTCCTCCTCCCTTTTCCCCTCCCCTTCCTCCTTTTCCTCCACATCGCCCTCCTCTCACATCCCCTTCCTCCGACTCCTCTGTATGCTCTAATCACACTGCCCTGTCTTTTTGTCTTTTCTTCTTTTGTCCAGAGAGAAAGTGAAAACTCAAATTGGGATTGGGGAGACAGAAAAGAGCCACCCCTGGGCATCCTCGACTCAAGCACGTGTGACCACCACCAGAACAAGTGCCCAAGGATGTGACCTAGGGGCTCCCACGTGGAGGCGCACTGATGCAAGAAGGCAATGAGTCCTCAGAACCCAACCCAAATTAGTACACGTGGGAAACTGATAGCCTGGAGAGGGAATGCGATTTAAACCCTTGAAACCTTGTGGCAGAGCTAATATTCCAGACCCCAATCAGGATCTTTCCCCTAGACTTAATCACATGGTGTTCAGGCCCCAAGGCATCTCTGAGACCGAAACTCCAGCCCCTTCTTTCACAGGTGGGCAGCTGAGTCCCAGAACCCACGCCGCAGGTCAGGTATTAGCTGAGCTGGAATGAAAATGCATGTCCTTCCATTCTTCACAGCCCACTTCTCCCTCCCCATCCACTCGCCTATCAGCTTTACAAGGACTGGAGAGGTATGAACAGCTCCCACCCAAACACCCAAACATTCTCTCTTTCTCTCTCTCTCTCTTTCTCTCTCTCTCTCTTTCTCTCTCTCTCTCTCTCTCTCAGACTGTGGCCCCCAGTCATGCACCCACCCACCTATTCCCTAACCCCACACAGTCACCCAGCTAGCCTGAAGGAGGTCAGTGATGTACCCAAGCACAGATCACAGACTGTGTCCTGTTCACCGTGATACGCCTCCTCTGAGCATGTACCATGTGCCCGGTTCTGGACCGGGCATCACAGCCTTCAGCAAAGCGTTCCCTGACCTTATTTCATCACACTCTGGTGGGGAAAGAGGCAGTTTCTGTGCCGCGTGATCCACACTTTTATTGAGTGAGGTTTAGGAACACAGAGAGAGGACTTGGCTCAACCTGGATGTCCTGGGAGGCTTCCTCGAACAGGAAGCCCGGGCTGGCTCTTAATGATTTAATAGAAGTCATTCAGGAATCCCTGGCTCAGGACACAGCCAGTCTAATACCCCAGAAGGAGCGAAAATTGCTATGACTGAAAGTTCAAGCTTATTTGATCGATAATGCTCAGAGTAAGTGAACGTCTGTACTCTTGATATTTTTTCTTCATTTGTTTGTAAATTTAATAAATCTTGGTCAAAGAAAAAGGACAAAACCCCTATCTACAAGAAATCCAATTATAAGCACTTTCTTTGCCTTCTCTGAATTCCATCGCATCCAACTCCAAATTTCAACAGATGTGCTTTATGTTCACAGATGGACTATAGCTTTCTCAGAGGCAGGGACCATTTAGGAGGGACAAGACAGAAACCTCCCAGAGGCCAGACGCTGCATCTTTTCTATCTGTGTCTGAATCCCCTGCTCTGAGAGCAGAGCGTGACGCAAAGAAAGGGAACTATTAGCCCTGGAAGCTGCAGGACAGCTTCTAGGCTGAGCTGAGCAGGGCAAGCCTGGGCCCAGGGTCATGGATTCTTTAAGGGCAGGGCTGGGTGTTACTCATTTGGGGGTCCCTCCAATACTCATTTTAGGGTCCCACCCACACAGAGCCTTGCACAGTGCCTGTATACAATTGACATTCAATGCATGGCTATTGAATGCAGCTGAAATATTTTGAAAAATCAAATACAACCATACCATTTTGACAGAATGATGGCCTTCTTTTTAGATGATTTTGGGGCAGAAACTAAGAACGCTCTGGAGAGGCTCTCCAAAATGGGCAGCCATCTGAGGCCTCCTTCCTGCCCCTACCCTGAGTTCTGCTGAGCTCTGCCAACTGAGAGGGGGCATCTAAGGTGCCAATTGAGCTCTCCCCTGAAACAAGGGTTTCCGCTCCTCAGGGGTACTGGCCCAACAGCTGTGACGGTTGTCTAGGCTGAGGGAGCTGTCTTTCTGTCAAGGTGTCTTGCAGGACTGAAACTTAGGCACAGAGGCAGGTGAGAGAAGGTGGACAGATTTTTTTTTTAACATATTAGCACTAGGGCTCTTGGCCAAACAAGCACAAAGCTTTATGAGACAATTCACTTTAAAACTTCTCAAATGGAAGAGGGAGCACGAAGCAATTCAAGGAGGTGAGCAAGTATCCATGTGCACGAATTGGTTCGGTCTCCACGGCACCAGGTAAAGCCAAGTAGAAATGGTTTAACTCAAGTGACATCATTAGTTGGGTTTCAGCAATGTGTTCATTCTTTTTCTTTTTTTAATGCATATAAAATAATACAATGCGTGGAATCAAGCAATAAACAATGCTGTAAAGTTTACGATGACGAAGCATCATCTCCTGACTTCAGAGGTCACCGCACCCTGAAGCGATTGATGCTCGATCTCCAGAGTCCCTCGTTCTGACAAACCCCTCCTAAATCTTTGCCCCTAATTGTGTATTTGTCATTCTTTGTCTGAGAGGTTCCCCAAATTGTGTAAGTTTCAGGCACCACAACACCTGGCTCTGTCCCCAGTCTGACCTCCTCGACATCACTTATACCTCAGTCTTGCTTCTCAGAGGAAAAACATTCCAACTCATCTGCGTGTTTTTCTCTGGTATGTATCTTCATCTTGCTAAATAAGACACTTATGGGGCCAGTCCTTGCTCTGTTTTAGGCATTGTCCATCATCTTCTATTATAAAAGGTAAGGAGGGAGCCCTCTCCCCCTCCCACCATCCCTCCCTTTCCCCTGCCATCCCACAACCTTTCCTCCCCATCCGCCCAATTGCATCACATCACAATTTTCGGAAGGATTACCGTAGAGTGTATATTTCTAGAACCATATAAATATGGTTCACGACTGAGCCAAATAGTGTACTGTAACTACAGTTATTTTCTTCTACTTGTTTTCATTTTTCCTGAAGTTGAAATTGCCTTACATTTTCGCTTGCTTGTTTTCTGGGCATCAGTCACTAATTCATGCTAAACTTGGACTCAGTTGTAAAACAACTCTCATGACAGTTAAATATATGAGATAATCTCTACATTCCACTTTTTGTTTCTCTGGTGACACCACTCCTGGGCCCCTCCACCCTCTTGCTCCAGTCTGAAGAGTCGTTGTCTAGAGCTGCCGCACAGCTGTCATCCTTTGTCATCAGCTGGAAAATCCCTTCACCTCTCCCTGTGCTGGTTCCTCCATCTCCTAGATTCCTTGGGTCTTGTTTTGTTCTGTTTTTGTGGACTCCTTTTTTGTGGAGCACATCCTTCTACAAACTGTGTGCACGAGAGGTTATTGTTTTATTCTTGACAGTTTGGCCATGCAGAGAATTCTAGACTAGAAAAGTTTCCCCTAAGAATTTTGAAGAATTGCTCTTTATCTGCCAGCATCCTGGGTTGCTGTTAAGAAGTCTGATGCCGTTTTGAGTCCCACTTATTTTTGTTTGATTCTTTCTCCCTCTCTCTCCCTCCCTCCCTCCCTCCCTTCCTCTCTCTCTCTCTGAACATTTTTAGGATCTTTGCTCCATCTCTGGTACTCTGGCCTTGGTGCAAGTCATTTTTCACCCACTGTGCTGGGCATGTGACAGGACTTTTGTCTCTGAAACTCAAGTCCTTCAGTCTGAGAAATGCACTTTTATGATGTCTTTGATAATTTCCTCCACCAGACTTTTCTGCTCTCCCTTTATAGAATGCCTATTAGTTAGATTTAGATCTTGTAGGTGGAATCCATAATTTTCTTTTTCTTTCTTTTCTTTCTTTTTCTTTCTTTCTTCCTTTCTCTTTCTTTCTTCCTTCCTTCCTTCCCTCCTTCCCTCCCTCCCTCCTTCCTTCCTTCCTTCCTTTTTTTTCTTTCTTTCTCTCTTTCTTTCTTTCCTCCACCCTGGAATATTTTTCCTGACTTCTGCATGATAAGACTCCCCCATCCCCCATCACCAGCTAAAGAAGAGGAGGTCTGGGGGTCTACCCACTCCTTCCACAGACTCCTGTCTGCCTGTCTCAAGTCTTACCCTTGTGTTCAGAGCTATGCGGGCCTCCCCATCCCTGAAACTTCTGGCTCTGGGTGGGAATCGTCAGGTTCTCAGAGGCATCCCTGCTGCAGCCCCATGAATTGCAGCATCACCACCACCAGCACCCCATCTTCCCAACCCCGTTGCTCTCTCTTCCCCACTGTCTTCTTTGCTCCTAATCTCTTCGTCTTGGCAGATTTATACCATTTTCTTTCCTTTTTTCTACCATTGTATTAGTGTCTCAAGAGGGAGTAGGGATAAATGCATGTGTGCAAACTATCCTGTTTAACTCCAAGTCTCTACTTTTATTTCTTCTTCTGTTTCAAAAATCACAATTTTATATTGTTTCATACCAAACAGAACTGTGATTTGTGTTTCACAATTTAAATTGCAAAATTTCTTAATTTTGACAGTTCTAACATATTTTCAAGAGCCTTAAAAACTTCTGGGAATTTCAAGAAATGCTGTATCCACCCCAGCTCGAACTCTGTATGCTCTACTTAGGATCCAGTCATCAAGTAGTCAGTGGGAGTTGACTGAATTATTATTCCATTATTAAAGTAGAGACTCAGGTCCCTGCAAGATCTAGGGGTGGTGGCAGTGAGCACAGAAGGACAGGTTCCAGACAGGAGGGGAAGGAAGATATCTTGGGGCAGCCTGGACAGGAGGTGGGATAGAGAAAGGAGAGGGAGGGTCAAGAGGGACATAAGGATTCCATCCTTCTGTTGACACCCTAATTTCACTGTGCCGTTGGACCATTGGGTGGTCCAGCCACACCTATGGGACACAAGTGAGGCATCGAGTGGTGTTGAACTTGGCCTCTGCACCTGGACAGTGCAGGGAGGAAGTGGGCCTTCACTTTTCAGAAAGATATTGAAGGAATGAAATGAGATGATAAGTTTGAAAGCTCTTGGAAAATAAAAGGACTATATAAATGCACAGTGTCATTACTGGATCTAGTGTAGCTCAGACAAGTCCGGTACTAATTCATCGTAACGTTATGGGGCAAGTACATTACAATAATCTGCGGTGCAGATAGAAATGTCCTTTGCCCATGGCAAATGTCTAGAGTGCCTGTGAAGAAATGCAGCATTCAGCAAGGAAACTAAAGCCCAGGGCATCCAAGGTTGAGGCAGGAAGAGATCTCCCTTCCTGAGATCTCAGGACATGCGTGAACATGGTGGCATCCCCAAATGGCGGGAGTCGGGGGCCTGAGTCACCAGGTGGAGGCTAGCCCTCACTGACCCGTATAGGCTTTATCTAAGTGAGGAGTGAACTCCTGTGCTAAGCCACTGAGATCTGGGGATTTATCTGTTACCACAGTATAGCCTAACCTGCCCTGACTGAGAAGCTTGAACTAAGAAGGGCTGCGGCTCCTACATGGGTGTCCAGGGAGGTATATGGTGATGAGGTGATGAGAAGAGAGACGGCTACTCAGATACAAAGGCCCTTCCCTCGAGCCTGGAGGGAGAGTTGAGACCAGAAATGGGCCGCTGGGTCAGGCTTCATCAAGCATTCTGGGGAGAGTCAACAAGGGGCAGGATTGGAAGTACTGAGAGTTCACCTCACCAGATGTTACTGTCTTATCTTCTACGTGGAGTCAGCCACAGGGTGTCTTCCTCTGTCTCCTGTACCTGCCATGAGGACGCCCCACGGTGCATCTCTCAGCCTGCCGTCTGTCGGACCCAGTCTCATGGAGGCACATTCCCGCCTCACCTGTCTCAAGGGGACACATTAGCCACGGTCTCCCTGACTACAGAGACCCCACCCCTCCTCAGAGGCATGGGTCTCCCCTTCACGTGGGACCTCCTTTTAGAACTTCCTTAGAGAACTACACATCACCCAACCTCACCAGCCTTTGGTCTCTGCCAAAACAGGTGCAGGAAGGATGGCCTCGTCTTACCAACCTTCCCAATTCATGTTGAAACACAAGCACACCTCAGTTACAACTAAAAGCACAAACTTTGAGAATGCGAAGTCCCTTAGACATCCTATATTTCCATAGCTCTTAATATTGGGGAGGGGGTCATGTGACCCTGTTGAGGATCTGATGCAATCAGAAAAACACACATAGTAGTAACAAAACGTTGAGTGTGGATTTTCCCAGTGGATTCAGGATTGTCTGCAAAGTCCCACACTGGGGGAAGAGAGTCACGTGTACACTACATGCTAAAGTGAGCCCAAAGCAATTAGAGCCAGATGCCCCCTCCCTAGGGCTTGGGGGAAATGGCAGAACAAGGCCTGTTATCTCCAGCCCCTGGCCACCCTGCCCTTTGCCAGTCTATCTATGCTTTTTTTGAATCGAGTTTTATTAATAACATCACAGGCCTGAGTTTGATGAGTGGGGAGAGTCTGCCGGGCAGGCCCACCCTGCAGATACAGGGACCCCTTGGCTGCCCTAAGAAAAGGGGGATACATCCTTATGCAGGTTGCAGAGATCGGGGCAGGGCAGACTCAGGCCAGCAGCAGCTTGACTCTGGGGGCCAGTTGCCCAGGAGGAGCATCCCAAGGAGAATGGAGGTCAGCAGAGAAGAGGGTCACATGCCATTGCAGAAGGCAGGCACACGAGGCTCCAAGAGATGACCGAGGAGCCTGCAAGAGAGCCCCTCAGGAGAGCTGGCCTCATGCACCCCTGAGTGGCTTGGTAGGCATGGTCCTCACAGGCCCCTCTAGTGTGATGCTGGATGGAGGGAAGGCTGGTGATGAATTTGGGAGAAAGCTCGACATGTGTTCCCTGTAGTTTAAGGTATATATTTAAACTGAGGTTACAGCCTGCTTCTCTGCTAGAAATTTCTGAAGGCGGGAGGCTGGCAGCCCACACCAGCAGAGTAAGTCAGGATTATGGTGTCAATAGCCCACCACCACCATCTGTGAACGGGAGACCTGTGGCTGGTGCAGGAGAGGACCTCTCCTCCCCTTGACCCCCAAGAGGAGCGCTGAGGTTAGAGGAGCACACAGAAGCTTTAGGCTCTCCAGGTGGCCTACGTGAGACCATGATCCATGTCTCACGTGGAAAGCGGCATTAGAAAAACGGACTATGGATAAAATAAAGGAAATACTGTTTTTCCCTTTCTGGAGAAGTCCTCAGCTATGGGGAAGCTGAGCCCTGCCCCCGAAGCCCATGATCACCGTTGATATGGGGACCCTCCACATCAGCCTCCAGACAGAGCTGCCTCCGCACCAAACCTCAGCGAGGCCAGCAACACCTGCCTCCCTCCACTGGCCAGTTATCAGGGGTGAGGGAAGACTTCTGCTCCCTCTTTTTCTCCTCTTTGCCCTGGACCCTAGATCCAAGGATGGAGAAGAGCAGGTGTCTACATGGCAAACTCCATAACCCCCAACTCTAAGGTGTCAGGCAGGGGAGCAAACCATACCTCCCTCCTTTCTGCAAGTCCTGGAGTCCCAGTGTCTTTGTCCGTCTAGGCTGCTACAACAGAGTACCACTGACTGGGTAGCTTATACACAACAGAGTTTATTTTTCACAGCTCTGGAGGCCAGAAGTGTGAGATCGCAGGGCTGGTCGTGTGAGGGCTCTCTTCTGGTTGCAGACTTGTTGTATCCTCACATGGTGGAAGGGGTGAGAGAGCTCCGTGGAGTCTCTTTTATAAGGAACTAATTCCATCCATGAAAGCTTCACCCTCATGACGTCAGCACCTGCCAAAGCCCAACCTCCTAATACCATCACTTTTGGGGGTTAGGACTTCAGCTTATGAACTGGGGGGTGGGGCGTGAGTACTCAAACCATAGCACATGGGTAACGTCTTCCCTGGGGGAGGAGAGGGGAGGAGCTCTAAATGGAGTTTCAGATTGAAACTTTAAACTGAACTCAACTTCTGTTAGTGGAAAGTGACTGAAAAGTAACAGAATCTGCCCACGATGTTGCTAGAGAGAGAAAAGAGTCAACATACCCAGTGGAAGGCAATGATTAGAGAAAGATGGAATCATCTCATGTTTCAACCCCAAGTTAGTTAAGACTGTTCAGTGAACCATCCATGCATCCAAAAGTTGGCATCTGATTTCAATGTGTATATGAGCAACCAAAGATTTCTTTAAGTCGTCCCACCCATTTTACAGATGAGTAAATCCAGAGAGGGGAGGTGGTTTGTTCAAAGACATAGAGTTGGCAGCAGAACCTAGACAACCTGGCAGCACTGACTCCTGACCGTGTTAAAGGAAGTGCCTGTGTCTGGTTTTGTCCCTAATCATCCGGCTTGGGCTACAAGGGCAGCGCTCTGGATCCAAAGCACTGAATAGCCTCTCGTGTCCCAGGACGGCCCGAGGCAGTGTGAAAGGCAGCCTAGATGGAAGAGAAGAGCTCTTAGACGGTGCTTCTCATCCATTTGAGAATTTGATATCCAGGATGCAGGGTAGGAAGGCACACCGCACAATTCACTATTTTGCTTGAAGCCCTGTGCGTTTCAGAACACACACATCCATATTCACTCGTAAGTTGAATAAAGGACAAAACAAACCCAAAATGCAAAGACTGTTGGATGGTAAACCACTTTGGAATACCCACCCTCACTCTTCCCCTCCAGAACCGCTGACTGTTGAGTTTTAACAGTTACCCACCATGAGGTCTAATTAAAGGGAGAAATGGAAGAAAATGTGAATAATAAACACAAATCTCACACACACCTCTGAGGAAAGATGTGTGTTCTCAATTTTACCTTAAATGACACTGAACTGTTTCATTTCTCAAAAACTAGAAGCCAGTCTTCCTTTCCTGTTAAAAATTGTGCAAACACGGCACATCTTCAGCATGCCTTGCTAACCACAGATTCCATTATGTGTTTAATCATTGACTATTCAATAGAGCATTGATGCATTTTTGTCTGGAACTAATTCACCTTTGTCTGTGCCTTGTCACGAATGTTCGGTGAATCACAGATGGGATCGTAGAAGCGCTTCGAGTGTCGCTGCCCAGCACAGAGCCACATCCTTGGGATTATTCCTGTCAGGCCCTGTGCTCACAAATGTTCATGCTAAAGCCACCTGAAAATGTGATTTATGAAAGCCACCAAGTGCGGGACTACACCTCTTCCCTTCTAATGAGGACTAACAAATTACAGTCTGCAGGCCGCTTAAACCGGGGAAGAAAGTGTCGTCTGCGAAATTAACGAAAATGAACGCCTTTACAGCCCATTAAGGCCAGGGAGCTACCCAGTTGGAAATCGGGCTGAGACGTGTTCGTTGTGGAAGCAAAGTATTAGCAAATGCGTACGTCCGGACTTCTCTGTAGTGGAAAGAAGATCCCTGCTCGCTCCTAGAGAATTTCTGCCTTGCTTTTATGGATTGGGATTTATGAATTTGACCAGCATCACAAACAGCACAGGGTGTAATTCTGTGATGAAATGGGCACACCATCCTGCAGGGCTCTTTCTCGGGAAGGACCAGCTCTGTGTCTGGGCTCAGACACTGATCGGGGTTGGCAGGGCATGAATGCCAGAGATTTAAAAGGAGGAGGGGAAGAACTTATCCCAAAACTGTTCTTATCCATTGCAATTATCTTGGCTATTTTTGTACCAGAAGCAGAACACTGGCTGAAGTGCAAGTGCCCTCCAGCAAGAGAAGGCCTGGTTGCTTCTGCTCAGCCGTGAAATAGTATTCTAGTATAGGAGAAATATTTCTTTTTAGTCTTTTGTGAAAGCTGGGTATATGATGTGACAGCTAGCATATTGTTTCATAAAATTGTCCATTTATTTAAAAAACCCATCCACAGCCTTTGATGCTAGGATTGCCTTCTTGTAGCTTGCTTTTATCCATGGAATTTCCATTGCTTGGGCATGTGAGATCTATTTTTTTTTTTTAGTGGTTGTCCTAAAGTCATGGACGGTTAAATTCATATATTCCATTAAGGGACTCTACTCTTCTGTTAATCTCAGGGGAGGAAAAATATTGCCTGACTTTCTCTACCATCCTCATTGCTTCAGCTTGTTCTATTTTGTTGACTTCAGTGCAGATCTGTGTACCAGCATGGCCCAGGGTTCTGAGGACCACCTGGGCTCCCTGAGGCAGCCAAAGCCTGTGATTTAAGCTGCAGTTAGAGTCAAGTCTGAACCTGGGCCAAGACTGGAAAAGTTTGGCCTGCTGATCAATTCTTTTTTTCATTAATCAGCAGAGTTGTTAAAATACCCTCAAAACCATTGCCCAGACCTCAAAGCCTCTTGAATGAACAGGACCCATCTACTGTTTTCCCTTTATTATCCTTTTCCAGAATAGTCTGGCTAGAGAATGAGCCCCTAATACTTTTAGCTCTAGCAACAACTTAAACTTACAGAGCGCTTACTCAAATGCAGCCTCTGTTGTGTTTGTACCTTCTAACTTATTTAATTACAATAATCATATAAGGTAATTATCTCAAAATTACAAATATTATCTCAAAATTACAATAATCATATAAGGTAATTATCTCAAAATTACACATTACAAATATGGAAACTGAGGCACAGAGAGGTTAACAATTTGCTGAAGGTCACACAGCCAGTAGTGGAACCAAGCTCAGTACACAGGCCATCTGGCGACATAGTCTATGCACTAAATCACTGTGTTTACTGCCTCGCATGAAATAAAAATGCAACATGTGATTGTATCATTAATGACCAAAGTCTTTTGATCTTTCTTGCCATGAATTCCTTCATTCAGACTCTAGAATGTGCATAGCATTGTGATCAAACTTAAAGAAATAATAAAATATAACTATAGAGTCCTTTCCTCCCACAATCCAAATGGAATAGAAAGCTGAGCATTGTATTATGGTGCAGAGAGGAGGCGTGGAGAAGCAGGACTGCCAGCTGTGTCTCCTGGTGGCTGTGGGAACTTGGCGGCTTAACTCAGCCTCTCAGAGGCCATTTGCCCACGTGTATAATGGGGCCGGCAAGCATTGCCTCATGGCACCCCACCACCTTGCAGGAAGGGTGTGCTCACACAGGTGACTTAGGTGGTTGAGGTGGGATGATGCAGGGCCAAGGTCTGGGGCAGGGACATGCTCTGATATAGCTTTCGTCTGCAATTCTGACTTCTAGATTACACAAAGTCCCAGTGTAAGTGTGGTCCGGAAACCATGCTGTTAAAAAGTGGGAAAGAAGACAGTATGGTACTGGCACAAAAACAGACATATAGATCAATGGAAAAAGATAGAAAGCCCAGAGATAAACCCTCCCACCTATGGTCACCTAATCTATGTCAAAGGAGGCAAGGATATACAATGGAGAAAAGACAGTCTCTTCAATAAGTGGTGCTGGGAAAACTGGACAGCTACCTGTAAAGGAATGAAATTAGAACACTCCCTACCACCATACACAGAAATAAACTCAAAATGGATTAAAGACCTAAATGTAAGGCCAGACAGTATCAAACTCTTAGAGGAAAACATAGGCAGAACACTCTATGACATAAATCACGCAACATCTTTTTTGACCCACCTCCTAGAGCAATGGAAATTAAAACAAAAGTAAATGAATGGGACCTAATGAAACTTCAAAGCTTTTGCACAGCAAAGGAGACCATAAACAAGATGAAAAGACAACTCACAGAATGGGAGAAAATATTTGCAAACGAAGCAACTGACAAAGGAGTAATCTCCAAAATTTACAAGCAGCTCATGCAGCTCAATAACAAAAAAACAAACAACCCAATCCAAAAGTGGGCAGAAGACCTACATACACATTTCTCCGAAGAAGACATACAGATGGGCAACAAACACATGAAAGGATGCTCAACATCACTAATTATTAGAGAAATGCAAATCAAAACTACAATGAGGTATCATCTCATACTGGTCAGAATGGCCACCATCAAAAAATCTACAAGCAATACATGCTGGAGAAGGTGTGGAGAAAAGGGAACCCTCTTGCACTGTTGGTGGGAAAGTAAACTGATACAGCCACTATGGAGAACAGTATGGAGGTTCTTTACAAAACTAAAAATAGAACTACCATAGGACCCAGCAATCCCACTACTGAGCATATACCCTGAGAAAACCATAATTCTAAAAAACACATGCACCTCAGTGTTCATAGCAGCACTATTTACAGTAGCCAGGACATGGAAGCAACCTAAGTGTCCATCAACAGATGAGTGGATAAAGAAGATGTGGCACATATATACAATGGAATATTACTCAGCCATAAAATGGAATGAAATTGTGTCATTTGTAGAGACATGGATGGACCTAGAGTCTGTCATACAGAGTGAGGTAAGTCAGAAAGAGAAAAGCAAATATCGTATAAAAATGCATGTATGTGGAATCTAGAAAAAAGGTATAGATGATCTTATTTGCAAAGCAGAAATAGAGACATAGAGGTAGAGAACAAATGTATGGATACCAAGGGGGAAAAGGGTGAGGAGGGAGGAATTAGGAGACTGGGATTGACACACATACATTATTGATACTATGTATAAAGCAGACAACTGATGGGAACATACTGTATAGCACAGGGAACTCTACCTAATGCACTGTGGTAACCTAAATGGGAGGGAAGTCCAAAAGGGAGGGGATATCTGTATGTGTATGGCTGATTCATTTTGTTATGAAGTGGAGGCTAACACAACATTGTAAAGCAACTATACTCCAATAAAAATTAAAGAAAAAAAAAAGTGGGAAAGAGGCCCAGGGCAGTCTTCCTGAAGAGGAAGTGGAACTGGTTGGAAGCATCAAAGTAAAGATGGTTTTTAGACATTAGGAGCCATAGCTGTATGATGTGACCTCTGATGGCTCTAGGAAGCCCCATCCTACCACCTGTCTGTCCCGGGTCTCAGTGGTATAACAAGATGCTGCCCAGAGCATGGAAAGGGGCCCTTCCCAGAAGATGGAACAAACTCCTACACACTTGGCCAAGCCTGTCATCTTCTGTGGGTACAGATGGAAGTAGGGCATTGAAGGGCAAGGGGAAACCTCCTTCCCAGGATAACTTCCCTGGATCCCATGACCTGGGGCTTCCTGCAGTACCGAGTGGGGCAGGCATGACTGGGGGGCGGAGGGAGAGTAAAGGAGGTGAAGCAGAGAGCTTGTGCATTCATTCAACAAACATGTACTGGGCTTTGTGCCAGGTCCTGCTGGATGCTGTAGTGCACTCCCGTTTGCCTCTTCAAAGATCTTCTGCTCTAGTAAGAGGATACAAAGAAAACCCACATACGTTCACTCAGCCTGTAAGCATCCATTCTACCTCAGGCAAGGCCCTCAACCACGTGGCACACACAGCCATTGGCTGATGACCGTCACTGCCCCCAGGCTGCACGAACACAGAGGAGCTACCCTGCCACCTCACACCCCAACAGAGAGGCTAGGACCTGGAGCCCACCAACAGACTCTGGGTTCTAGGGTTCTGGCTACAGTATGAGTTTCAAGGGGCTTGGTAATAGGTGACTCTACCAGAGAGGAAAGGGTTACCTACCAGACCCTGGCCTGTCTGGTTTCCTGCCACATATTCTCTCTAATCCCCACACTTGGGGAAAAGAATAAGGTACCATCTGCTGACTGTCCAGATGGGCCAGACACTGACTTGGAGATCTACCCCTAGGAGGTAGGTGTTAGAATTCCCATTTACATAGATGAGAAACTGCCCTGAGCATGAGAAATTGGCCCATAGCTATACTAGTTGTTAAATGGCAGAATTAGGATTCGAGACCATCAAACATACCACGGGTCCGTCTGATTCACTCTTCTCACTGCAGCCTAGCTTATAGGATGCTTCGTGCCCAGCCTGCCTCTCCAGCCTCACCTCCGTTCTTGCTCTCCCTGAATTATTTGTGTCCCCCAAGTGCCCCTGGGCCAGTGCCAGGCTCTTCTAAGTTCCACCTTAGTCTCTCCAACACTGCTCAAAGCTCAGTTCAGATGCCGTTTCTTCTGGAAGAATACACCCTGGATACCCCCAATCCCCCTACCCCATCACCAAGGCTGAGCTCGCTCTGGAGTCCCATGGCACCTGTGCTTACCTCTTTCATGGCTGACCAATCAGTGTCATTGTCCTGGACTTCTGTGTCCTTGAGGCCAAAGCTGGGTCAGATTCATTCTCTGGCTCAGAGCCTAGACCATGACCTGGCTCAACTGGGACTCAACAATTATTTGTGGGAGGGAAGGAAGGAAGGAAGGGGGGAAGGAAGGAATCCTGGCCCCCACAGGTCTGTCATACCTCCCTTCCAGCCCTACCTGGTCTGAGCTCCCAATACCAGCTGACTCTCAGATCCAACAAAGTCACTGATTTCTCTCTCCCCAGATCAGGGGACATATTCCCAGGATGGGGCAATGTTTAGTCTTCCCAAAGGGCACGATTTGTTGTCTGGTGATCCGCAGTGAGTTTTTAATCACAGATCAGCCACTCCCCCTCCCCCTCCCCCTGCCCCTACAAGTCTCAGTGCTGCGTGTGCTGAGGGACCGGGGACTCTGTTTGCCAAGGATCTGCAGCGAAACTAATCAGGAAGGAGGATTGTTGCTTAAGCCTCTGCACTGGCTGCTGAGCCTCCTGCAAACAACTTTGTATGGTAACTGTTCCCTCAGTTCCAGGGATAGTTCAGAGCTGAGAGCACTGAGTTGTAGGCATAGTTTTCTCATACTGGGTTATCAGGGCCATTATTACCAGGAAGGGCATGGAGGTTAGTGAAATAAATTTGTAACAGGGGCCAGTGTGGAGCTAGGCTTCCCAAGTTATAAAGTCTTTCGTGTGTGTGTGACCTCATTGAACCTTTACAACAACATAGGAGGAGAGATCATTAAACCTATTATTTTGCTGGATGCTTACAAGATGTGTAAGCCAGGCCCTGCACACACTTACTTTGTAAACGCTACCTCATTTATGTCCTCAGCATTAGGAGCCAGGTTCTGTTAGGGTTCTTATATTACAGATGGAACCCAGGAACGTTAAGTTTCTTTCCTAAAGTCATACAGCTGTGGGATGGGAGGTCTGGAGCTTGAATTCAGGTCTGTCTGACAACAAAGGCCATGCTTGACCGCTTTCACGAGCAGCGTGCCCATTTTGCAGATGAAAAATTAGTACCCAGTAGAACCAGGACAGGATCTGAGCAAAGCTGCAGAGAAATGAGCCTAGGCTCTGGAGTCAGATAGAATGGGATCGATGTCTTGGTTCCGCCACTTACAAGATGTGTGTGGCCTTGGGCAAGTTGCTGAGCCTCCGTCTTCTCAAGTGTAAAACGGCACCTGTCTTGCAAGATTGCTCGCTACAAAACTCCTCAAAATGCTGCTTTGAGAAACTCAAAAGATTTTCACTTGGGCCATCTTCTACACTCCCGGAGCAGTAAGTCTTCTAAAGGCGGTGAGTCATCACCGGCTCAGGCTCTCTCTGTGTTAAATGTTCATTCACTCAACGGCCACAGGCTAAAAGGAATCAGTACTATTGTTGGGTCCCGACTGCGATTCAGGCACTGTGCTAGGCACTTTCACATGCTCGCCACAGGCCTGCAAGGTGTTTAGGCATCTTACAGGTGATGAAATTGAGGCACAGAGATGCGAGGCGAGGGTCTCAAGGTCTGGTCTGGGGCAGAGGCCAGGTCGCCTGGCCCCAGCACCCTCGCTGCCTCATGCTGCCTGTGATTGTCACAGCTGTCAGTCACCTCCAGGAAACCACCTTTCTTTGTTCGGGACACCTGCCCTTAGATGAAGAAATAAGACCAAGTCTTAGACAGCACAGCTCTACCAGGTTAAGAACTTAATTATTTGGCCTTTTATTTTTTACCCTTCAAAATAAAATGCATTCATCACGTGGGGGAAGAGCTTTTTCCTCCTGTTTGCAAATAATATTATTTAGTCTTCTTGGTACCAAAGGGAATTCATTTAGAAGGAAAAAAAAAGAGGGAAGAGAGAGAAAAAGAAAGGTGGGCTTCTCTGGTGGTGCAGTGGTTGAGAGTCTGCCTGCTGATGCGCGGGACATGAGTTCGTGCCCCGGTCTGGGAAGATCCCACGTGCCGCGGAGCGGCTGGGCCCGTGAGCCATGGCCGATGAGCCTACGCGTCCGGAGCCTGTGCTCCAAAACGGGAGAGGCCACAACAGTGAGAGGCCCGCGTACTGGAAAAAAAAAAAAAAAAAAGGAAGAAATTACTGTGAATAAAAGACCTAGGGGACATAATTACAGAAATACTGCAGGCTCTGCATTAGCTGGAAAATTACAGCCATTTCATTGTGGGAGTAAATCTATTTTCTTTTATTTTAAAGTGGATCCTTCACCTTCCAAAGGGCTAATTATGGTGCTGCCTACATGTTGTGCTCATAAGCTCTAATTTCATCTTTTCAGTAACCACAATGGCAAATAACAAAATTGTGTGTGCGCTCAGGAAGCATCTTCGTGACGGCTCCCATAACAGGCGGGAGGGACATGGCAATCACTCATCTCGTGGCTCAGGCCATGTTTTCCATAACTGAGCCCACCACGGACCCTGTCAGAGGCACCTCCTCTAGCTCAGCCAAGAAGAATTCACAAAACAAAGCAGGTGGACAGCAGGAGCTGGGAGGAGGTCCAGGGAGGGTGAGCAAAAGGGAGGGCAACACAATAGCTGTTAAAAAGTGAATGCCAACAAACACATGAAAGAATGCTCAACATCATGAATCATTAGAGAAATGCAAATCAAAACTACAATGAGATATCATCTCACACTGGTCAGAATGGCCATCATCAAAAAATCTACAACCAATAAATGCTGGAGAGGGTGTGGAGAAAAGGGAACACTCTTGCACTGTTGGTAGGAATGTAAATTGATACAGCCACTGTGGAGAACAGTATGGCGGTTCCTTAAAAAACTACAAATAGAACTACCATATGACCCAGCAATCCCACTACTGGGCATATACCCTGAGAAAACCATAATTCAAAAAGAGTCATGTACCAAAATGTTCATTGCAGCTCTATTTACAATAACGAGGAGATGGAAGCAACCTAAGTGTCCATCAACAGATGAATGGATAAAGAAGATGTGGCACACATATACAATGGAATATTACTCAGCCATAAAAAGAAACGAAATTGAACTATTTGTAGTGAGGTGGATAGACCTAGAGTCTGTCATACAGAGTGAAGTAAGTCAGAAAGAGAAAAACAAATACCGTATGCTAACACATATATATGGAATCTAAGAAAAAAAAAAAACGTCATGAAGAACCTAGGGGTAAGATGGGAATAAAGACACAGACCTACTAGAGAATGGACTTGTGGATATGGGGAGGGGGAAGGGTAAGCTGTGACAAAGTGAGAGAGTGGCATGGACATATATACACTACCAAACATAAAATAGATAGTTAGTGGGAAGCAGCTGCATAGCACAGGGAGATCAGCTTCGTGCTTTGTCACCACCTAGAGAGGTGGGATAGGGAGGGTGCGAGGGAGGGAGACTCAAGAGGGAAGAGATATGGGAACATATGTATATGTATAACTGATTCACTTTGTTATAAAGCAGAAACTAACACACCGTTGTAAAACAATTATACTCCAATAAAGATGTTAAAAAAGAAAAAAGTGAATGCCTTAAAATGATGTTTATGGAGAGTTTTTAATGATGTGGGAGACTGTTTGAAATATGATGCTTAGGAGAAAAAGCAGGATATACAATATGTGGACAGTACGATTTCAACTATGTGAAATATCTATATCTCAATATATAGCTATCTATGATATTTGACAATATTTGATATTTAATACACATCAATCAGCAGATTCTTTTAATATCCAAATATAACTCAATCCCACAGAAAGGCAGTGATCCAAAGCCTCCTCCTTGAGATGTCAAGGATCTCCTAAGAAAGGGGGGGTTTCATTTTTTTAGGGGTTGCCCTTCACCCGCTATTGCAAACCCTCCTCTGGCTCCGTTGTCAATCCCCTCGAGGGGTCCCAGCGCGGTTCCACTGGACCCTGCTCCTCTCCCTAAGCCCCTTCATCCCTCTCAGGACAAGGACACGTCGTCTGTGTTCCCCAAGGCACCAGCAGCATCACGTTGTTTTGTGAAACAGACCTTTACTCCAAAAGTTTGAGGATGGGACAGTGGCAGGTGCGGGCTGGGGGGTGGAATGCTGTACGGCAGAGGGCGGGAAGATGCTGAGAGCTAAAAAAAGGCTTTAGTCTCTGAAGTTCACTGGATGTGCTGGGCCCCGACCAAAGAAAATCAGCTTGGCTTCTTGTCTGACAGAGCAGGCTGATGCTGGTGTCACTGGGTTTCACGTTCTGCCAGTGTGTGTGTATTCCTGTTCCTCTCTGGTTTTCTGTGTGTCCCCCTCTGTGTCTTTCTGCGTCCCCTGTTCTCCTTTCCACCCCTCGTTGTCTTTCTCTCTCTCTGGGTGTCCCTCACTTTCTCCCTACGTGTATCTCTGTCTCAGATAACCTCATAGGTTTCCGATCTGTTCACATCCTTTCTTTCCAGAGCCCCCCAAACGGAACCCCTTCCTCTCTGCTTTCAACAGAGGACGAGAAGACTTCTGTCTGATTAACATGCAGAACATTCAGAAAACTTTTCTTTCAATGTTTCCCATCCAGACTAGCCAGGGAGAACAAGGGAGGGAAACTAAAAAGCCCATTGAGGTGTCTTCCCAAACAAATGTCTTCCTTGCCCTTCTGCCCAAACGCAGAAACGGCTTCAGCTTTAAAAATACCTTGCTTTCATCTTTTGAAGGAAATATGCCAAAGTTTTAACACTGGCTGTCTTTGAGTAGCAAGAAATGCTTTAGTGTTATTTATTTCTTCCTATTTTTTCTGAGTTTTCCAACTTGTCCAAGACCAGCCTGAACTACTTTATCATGATAAAATCTCCCATGTATTATGCACCTGCCAGATACCTGATTTAATCTTCACAACAACCTTAATAAGTGGATGTTAATATGCCCGTTTAGAGGTTCAGAAAGGTCAGGCAATTTGCTCAAGGTCACACAAGCAGAGGTGGAGATCCAACTAGACGTTAGGCCCTCAGCCACTAAATCGTGCTGCTTGGAGAGGCCCATCCTCTGCTTCACCTGCAGGTGCAGGCTTTCCCACACCCAAAATCTCACTAGATCATCTGAGCTGCCTTGCTCGAGTCCTCACTGTAAATGCAAGTGGTTCTGTACGTTATGATTCAAACTATTAGCCTTCCCCGGGGAGAGGAGTCTACTTTCCCACATCAGGCCTGCGACCTGTGGGAGGACTATACATCCTGAGCCTGTTGAACTTGAAAGTGACATATGACCTGCTCAGGTTAATAAAACATGAATGGAAAGGCCATGTCACTTCTGCACCAAAGCAGTAAGAGCCAGCGTATGGTTCTCTGTGTCTTTCTCCCCTCTGCTCCAAGGCAACATCCCCAGGAATGTCCGTGTGTAAACACGGAGCAGAGCTGTAGTTGACCCATGATGGACATGTAGACCGAGCAAGAAATAGATGGTTGTTTTTGTAAGCCATTGAGATGTGGGTGTTTGTTACCACAGCACAGCTTAGCCTAAAGCTGACTAACTCCGTATATGCAAAACTTCAAATGCGTAGGGGGTCACTAATATGTTTCATGCTTCCTCCTCTTGGAAGCTAAAAATAGGGGGAGTCTTTCCCAAAGCATTAGTGTAAAGTTCCACTTGTCCTTTTCAAAAATGATCTTGGGAAAATAATCTCCTCCCCTAGGGTGTATTTCTTCAGCACATCCTCCTGATGGGGACAGACTGTCAGAATCAGTCCCAATTACAGGCTCTGGAACTGCCCAAGCAGACACAGGCCAATTAGCGCATGGCTCTAAGTCTTAGGGGACCACGTGGACGTGGAAGGCAGCACTCTGCCCACCCTTCTCCCCTCGAAGAGAACTGAGTGTCCACTGACTGCAGCCGCAACCGGAGGCTTGAGGCTCAGGTGCCATCTGGGCAAACAGGGAGCAATAAAGATGGACGGAGGGAAGGCTCGGGGTGGTGCACTCAATGATCACTTTTGGTCTGAGATACGAGAGCACACAGCCTTCACTGGCAATCTGCTCTCCGTGCCTTTAGCAAAGCTGCCTTGGAGGGAAGAATGGAGACTTAATCCAAAAGCTGAAGGTTCAGAGGAAAAAGAATTGCTGTCATTGCTGAGGAACAGGCAGGAGAGAGAGAAGACACTACTGCTGCCCCAGGATGAAGCAGTCAAGTGATTTTTCAAAGAATCCCTGGGGGGATGGAGGTGATCATCTCACCCCTAAGTGACTCAGTTGGTAGTTTTGTTGCTGAAGTATCTTTATTCAATTTGTTCTTCTCTCTGGCTGTTTCATCATTCCTGCATTCTTTTATCTGAACCATCATTCTTTCCTTCCTCATGTCATAATTCATTCACTCTTTCATTCATTCATTCAGCCAGTGAGACCTCTGAGTACGGCACTGCTCCAGACGTTAGCAGCCTGACCTGTGGACAGGGGAGGTGCGGGCAGGGTCCAGCAGGGGAGGGAAGGACGCAGAGCCAAGATTCACAGCTGAGCTTTTGTTCCTCAGGTACAAGAACTCAGTGGGGAGGATTTCAGTTTGAGCTATTATTTCAGAGTCTGAGATAGGAATAAAACCTCTCTCTCGCTACAGACACAGCCCTAACCCCTGCCTCACTGTGCCACAGAGCCGTGAACTGTGTGGGGACCTAGACCAGTCCATGAGCTCCCGTAGACAAAGACTGGTTGGTGGAAGGTGGGACAGACACGGAGATCCATTGCCCAGATCCGCCTTCAGAAAAGATTGGCTTCCCTAGTGGGAGGGGCGTGGCTTCCTGACAGCCTCCCGCTGGTGGCCCCAGTTTTCAAGACAAGGTCGAGTTACTCTCAGGGCAAACCCTAGCCAATGACTAAGTGGGGGTTCAGGGGTCTGTACCCAACACAGGTCACCTCTAGTGGGCGATCTGAGCTCCAGAGCTCCACCAGCAGGTGAAGATTGTTGGGTCTGCATCGTGGTCTGCCGACTGCCCCTGCCAATCCACCTCTTGCCTCTTCTCTTTCACAGGTGTCATTCTCCTGTAAAACTTTTGCACCTTTAACTCCATCTCAGTGTCTGCTTTGTGGAAAACCACACTGGCACAGAAGAGGAAACATGGAAGGGAGGAAAGAAAGCACGGGTTCCTCTCACACCAGGAGCTCTCTGGTCTGAGACCGCGCAGCGTTTCTTGCCAGCTCCTTCTCAGAAGACAGATCAAAGTTGAGAGTTGACACTCCATAAGGAGCCCTGTCATCTCTTTCTAAAGCTGTCACCATTTAGGAGACACTAGGTTAGTGGGGAAGGCCAGGACTTAGCCCTGTGGCCCTACAGACCAGCTGGGCACACTGGCGCTGGACAGACTACTCTGAATGTGAGTGTTAGCGTTGACTGTGAAAGGGCTGCAGAGCACTCCAGGCTCTTGGGGACCACTGGAGGTCAGGGCCTTGCTGAGGCAGTAAAGTGGAAAGAGCAACATGGTTTGACTGCCAGGGCACGGATCATGGAGGGCTGCATGGAGGAGGAGGAATATTTGATCTGAGCCTTAAAAAGCAAGCTTCCTGAGGACACAGGTACAAACCAGGGCCCATGGCCTGTTCTGCACACATGTGTTTAGAAATCAGAGCAAGAGCAGGGTATCACTCAGGCCTCTTTGGCTGCCAGCAACAGAAATTGACACTGGATAATGTAAAGGATTTGCAGGGAGGCCACAGGAGAGCTAAAGAACCAGGCAGGAGGCAGAAAGAAACCTGGCGGCTCTAGGGTCCCATATAGCATGAGCTCTTCAGCAATTCCACCAGGGCACTGCTGTGAAAATGGAAGAATGCCACCAGTTTTAGTTGTCTTAGTTTCTCTGCTCGCTATTCAGTTTCTAGGGAGAGGCAGTGTCCTCCCTGTAGCTAAGGTATGATCTGATGCCTTGATCAGTAGGCCTGGCAAGGCAGGATGCACCATCCAAGAGGTAAGAAGAGATCCAGGAGAACGTGAGCTCACAGAGCCAAGGGAGAAGTTTCTACAAAGGCGGTAGTGAACATTATCAAAGGCAGCACACAGGGCCAGTCCAAAGAGGACAAAGGTTTACCCACAGGAATTAGCAATCAGCAGAATGGTTTCAGTGTGGAGGCAGGGACAGAAGCTGGATGCTCTGGGTTGAGGATTCAATGGGAGGAGAGAAGTTGTGGACAGACCACTCTTTTGAGAAGTTTGGATAAGAAGAGAAGGCGACAGATTGTTTGTTAGAGAGGCCATTGGGTAAACGGTGAATTCTTTTTAGGACAGGAGAGACCTGAGGCTCTTATAAGCTAAGACAAAGGAGCAGAGAGGAGGCAAAGGTGAAAAGACAGAAAAGCATGGCAGTAGTCAGAGCCCTGGGGGGCAGGAGGGTGGCACGAGGACATGGGCAGAAGGGCTGGCCTTTGAACTCTGTCTTTGCCATTGTCATCTGTTCCTCACTGCTCAGAGTATATTATACATCACAGGTCTTGCTGTCTACTTGCTTAAGAGGATTATTATTATTATTTTTTTTTTCGGTACGCGGGCCTCTCACTGCCGTGGCCTCTCCCGTTGCGGGGCACAGGCTCCGGACGCGCAGGCTCAGCGGCCATGGCTCACGGGCCCAGCCGCTCCGCGGCATGTGGGATCTTCCTGGACCGGGGCACAAACCCGTGTGCCCTGCATCGGCAGGTGGACTCTCAACCAATGCGCCACCAGGAAATCCCAAGAGGATTATTTTAATCTCAATTTGGCCATCAGCTTCTTGAACGCAGGAATTGTGTCTCTGTAAGTAGAACAGGAAAGGTGCCGCATAAGGAATGGAGAGACCAGAGTTCTGGGACCAATTTTTATTATCAGATTGGGCAAAGCTGTGTGTTTCTGGTACCCAGCTATAGTGGCCTGGCCAAATAGGTTTTTAATTTTCTTACAAAAGAAGAAGTCTGCAGGTAGGCAGTTCAGAGCTGGTGTAGCAGCCCCGTGGTGTATTTTTACATATCAGACTCCTATGCGTCTCCTCGGCCAGTGGCTAAATAGTCTTAGCAAGTGACTTTGGAGGTCATGCTTGTCACCTCATAGACGCAAGCTGGCTGCTTGGCCTCCAGGCTCATATTCACATTCTAAGACAGAAGAAGGAAGGAGGACAGGGGCGAGGAGCTCCTGTGGTTGGAAAGCAAAACCTTCCTACTAATCCCACGCAAACTCCTGTTTGCTTCTCATGGCTGTTCCTAGCTGCACAGAAGTCTCCCACTTTAAACTAAATCCATGTTTCATTGTATCCTGGCTTCCCTGCATCCCTGGCTTCCTCCTAACACCATCTCTGGGGGGTCCTTTGAGGGATTTGCCTCTCTCCACCATGAGAAGCTTAGCGGAGAAGTAAATTCAGGTGTCTTACTCTCAGTGACCAGAGTGGAAGGGGTTTGCCAGCACGACCTCAGAATGTCAGGGGAGTGTGTCCTAATCTTGGCCAATGAGAGGGTCCCTCCCAGAACCTTGGCTCCTGCATGAGTGAAATAGAGAAAAAGTGGCTAAAATTTACTCATCTATCCCTGCAGTGACATCCTCACTAGACCATTTCTGCTAAGAGATCATTCCTAGGGTTTTCACTTTCTAGGTTTTCAGAACGGCTTTCTTCCTGCCCCTTTCTAAGCCTGGATTTTCAACCTTCCTATAAACTCTGAAGGCGCGATCCTTCCAATAAACTCCCTTCTACTCAGCAGAGACTGTTTCTGTTGCTTGTTTAACAACAGCAACAAAAATTTCTGACTGATACTCCGACCCCATCTCTGACCAGCTACATGTGATCTTGAAAAAACCACCTAACCTCTTTGGGTCCTCTCTCCTCATCAAAAAACAATGGGTCATTACTAAAGTGCTTTCCGACGTGAACGATGAATTGTGACCTTGACCTCTTTCAGAAGGCCTGCTTTATACCAAGTGGGCCCCGATGGACAGCAGGATTAGAGTTTTAGCAACAAGGGTAGAATATAAAAGCTCCATCAGGAAAGCTAATCTACAGCACTGAGGTGCTGCAACTGGAACATTCCTTAGACAATTAAGCCTGGGTAGGTGCTCACCAAAACCACTCCACTGCTAGTGGCACCAGTGTGCAATGTTTTCATTAGCAAACAGGCACCATTTGGTATCCTCTTGCCATGTTGTCAAGGACCCACTTACCAATTGTATGGTTTCAACTGTTCTTGATTCCAAGACGGCTTCATTGCACCACTGTAAAACCTGTTTTTCAGGGAGTCTTTGTTTGCACCTTAAAGTCCTTTCTGCAGCAGACACGCATCTGCCTTACAAAACTTCAGGACATAGGACAGAGGACTCTGTAAAATCGTAGTCCGTACATTCAAGGAAAAATTACTTTGTTAGAACAGTGGCCCGAGTTTGGCCTTATGTTCTAGCAAAAGCTCATTGCTTAGCTGCATTTAATAATCCATGAAACATTTCTGTGTGAACTGTGTGGCTGCAAAATGGGTAAAAAAAAAAAAAAAGTGGGAAGCAGGCATAAAAAATTGGCAGAAAATAAAAATTAGTGAGATCTTAAATATTTGATCAAGGCCTCTATTTCCAGGTAAGCAGTTACCATCTTGGGCCCTCAGATGCCAGCAGAAGCCACAGAGCACCATTCTGAATTATTAAAGTAACCAGGGGAAACTTTTTTCTTCTTAGTCCTTTTAAATGAGCATGTAGCCTTTCAAGCCAACCTTTGCGTAAATATTTAACACAGGATTGGGTGAAATGGAAAAGAGCCAAAGTTCTCAGTCGAATACTCATCTGTAATTATGAATCAGATTAGATGATGCATCTCAACCACTTCACTTTATTTTTTTTCTCTCTGCACCCACAATTCTTCCCAACTTGAGAGGAATCCAATCTGGATGAGTTGAAAGTCTGCATTCTAAAATATTTTCAAACTGTATGTTTACTGATTTTGTTTCTATTTTGCATTGGTTCAATGCATTCATTCATTTGACAAATATTTCTTGACTACCTACTAAGTGCTAGGTACCGTTCTAAGCGTGGGGATAGGGTAGTCCTTGACAGTCCAGTGGTTGGGACTCCGTGCTGTTTCCACTGCAGGGGGCACGGGTTCCATCCCTGGTCGGGTAACTAAGATCCTGCATACCATATGGTACAGCCAAAGGAAAAAAAAAATGTGGGGATATATCAAGGAACAAAACATATAAAGACTCAGCCCTTTGGGGACCTTGCACTTAAGTGAGAGAGACCAATAAGAAAGAGATAAAGATTCCAGTGACAGATAATAAGTGCTATGAACAGGGTGGTATGGGAGTGCTAGTTGTTTATGTCTGAGGTAGGTGGCCTGTTAGAAAGCTAAGGAATTGGGCAAATTACCTTGGGAGCTGGGCGAGTATACCATTTCGGTCAGCGAGAACAGCAGTGCAGTGGCTCTGTGGTACAAACAGGCCCAGTGTGTTCAAGGGACAGCAGCAAAGCCAAGGAGACTGGAGGTGAGGAGTGGTCACTGTCAGAAGACAACGTCAGGGAGAACTTGTCACAGCAGATCTTGTGAGGGCCTTGGAGGCCACTGAGGAGAACTTGGTGTTTTATGCTAATTGTGGTGGAAGCGGCTGAGGACTTCTGAGCAGGGGAGTGCTGTGGACTGATTCATATTTCAAAAGGATCACTTGAACTCAGTAGTAACTCTGGCCAGTGGAGCCAGGTTGACCAAATGGTGGTTTCTCGTGGAGGCCTGCTTCAACGGCCAAGTAGGAAAGACTTCACATTGGCATTATCTGTTCATTGCCTATGAGAAAACATCCACCTTTTGAAGTCCTTAAAGGGATTGGAAAGGTTGCCCTCTCTGATCGTTTTAAAAGTCCACCCGTCTCCTTTTTTTACATTTTACTTTCACCAGCCAAAACTTGACCTTTCTGAGAGCTCAGAAGGCAAGGTTATGGTCTCATCCAACCACAGAGGCTGACCCAGCCTGCAGTCCCATCATGATCTGTCCAAAAGCAAGTCTTCCAGAATGTCCTCAGGTCACACTTGTAGGCCTGAGACAGTATGCAGAAGGCGCTTCATCAGGACACCATTAGGTGACAGAAGGAAGCTGCAGAATAGTTATAGCTTGATCTCCTTTGGTTACCACATTTATATGCCTAGAACTAATTTGTAAAATGTTCAAAATGAGCTAACCTGTCAGTTCCAGTTTTTCCCTTTAGAGACCTCCCTCCTTCAGCTCTTTCTTGGGTTGGATAATTCTGAGCCACGTTCTTTACATGTTCTTTGCTTTCCAGAATTTTCCTGCAGGATCAAGCTCCAATTATTTGTAACAGTAGCTGCCTTAGTAATGCATCTTTTATTGGGCTCCCAAATAAAACACTTGCACTTGAATCCTTGTCTCAGGCTCTGCTTGAAAGGGACTCAAACTGAGGTGTAAAATCCTCCTCCCTCCTGAGGCAGCATTACCTGGCCACTTCCTTGACTCTAATGGCAGATAAGATTCAGGAGAAATAAAACTTACCCATATAAGAAAGGTAAAAAAAAAATTATCCCTGTTATACCCATGATCCAGTAGCCCTGTGTGCCCTCAGCAAAGGGCATGACTCTCATGTAGATAGTCCCTTATCTAGAGTATTAGGAGCTAGTTGTCTCCCCTGAATGGATTTCTCAACCACAGCATTTTGCTCCTCCTTGATTTGGGATAAGTGAAGTTATTATGGTTATTATGTGAAGTTCTTACCTCCCACCACTAGGAGGCACCACTTCACACCCGGGAAGCTAGGCTTCCTCCTAAACCAAGCCTTAATCTTCACTATCCCAGGGAAAGAAGCATCCCTTGCATGGAGAAGTCATTGCCCATCCCCCTCTTGCTCTCTGTGTCCAGCCTCTCCTTCCCTGGGTCAGGGCCCTGACTCAGAATGATTTAGTCCTTGATTTGAACCCAACCTGTGGTACCAATGCTACACACAGATTTTAAGTCCCTAACCTTCTTCACAAGTCTCCCACCCTGCTGGGAGACAAACCGTGTTATCAATAAGAGACCATCCAAAGATCATTATCCTTGAATTTTTTAAAATCTCAGAGTAGGAATGGCCTTTCTAAGTATGATACAAAATCCAGAAGCAATAATAAGAAAAGAGCAATAAATTTGACCACTGTTTAAAATTTCTGAGTTGTTAAAAAAAAAAAATAGGGCTGTAAAAAAGGAAAAAAAAAATCTTCATGCGTATACCTATGAAGCCACTTAATCCTCCCCCAAAAGTTGTTGCCTCCAATTTCGCAGAAGGATCCTGAGGCTTTGGAGAGGTAAAGTGACTTTGCCCAAGATCACCTTGTTGAGGCACATTTCACACTGTAAGGGAGTCACTTCTGATTATTGGGAGCCGGACGAGGGAGGAAGGAGAGGAAGCAGGAGAGACGCGGGGCAGAGCGGAGGAAGGGGAAGGACTGAACTCTCAGGAGAGAAGGGGTGTCAGGGAGGGTGTGGACACCGCTTCTTGAGTCTGAGTAAGCAGAGGTGGACCAGCCCCTTCACCTGTGCACTTATTGGATGCTAGCTGTGTGTCCCCTGTGCTGATTCAGGAGGGGACAAGGAAGGGCCCTCCTAAAAGTAGAGACGGTATGCCTGTCCAGCCAAGGTCATGGGAGCACTGTGAGAATCTGGTGATCCTGCAGGGGCCCAGAGCCAGCTTTACAAAACACTCCGTACCAAGAACCTGTCACGGATGCTAGGAAAAGCTGGGAACGAGGTGTGCAGCAGTCACAAAACCTTGACATCACCCTTGACATCTCTTTTTTTTTGCACACTTCAGTTCACTCCATTAGGAAATCCTATTGGCAGAAACTGATGCATCTTGACCTTCACCGCCCCTGTAAGGACTGGAAGTTATGGAGGGTTCTGGGTGGGCAGAGGAGGCCAGGCCACACTGGGGAAGCAAATTCAGGAAATAAATTACCTGCGAAGATCTCAGAGGATACGGACCTGAATCTCCAAGGCCCCAGCATTTTGTTGTGATTGCATTTTCCCATTCTAAATAAATTTTCATTTGCAAGGCTTGATTCTGTAGGGCTTTCTAAAACAGCCCTCCTACTCTCCTCCCCCCACAATTGTATACGCTTCAGGCCCCAGAAAGCCTTCATCCACTCCTGATTTGAGGTCTCAGAGCTCACCAGGGCAGGACTTGAGAACAGAGGTGTAAACTTGTCAGGAGAGGGAAGGCAGGGCCGCAGGAAGAGAGTAAATCCTCATCGAACATGGCAGAAAGTCAACAGATAACTCAAGAAATCTCTATGTAAGCTTATTTTTTAGCGACAAGCAGGTAACCACTAGCTGAACTCAACGGGGTAAGTGTTATAAAGGACTCCGTGGTGGGGCGCAAGGGAGAGGGCTCTGTTGCTTCCATTATAAGAACATGTAGGTAACTTTATTTTCTAAAAAGTGCTCATGCATTACTTATATTTTTTAATTTGCTCTTTAAAAAGAAGTAAAAATAAAAATAAGAAATAAAGCGGAACGCAAAACATAGAAAAATAAAATGCAAAGGCGCACACAAGCCAGGGAGTGGGAGCAGAGGCGGGGGTGGGGGAGTGGGCGGGGCTTGGCCAAAGGGGCGGGGCGTGGGACGTGGTCTCTTTAGGGCCCGCCCCCGGCGAGGAAGTCGGGCGCCGCGGTTTCTCTCTGACTCCGGTCGCCGCGGGGGAGCCGTTGCAGTGCAGAGTCTAGTTCGCCTTAGGCCCTCTCCCCACCGCGGGGGTAGGAAGGGCAGGTGACTGACTGCCCCACCGTAAAGGGCGGTGCGTGCGGAGGCCTGGAGCGGTCCTCACCTGGCCTTGGGTGCGGGGCCAAGCGCGGGCGAAGAGCCCCGGTTTGGCGCCGCCGGGCCTACAGTCCCCTACAGTCCCCAGAGGCTCGCCGAGTGCCTCTGCGGAGCCGCGCGACGCGCAGGTAAGCGCAGCCAAGGCCGGGCCTGTTCAGCCCGCCTTTGCCCTGGTGGGCGCCCGCCGAGACCTGGCCCGCACCGCACCGGGGAGACAGGTGGCGGCGGGGTGCGGAGCTCGGTAACCCGTCTGGGTCGGATGAACCCCAGAACTCCTGCTGTCTACAGCCGGCGCCACCCATTCTCGCCACAGCGTTATCGACCTAACCGCAGCACCCCTGTGGCTCAGACCCGAGCCCATCTTCAGCACTCGAGCCCTCAACAAATGCAAAGAAGGGTCCACCAAATCCTGCATGCCGTTGAGTGCCCGTCACTGGGCTCAGTGCTGGGGGGTACAGTGCGGTCCAACGAACGTAGTGCCCACCCCCCGTGGAGCTCGCAGTCTGGTAAGAGAGACCCACAGCAAATAGGTAATCTCCACATGTGAGTGTAAAAGTTAAAAAACTGAAAGATCTGTGAAGATAGGAAGTGCAGGGTGCTGGGAGAGCATTTAGCCGGTGGTCCCCATCTATAAAGGATGCTGGAGCTCACACTTCAGTATGAATGGCAGGGTCCCAAGGTGGAGAACGATGGAGTAAACACACTTGTTGGGAGAGAGTGTGGCTTGTTTGAGAAAAGGAAGGTCCTGCCCGCTGAAAGCAGGGAGCAAAGCAAGTTTCCTAACTTCCTCCTCTGTACAATGGGACTGTTCCTCCCCATTGACGATTGAGACTTTGCATGTAAATGACTTAGTGGTGTTCCAAGGGTGCAGTAAGTGAATGAAGGTGAAGATTTCTGTGGATGGATCAGGTTGTAATCTGGGCCGAACGCAGGGTGCTGCCTCTGGGCACTCACTTCCCCTCTCCTGGAGTCCTGTCTCCTTGTCTGAGTAGAATCTCTCAAACAGCTTGTTCTCTAAAATGATGCCTGCTTTAGTCATTCCTTCTTAAAATATTTAACTGGTGCCCACTTTACACTGGCCTTGCCCTCATGGAGCTCATGCAGGGTGGGCCAGGTGAAGTACACTGGTAGTCCCAGCCGTGGTGCTCTGGAGCCCAGAGGAGAGAGCCTGATCCAATGGCCTTGCCAGAGAAAGCCTCCTGCTTCCGTCAGGGCCAGGTATACATTTCCCAGAAAGGCTCACGGTGCCAACACCGTGAATCCCCTGAGAACATAAGGCTCACACTCCTCCACTGAGCATGTTACTTCCTTATTTTTATTGGTGGCATCACCCCCCAAAACTGGCCAGAAAACTCCCAAGAGGCAGCAACCCTACTTGTCCCTTGCTGAGGACCCCCAGGGATTTAGGAGAGGTTTGGAAGCTTCAGAAAACACCTGGCTGGTGACTGCTTGTATATTGTATTGACTCGGTTTATACTGTTGGTGGAAACTGAGGATTTGCTCCATGAAAACAGGCCGGGAGGCCCAGAGAGTGGAGAACACAGTTGAGAGAAGAGTCTGGCACTGTTTGTGAGTAGGGGTTAAAAAAAAAAAAAAAGCAGAGGACAGGTGTTAACAGAAGGGTGCTGGGGGGGAGAGGGCAGGCTTTGTGCAGCCACTCTGTTTCCCCTCGCAGACCGTGGCAATGCCACCTGCGGAGAGCAAAAGGAGAGCGATGGGTTAGGCAGTCACAGACCTGGGTTCAGGTTCTTATTTGTTACTTCCCAGCTCTGTGCCTGGCCCTGGGCAGGTCACTTATTATCTGATTGTGCAAGCTTAAGACAGTGCTTGGCATCTAGCTGGCCCTGAAGAAATGTAACCTCCCTCCCTCTTCCCCTAAATGAACTAAAATAGGAGTAACAATAGTGCCTACCTAAGAGGGTTATTATGGGGATTTAATGAGTTAATGTACCTAAGATACATAGAGCAGCGCCTGACATGTAGAAGTTACTGCTGCTGTTGCTATTGTTATTATTCCTTATTCTGGGTAAAAATTGGTGAAACAAGGCAGGCAGAAGATAGGAGGTGGGGGTGAGAGGTTGGTTCTGAGGAACTGTGCAGGGTGATTAGTGGGGGAGTTGTGTTATCTGTTGGCAGTGGTTTTACCGGAAAGCATCAGCCCTGGCAGGAAAAAGCGGTGTTCTGGGTGATAAAGGGCCTCTTGGGCTGCCGGGCTGTCAGAAGGCCTGAAGACTCAGGCCAAAGAAAACACAGCAAAAGCGTGGGGGAAAAACTAGGGTTGAAAAAGATCCAACGTTGTCTTGTTTGGGTTGTTCCTAACCCACAGCTGGGTGTGGGTCCCCAGTGAGGAGCTGCCCCTGCGCCATGCTGACCCCTGCCCTCCTATGGATATGGTAATTGCCTGAGACCGGTCCAGGAGCTGTGGAATCCAATTCTGTAAGCCCTGTACCTAGCAGAATACTGGGCCCATAATGAATGCATGAAAGAATGAATGAATGAATGAACAAATGAACAAAGGAACCTAAACCCACAGATCAAATTTCTCAATGTGTAAGTGTGCTGTTAAAAGAAGGGAGTATGGGGCTACCCTGGTGGCGCAGTGGTTGAGAGTCCGCCTGCCGATGCAGGGGACACGGGTTCGTGCCCCGGTCTGGGAAGATCCCACATGCTGCGGAGCGGCTGGGCCTGTGAGCCATGGCCGCTGAGCCTGCGCGTCCGGAGCCTGTACTCCGCAATGGGAGAGGCTGCAGCAGTGAGCCACAAAAAAAAAAAAAAAAAAAAAAAAAAAAGAAGGGCGTATGAAGATAGGGAGAGAGAACTAATGTTTTTAGGCCCTGGCTAAGGGCCAAGCATTTTCATGTATGTTGCAGCTTAGTGATGAACACTGCAGCTTTGGAGTCAGATGAAGCTGCCTGTGTGACCTCACATGCATGACAGAAGCTCTCTGAAGTACAATTTTGCATCTGTAACCTGGGACTCATTGTCCCTCATTTGTAGGATTGTTATGAGCAGTCAGTAACGCTCGTATATAAGTGTGTGGTGTGCCGTCCTCAGTGCACAGCGCAAGGTCTGGGAAGTACTCAGTCAATAATAGCTGCTGCTGTTATTATTATACTGATGAATCTTCCCAGTGCTGTCCACTGTGATGAGGGAACGGAAGGCCACAGACACAGATGGGTGGCGTTGATTCTGAGCTCTGTCCCATCTGGAAGCAGAGGTTCTCTGCAGACGCTAACCAGACAGCTTTACGTGCATTTCATGCATTACTTAAAGCACTTGACTATGTGAAATCTTAAAAGGAAAAAAACTGCAGAATTATAATTTATGTGTCTTTCAAGTTCAGGTATTTTATCATCTAGATAAATCTTCCGTGCATCTATGTTAAACCACTTTGGGCTGTCGAAGCTTTTAAATAAAGTGGCTCATCCTGACCAGTGTCTGTCTTTGCTCGTTTATCATAGTTCCCTTGTAAAGACAGACAGATCCCATTTTGCAGGGCAGGCCTCAGGACGGCAGCTCCTGCCCCACCGTTTTAGCTGTGTGGTTCTGCTAAATCACAGTGGACTTGTGATTCCCTCATCATTGTCTCTCTCATGTACACATAGACCCACAGCACCAATCTTGGAACTAGGAATAGAAAGACGTTCTGTGGCTAGTGTGAATCTGGGGAAATCAATTCTGGGGAAATCACAGGTTCTCAGTGATGGGTTTGGGGGGTGAAAACGCCTTGGATGAAGGTTGCAGCGTCTTCTAGAAGTCGGGGCTGTCTGCCCTTTCCACCCAGGAGTGCCATCTCTGGGTCTGGCCTCCCGCCCAGTAAGGGTCTGATCTGCATCCCCGTGCCTTCCTGCTGTCCCTGTCTCTGGCCGCATCTGCCCCGAAAGCTGGAACCCCTGCAGCACCTGCAGGGGCACAGCCTATTGCAGGGAAGCCTTTCCGAAACAATCCTGCATTCCCATGGTCACGCTGGGCACCTCTGCTGGGCATCACTTTTCCAGCTGCCCTGGCATTACCTCCTCTGTGGGCTGTGAGCGCTTCCACAGCTATTGGATTAAGCACCCCTGGTACCCAGCACCATGTCTTGTTCATTATCCTCCCTCCTTCTCTCCCTTTCTTCCTTCTGTACATTCTCAGGCAGTGTCCTGGGGATTAGAATGCTGAGACAAAGTGACACAGTCTCCACCCTCCTGCGGCCCAAAGACATCATGAGACAGATTATTGATAAAGACAGAATTAAGCACATGACCACACACACAACGTCAAGTTATAAACCAGATTAACTGCCATGAATGAGAAGCCTGGCATGCCTGGAGAACGCATAAAAGTGGGGTAGATATAGAGATTTTGTCAGTATTGATATAGATAGAGGGGGCCCGGAAGTGTTGGTTGGAGGCTTATACTGAATTATTTATGTACCTTTGAAGACTGTTGGATAGTATTTTTCTGTGAATTGTGGCAAACAATATTTTATGCGGCCAAAGTAATCTTATGAGAATGTGTACTTTAAAAATCACTGAGCTTTGGCTTCAAAATGGGAAAATAATGCTAATGCTTCAGTTTCCTTAACCCTTTAGAGGTACAGAGCCCCTCCTTGGATGTTGTCTCACTGGGTGTGCTAGCTTTCAGAATCTCTCATACTGGCTGGCGGCAACATACAGGTGTCCAGCTCACCTGGGGTAGATCGGGCATGGTGGGCATTGAGGCCCTCTCCCTTCAGAGTAACAGGGACCACCAAGAGCTTATATTTTTTCTCCTTCTTTGATATCTCTGGGCACATCAGGCTGAGGTTCTGGCATAGATGTTATGACATTGTGTCTAGAGACCTGTCATTTGAGGGGAAAGAAGGGCAAAGCTGACTGTTCTTGTCCAGGTGTGTGGAGGACACCTGTCTGCACGCAGCTGAGGGAGGGCGGGATAGCTGGCAGCGACCTACCCCTTCAGAGCCCCGCCATCCCAGCGTGGTCCCTCGTCAGGAGCCAGCGTTCTCCGGAGGCACACCACGCCTACCTTCAAGCCCAGTCAGTTCCTCTGAGAACAAAGAGAAAATCACACTCAGAGTCCAGTTTTAAATAAGACATGATCCAAACAGCCCCAGGAAGCATTCTCTCTCCATGACTAAATATTATTAGAGAGTTATTTTATTTATTTGGCCATCGCTGATGACAAAATACATCTTCGATCCCCACCTGTCTCAGAGGTAGACCTTATTACAAGAGATGAGCTGCTGTCTGCCCTGAAGCAAAGGAAGGAAAGTCGCATCGCTGTGCAGAAATTGAGCAGGCCTCCGCGCCAGTCTTGGTGGGGTTGGGCTTGACCACAGTATTCTCAGGGTACAGGTCTAATGGGCTTGTAATCGTGTGACTCTGAGCCATGGAGAAAAGAAGTGGTTCTGGAAATCTGCCTTCCATAAGGCTGACACACAGTGACGGTATTTACTGCCTCTAGGAAGTGCATGTTAAGGGGTAGCTATTTATGAAAAGGGTTCTAAGGAGTAAATGTGCCCATCAGTCAGCCAGGAACATTTTAGAGCTCCTAAGATGGTTTTAAATTAGAGCCAGTCTTCCTTCCTGCCTTCCGCCTTCCGTCAGCAACCCCCTCCCTTGCTTCCTGTTGTAAAAATGAACTGTCAAGGCAGGACACAGCCCAGGTAGGAGTGTGGGAACTCTCTTGCAGAGTTCACGTATTCAAGGCAGATGTGTGAGGGTTAGCGCCTTGATTCTGGTCCTTCCCACCTAGTTACCGCACTGGGAAGACAGGAGTGTGGAGCAAGGCTGAGCAACAAGGTCAACCTAATTGCCCCTAACCACGGCCACCAGCTGCTCTGCTCTCAGCCAGTCTGCTCGCCAAAAAGGGTGGGCAACTGGGGGGCGGGGGGAAGAATGATGAAAACAAGTGATGGAAACTAAGCTCAATTGGGGCCCAGTAAGTGGCATGTGGGAGAGAATGAATGTCAGTGTCAGGGAATCCCACCAGGCCAGGTAAAGAGCAGGCTTTAAAAGGCTAGAAGTTTCTCTGTGAGCAGTTGATCATTAGAACAGAATGCCTGTTACACGAATTAGTGTGTAGGAGTCTAACTTGAAATTATGTTTGACCTTCAACTGTTCATTTTAAAGATCAGAAATTGGTGTTTATTGCACGAACCCTAGACTTAGTATCAAAGACTGCTTTGCTTTTTAATTCTCCCATCGGGCCTTCTTCTATGTGACTTTTTTTAAAATTTAATTTAATTTTTTTTAATACAGCAGGTTCTTATTAGTTATCTGTTTTATACATATGATTGTATACATGTCAATCCCAATCTCCCAATTCATCCCACCACCCCCCGCCCCCGCTTTCCCTCCTTGGTGTCCGTATGTTTATTCTCTATATCTGTGTCTCTATCTCTGCCTTGCAAACCGGTTCATCTGTACCATTTTTCTAGATTCCACATATATGCGTTAATATATGATATTTGTTTTTCTCTTTCTGACTTCACTCTGTCTGACACTCTCTAGGTCCATTCATGTCTCTACAAATGACCCAATTTCGTTCCTTTTTATGGCTGAGTAATATTCCATTGTATATATTACCACACTTCTTTATCCATTTGTCTGTCGATGGACACTTAGGTTGCTTCCATTTCCTGACTATTGTAAATAGTGCTGCAAAGAACATTAGGGTGCATGTGTCTTTTTGAGTTATGGTTTCCTCTGGGTGTATTCCCAGTAGTGGGATTGCTGGGTCGTATGGTAGTTCTATTTTTAGTTTTTTAAGGAACCTCCATACTGTTCTCCATAGTGGCTGTATCAATTTACATTCCCACCGACAGTCCAAGAGGGTTCCCTTTTCTCCACACCCTCTCCAGCATTTGTTGTTTGTAGATATTTTGATGATGGCCATTCTGACCGGTGTGAGGTGATACCTCATTGTAGTTTTGATTTGTATTTCTCTAATGATTAGTGATGTTGAGCAGCTTTTCATGTGTTTCTTGGCCATCTGTATGTCTTCTTTGGAGAAATGTTTATTTAGGTCTTCTGCACATTTTTGGATTGGGTTGTTTGTTTTTTTTAATATTGAGCTGCATGAGCTGTTTATATATTTTGGAGATTAATCCTTTGTTGATTCGTTTGCAAATATTTTCTCCCATTCTAAGGGTTGTCTCTTCGTCTTGCTTGTAGTTTCCTTTGCTGTGCAAAAGTTTTTAAGTTTCATTAGGTCCCATTTGTTTATTTTTGTTTTTATTTCCATTTCTCTAGGAGGTGGGTTGAAAAAGATCTTGCTGTGATTTATATGAAAGAGTGTTCTTCCTATGTTTTCCTCTAAGAGTTTTATAGTGTCCGGTCTTACATTTAGGTCTTTAATCCATTTTGAGTTTATTTTTGTGTATGGTGTTAGGGAGTGTTCTAATTTCATTCTTTTACATGTAACTGTCCAGTTTTCCCAGCACCACTTCTGTGTAACTTTTATGATGCTATTGGTCAACCTTGTCTTAATATTTTTTGTGTGTGAGAAAGAGGATGCCAGTTTCTGTTACCCGGTTTATATTTTATGACTAATCCAAGGACTGTAGATGATGAAAGTAGGGGGGCTTCCTGTTTCAGATGTCACTGAATTGCTACCTTTTGCTTCTGGAATTCTGTCTTAAGAAAATAATTTGAACATTGGAAAATGCCACTGTATGAAGATGCGTCATTATTTATAATGGTGGAAGCTTAGAAGTGACTTGAATATCCAGTATAGGAGGGTAGTCAAGTTACAGAACACCAGGTTGGTTGAATATTTAAAAATAGGAAGATTAGTAATGAGAGAAGTCATTACCCGCTCAGTGAACAGAATACTGTTACATGAAAGATGTGTTCAGGAAAATGGTCTATGAGGGTTGCCTCAAGGGGACAAGAATTGCATTTGAACAGTGGAACAATGGATAACTTTCTTCCATATTTTAAATTTTCTATACTGTTTTATTACTCCTGTAAAATCTTTTTTTAATTCTAAAGCGAGCCAAGTTCAATAATGATCTTAACGCTGTTTGCAATTTTAAGGTCACTGCATTCGTGGCCTTATCCTGATTAAATCTTTTACTCAGCAGTTTCTGAGGCCAGGCTTCGCTCCCTGCCTCAGTGTCTCTGGTCGAGGGACATCCTCTGGGTCCACTGGCTGAGTGGCCAGGAGATGTGCTCCCTCTGGCTGTGTAGACTTAGAGTCTCAGGGTCTTATAAGTTGGAGGAGGCTACTGCCCCTCCCTGCCCTGCAGCCTCATACCCTTCTGCCAGTCTCTCTCATCCCTGTTCCCCACCTAGTCCCCAGTGGTGGGGTAGGGATGGAGGGGTTTGGGTTTGCAACCTTTGGGGGCTTCATTGGTAAAGTTTCAGCCAACTCTGCCCCCCGGCCCCAAACACACACTCACTCCCTAAGTCAGCAGTTGCCTGGGGCGGCCCTACATCACTCTGGCTTCTTGTCCTGCTTAGGCCTTGGTACTCCCGTACCTCAAGGGCCTGGGTTTTGCATTCTTGATGCCAGCTCTCCCAGTGTCGGCCCTGTCCCCCTCCATCCTCTGCTGCCCAGTGCTGGCAGGGGCCTAGTGCTTGGCCAATGGTACGTCCTAAAGCAGCAGTTCTCATACTCAGCTGGCCATACGTTGGGAAATCATGGCATGTGTCCTTATTTGAGACAAGGATTTGAGTCTGTGTGGTTTATTTGGAAGGAAATCCCCAATAAAGAAGGGGAATAAGGAAGTAGGGAAATGAGCCAGAGAGGCACACCATCAAGCAGGTCACCAGCGTGGACCACTGGAGTTTAAACCTGCTGGGAGTTTCCGGCAGCCAGTGTGTAGAGTGCCCATTCCAGAACTGGCCTCTCCTGGGGATTGGCGGCTGGGTATATACACACCCTTGCGATCTGTCATCGGTTGAGCAAGGCTCCTTAGGGGAAGCGAATTCTCTGCGACTTCCGGCAGCTTCCAGCCACCAGGTAAAGCACCAGGGCAAAGGGATGCACGTGCTGACTCACAGAAGACGCTGGCTTGCTCTAAAACAATGAGTCCTGAGAGCTCAGGGCATAGCACGGACAGCGTCTGCTGTGCCGTTCTTCCCTAAACACCATGAACGTGATCAGTGCACTAAACTGAAAATAACCAAATCCATAATTCTGTGCTGAATCAGACCTGTTTATACTCAGTTGAAGACTACCTTAAGAGTAGCCAACCCTCAAAGTTTATGAAAACTCATGGGAAGAAAACCTTAGATAAGAAGAATATTACCACTTTTTTCCCTGTGAGTTGGGCTAGACTACCAATATTTGATTTAAGTGGCAGAACACTAATATTCTGCAGCCATGCACTTTGAGACCCAACACTTTAAAAGACGGCCTGAGTATATAATAAGAGTTATCTTTATTTTGGCAATGTTTCCCCCTCTCTTGTAGCTTGATTTTTTTTCTGTTGTTTTTCAAGTGTAATACATTAAGATGACCTTAAAAGAAAAATTCATTGGGAGAAAACATTGAACCTCATTTGTATCAACCCATAATTATGTCTCCATTGCCGTGTTTTAATATTAATGCTGGATTCACCGTACTGACACTGATACCAGAGGATGGGAGAGAATGTCTGTAGTTATGGCTTTAGACACTGTGATAAATGTGTAGATGATTAATGATAAATGTTTTGTAGTCATTGCCTTTATATAGAAACACTCCATCTCCAATTAAAGATTTAGTAAGCACTTCATCAAAGTATCTGTTAACAATTGAGGAGTATAATATGGTTGTACTGACATTTCAACTTAATTCACTCTATGGTTTGAGTCCCAATCCATTTTATATGCCTGTTTTTTTCTATGCATGGAGGAGGAATAATAGCAGAAATTTGGAGGCATATTGCAGATTCTAGAAACATCACCATGTATTTATTATTATTGTCTGTTGGCATATTTGTCACTACAAATGAAGGCCTTACTCCAAGAGAAGATTTAAAATTGTTCACGTAGCAAGCTCAATAGGATTTAGTGGCTAAATCTCATATGCTTTGAGTTATGGGCATTTTAGTATTTGCAGAGAAGGGCATTCATTCAAGATCCCGGCATTTTAGAGAAATGAGGCCATTTCCCTTTAAGGCATGGTTAAATGTGCGTTCCATAAAGACCGGGATGGCGTATGCTTGGTGTTAGTGCCCTATTCCTGTGTCCTGTGCACACAGCAGACGTCACTCCCTGATACCCAAGCCTGCATCCTCCTCTACGGTGTTCCCTGCAGCCACTCCAGCTCATCAGTACTGGCTGACGAGATGAAGCCTATGGACTCCCCCATCTTTTCATTGGCCTTGCCGTTACTGTGCATGGTCAACAAAACAAAGGAGTCTTTCACAGTCTCTCTCTAAAAAAAAAGGACCAACTCAAGAGGTAGTTTTTCCTCACCTTGTGCTGTTCAGTCGCCTCTTTGTTGTGCAGACGGTATGTACTCAATTTGTTAATGTTTGTCTCCCTTGTTTCGTTCTATTATATGCATTTTGATTTTTCCCTGTCTGCCTTCTCCCCTCTAATGTTGCTCAGAAGATACAGCAGGGAGCCCCCAATTATTTGCTGTTTGGTCTCATCAAGTTTGGTTGCAGTGATTTATATTGATGGGAATGCATTGAGAGTTTCCCTTTTTTCCCACCACTTCAGGAAGACTACTCTCCTATAGAGAGGTCACCAGTGACCTCTGCATTTCCTCTGCATTGACCTCTGCATTTCCTCTGCATTGCCAAATCTTCCAGAGCTTTCTCTGTATCTTCGGGGTAACATTTGACACCTCTGACACCACGCCCAGCTCTTGAACTCTTCTTTCTTGCATTTTCCTCCTTCTTCCCTGATGATGATTCTTTGACGTCTACCTGCTCCTTTTCCTCTGCTGGCATTTTCAGTGGGGCATCCCCAGAGGTCTTCTTCTCTTGTTTGTGCACTCCACCTGGATGATTTCATTCCCAGCCCTGGTTTTTAATGACCACCTTTACCTAGATGCCTCCTGCGTCCTCAGCTCCATCACATCCCCTCTCTGGAGCCCAGACCTTGGTACCCAGCAGCCTGCTGAATGGTCCCCATGGGCATCCAGAGTCATATGTTTCATTTGTTTAGACTATTCCTACTTTCATAGGGCCAACTAAATAGTTGCCCCCAGGGTGGTTTCTGCTACCCTCTTGGGCTTAGAGGTAAGCTGTTCTAAGTGTGTCAGAAAGCTTCCATCTTGGAAAATCAAGTGTAAGACAGAGGCACAAACCAAGAACTGCTCCTCAAAACTTAAGGGATTGAAAGAAAACAGTTATTTGGTTCTTGTCTCTACAGTTCTGGGGGGTGGCTGGACTCAGTGAAGCAGGTCCCACCCTGAGGCTCTCATCTAGTGGCAGTTAGTTGGCCATCTCAGTGCCCCCCCTCACTCAGGGCCTAGTGGCTGGGACCTGGGCCGGGCCGGGCTGCTGGCCTTGGTTCCTCCCTGCAGGACAACTGGGTTCTTAGAACAAGCATCCCAAGAGGACCAGGTGGAAGTTCCGTCACCGCGCATGGCACACCCTCAGATGTCTCAGAGTGTCACTTCTGCCATATTTACCTGCCTGCCCAGCTACAGAGGGACAGGACATAGACCTGCTTCTCAACAGAAGGCACGTCAGCATCACGTTGTAGCTGTGTTGGAAATGCACCTAAGCCACAGTCCCCAAACGTGTCTTAACTATCCCTTTGAGAACTACCCTAAATGCCACAGAAGCTTTACCTTTTATTTAAAATGTTTTTGGAATAGGTAACATATTTACATGATTGGAAAGTTAAAAAAAATGTAAATGTATTCAATGAAAACGGTCTTTCTCATCCCATATCCCATACCCTTACCTCCCCATAGACAACCACTGTTCTGTTTCTTTATAATTCTTTGCGAGTTTATAAGGTCTTTTTTATATTTCACCCTTATACAAAACACAGTATTCTATACTCACCATTTTGCATTTTGCTTTTTTTTTTGCTCAACAATATGTCTGGGAGAGATTTCCATATCAGTACATAAAGCATTCTCTCCTTCCCTCTCTCCCTCCCTCTCCATCTCCCTCCCTCACAGATGCACAGTATTCCACTGAGCGGCTTTACCCCAGTTTACTTAACCAGCTCTCTGTGGGTGGGCCCCGGGCTGTTTGCAGTCTTTCTCTATGACAGATGCTGCTGCAGTGCGTAACATACATATGCCATCCTTCATGCGAGACAATAAACTAGGAAATCTTCCTCAAGGGCCCCAGCCTGTTATGTGCATCCTCTTCCCATAATGCCTTGCAGCTCCTTCCATCGTGCACTTACCTGCCTCCTCTCACTGGACTGTGGGCTCCCACGGGTCATGGGCTGTCCGTTGTAGCTCATTTCCACACTGCCTGGCACAGGGAGCTCTGTGTCCACAGTGTGCAGAGGAGGCCTGTGGCGAGGAGGGGGAAGAAGGAAGAGTAGGGAAGGGTGACTGAGTACAGGTTTCTGGGTGGCCTGTGATCCACCTCCTCTAATTTCATTTGGAGGCTTATCTCTTAGTGACAGGTACCACTTGAGGCCTAAGTGGGTCCTCCCTCAGTCACTGAAACTGGAACCTGGTCCCACCCTATCCTGCCTAGTTTCATGGCTGTACCCCAGGAGGCGTGGGCCCAAAGCCCAGTTTTTGTGCAGTCTCCCTGTTCAACCCAGGACCACTCTCTGACAGCTTGTCCTTTCCTGCTTGAGGAAGTATGCTTAAATCACATATTTTCACTCTTCTCTGGTAGGAAATGTATTCCCTAAGGAATATAGACTGTTTTGTTAAATTAAGGAGGCTAATCTCTAACTCCCACAGGAAAAATAGACAGTTATGCTAGTTGTTTTAAAGAAGGCTTTCTGGGGATGTTCAAGATTCTGTTACAAGGAATAGAAACCTCACTCAAACTAAGTCAAGCAAAACTAGGAATATGGCTATTAGAATAAAAAAGTTTCGGGGTATCAGGCACAGCTGGATCCAGGTGCTCAGATCATGGCACCAGGAAGTACCCCTTCTCTATCTTTCAGCAGTTCCACTATGAACACCACTGTGTTGGCTTCACTCTCTAAGGTAGGGAGAATGGCAGCTCCAGGCTTATGTGGAGTTTACAGCTCCTGATTTCAGAAGAAGATACTCTTTTGTCCAGTGTTCATATTGAAAAGGGGCTCTGATTTGTCCTATAGTTAAGGTTTTCTGGCCATCTTGATTGACAGACCTTCCAGAATCATAAGGAGTGGTAGCAGAGCAGTTTCTAAATCAAAGGGACGCAGGACCAACACATGGAGTGGACCACTGCAGATGGTGATTCAAAGCTCAAATTTCAGACCTTGAGAAGTACCTGAATTGGAGGTGGTAGGCCTGGGAGTGAGTTAAAACAAATTCTGTGCTCATCTGTCTATTTTTGTATGTGTTTGAAATTTTCTGTAATAAAAAGTGCTTTTTAAAAAAAGTGCATTATAAAAAAGAAAAGAAGAGGAGCTTTTTTCAGCCTTGGTTTGGGAGCTCTCAATAAAAAAGCCTGCACACCCCTGTATGTTTACTGTCTGATTTTCTCACTCTCTCATTTTCTTTTCATTGTGTAAAGAAACCTTAATCCTTACTCTCCTCTAAGCTGGGGATTGGGAGGAAAACACATAACAGTTGACTTAAGATTTGTGTGGTATGCTGGGAGGGGCACGGGGGTAAGGCAGTCAGGTGTCCATAAGTCCATATCTCCATGGTTCCCAGGACAAAAGGCTTGGAATATTCCAGGTAGGGGAAAGAAGGAAGTCGATGCTGGCTCCCTCTAATGGTCAGTACTGGAGCCTCAGTTAGTGTGGACAAGACGAGGTGAGAGTTTCATGGGGTCCTGGGCTTTCTCACATGTGTTATTAGGAGAAGGTCGAGAGCCTCAGACCGTCACAGACTGGCTGCTAGGAGATACTTTAGAGTGCTTAGATAGCCTTTTCATTTTGTAAGTGAGGAAACTGAGGCCAGAAGGGTTGAGTGACTTGCCCAAGGTCACAAAGCGAAGTAGCAGGAGCAGAGCTAGATTGGAGTCCCCATAATCTGACATCTGAGTCTGGTACCACTTAATAGCTGTGTGACCTTGAGTAAGCCCCATTACCTCTCTGAGTTTCAGTCTGTCTCTGGTGGACAGAGTAATGGCCCACATCCCAATCCCTGGAACCTGTGAATAGGTTTGGTTACATGGCGTGAGGGAGTTAAGGTTGCAGACGAAATTAAGGTTGCTAATCAGCTGACTCTAAAATTATCTTGGATCATCCAGATGGGCTCGATGTAATCACAAGAGTCCTTACAAATGAAAGAGGAAGGCTGGAGAGGCGGTCAGAGTGATACAGTGTGAGAAAGACTGGGCTGGCCATCGCTGGCCGGGAAGATGGAACGGGGCACGAGCCAAGGAATAGGGCGGCCTCTGGAAGCTGGAAAAGGCAAGAAATGGATTCTCCCTTACAGCCTCCAGAAAGGAATGCAGCCCTTCGACACCTTGGTTTTAATCGAGTGAGACCTCTTTTGGACTTTTGACCTCCAGAAGTGTGAGATAATAAAATGTATATTGTTTTAAGTCACTGAGTAAAGGAGGGTAATCATGTCTTTCTTGAAAGATTGGAGTGTGGAGTCAGGGAGATATTGTCCAAAAATTACACAGCAAACTCCTGGAATGTAGCAGGTGCTTAATAAACAGTAGTGTTGATGGTGGGCAGCGGTGGTGGTGGACAGTGGTTGTCATTAACACAGAGTAAAGGAGGAGGAGCTGATGGCAGGTGGTTTTGAAGAACCAGGGTTGGTGCCTGGAGGTGAGGTTCAGGGCTAGCGGCAGGCCAGTAGGAGACACCAGATGGCCCAGGTGGGCGGCCAGAGGCCCCGTGCAGGGAACGCTTCTGCTCTGATGGTCCAACAGCCTTCCTCCCCCTACTCGTCAGCACTGCCATCTGGCAGCACCGTCCTGCATGGAGGACACGGGAGCTGGGAAGGGCCCGCCCTAGGACCTCTTGCATCAGGCAAGCCCTACCTTAGAGATCTGCAGGGTGCGGGCCTCTCTCTGCCTGGCCCTCGCTCAGTCTCATGCCTTCGGCTGCCCTTATGGCCTTAAAGGGGATCACTGCCACCCCCAGTGGCAGCAGCAGAACTTCAGTGAGCTCATTACTGCCCAGGCCGTGTGCTAGGCGCTCCACGACAGAGCCTGTGTCACTGTCTCCTTCACTCTTCATGACTGCCCTTTGAGGCAGGCCTTATCTCCCACATTACAGAGGAGCACACAGAGGTTCCCAGAGCTCAGGCGACCTGCTCAAGGCACGCTTGTAGCTGGCAGAGCTGGGCCTACAGGTGGGTTCGTCTGATCAGATCCAGCCTCCTGGACAAGACTGGTCACCGCGTGGGAGACGGCTGACTGGAGGGGCCTGGGAGCGCTCTGTTTGGATGTGGTGGCACTGTCGGGGCGAGGTCCCCCAAATCTCCAGAAGGGGACCCCACTTGAGGGAATGCCCATCCACCTTCTCGCACCTCTGGGAATGATGGAGCCCCCAGGTGGGACAGAGGTGAGCACATTTGCCTCCTGGGGACCTTGCAGGGGCATTCACATCTGCTCTGTCTCTCCTGGGGTTGCCCAAACTGTATTGATACTTTATTTCCTCAAAAGATATACGCTGACATTTGGACCTGTCTTATATGATATTGAGGAATTTTTGTTAATTGTTGTTAATTTTGTCAAGTGTGATCATGGTATTATGAATAAGTAAGAAAGTGGCCTTGCTTTAGAAAGTGTCCTTTATTTTTGGAGTATTCAGAGGTGAAATGTCATGGTGTTTATAATGTGCGTACTTATACTTCCAGCAGAAAAAAAGGTGAAGTAAACTTGGAAACATGTTAATGAGCATTTGGAGATGGCTGTGTTGCAGTCCATCACACTATTTCCTCTACTTTTCTGTATGATGTAACTTTTTATAATAAATAGTTGTTTGTTTGTTCTTTAAGTCATCTGCTGAGGCCTCAGGATGTACTTTGTCTTGGTCTGAATTAGACACAGCTCTGCACTCTGGAGACCCACAGATAAATGCTGGCAGTGGTGGATGGAGCTTGGGAGCAGAGGCAGAGGGGTGTAGGGCGTGGGGGCGGCAGCCCTTGGAGGGGCGGGCTTCTAGGGGGAGTCACTTAGTGGGACCAGATTCTGGCTCTCCCAGTTGTGGTTGCTGTCCTAGAGCTGTTTGTAGTCAGTCCAGAGTCAGGTAACTACGAGACAGCTGGCCTAGTCTTTTTTGATGCCTGGTCACAGAGAGAGTCCCTGCAGTGTTCGACCGTCCTTCCCAAGGCTGCCTGATTTGTCTTTCGTGGTGGCATTCTGCCTTTGCTGTGTTAGGCTAAGAGAAAAGGACCATGGTGTTTTGTCCAACATCTTCTCATGGTACGTACACTTAAGACAAATTCCACTTGTCGCTGCCGATCTCCCAGCACATTTTCTTTGGCAAGTTCTGTAATCTTTTGAGCTGTACATGAGAGTTCATTTTTCAGACTTAGCATTGGAAGAGATAATCAGATTCCGTGAGCTCCTGTTAGCCTCCTCTTTCTTTGCATTTTTCCTTATCAAAATAGCCAGCTGGGGCTTCCCTGGTGGCGCAGTGGTTGAGCGTCCGCCTGCCGATGCAGGGGACGTGGGTTCGTGCCCCGGTCCGGGAAGATCCCACATACCGCGGAGCGGCTGGGCCCGTGAGCCATGGCCACTGAGCCTGCGCGTCTGGAGCCTGAGCTCCGCAACGGTAGAGGCCACAGCAGTGAGAGGTCCACGTACCGCAAAAAAAAAAAAAAAAAAAAAAAAAAAAGCCAGCCGGTGAAGAAAAGCAGCCCTCAGAGTGTTTGTTCTTACCTTCTCGATATTTCCAAGGACTTTGACAAATCTGTAGAACTGTGTTGAGCATCTTTTAATACAGACGTTACTGCCAGCCAAGAGGCCAGACTCGGCCAAGTACTGGTTTAGCTCTCTAAATACCGTGTTATTCTTCCACTAACACTCTATTTCTTCCCTATAAGCCTTTGGACATAGGAACACATAATAGGTGACCTCTGAGTGGTAATTTCATATACTCTGGGTGAAATGAATTGTATCAGATCGATATATCCGTAGACTCATCACATTTTCCGGGCTGTGAGGGACTCTGAGATGAATCTGGTACAGCTCTGTTAGTAGAGGAAACATTCATTTTAACTGCATAGTCAATTCTCCATTAACAAGGGTAATGGAGTGGAAGGAGGTCAGTGATAATCAAAAATCACGGTGAAAATAAAATTGTAGTCAACAGTGGATTTTCTGAGGGCTGATTAACTGGTTTGTGAATTAATTGAGGTTGAGACACGGTGGACACCAGGTTGTCATCACCTTGGTAATTCTCACCACCTGGTCTCCACCTACCCTCTCTGTCCCAGGCAGGAGAAGGGCTTCCCAGGGGCTGGCTCAGGCAGAGCCAGCTGACCTTGGCCCGACTGGTACCATGAAGGCTACCTTTAGGGTTTGTTGCCCATGCCCCTTGAGATGTGGTTCTCAAACTTGAGCTGCATCAGGCCCACCCAGAGGGCTTGTGAAGCCCCAGATTGCTGGGCCCCATCCCCAGTTTCTGATTCAGTAGTTCTGGAGTGGCGGCTGAGAATTTGCATGCCGAAGAAGTGCCCAGGTGATGTGATATGTGCCGGCCCAGGAGCCACACTTGGAGAATCGTGGCTTTCCAAACCATTCTCGTCATCCCAGCTGCACATTAGGATCACCTGGGGAGCTTTTTAAACCTACTGACGCCCGGATACACCTTGGCCAATTATATGAGAGGCTCTGGAGGTAGGACCCAGGCACGGGTGATTTTAAAGCTCCAGGTGATTTGAATGTTCATCCAGGGTTGATGACCGCTGCTCTAGGGAATGTTTCCCAACACCACAGTCATCTGCATACAATGCTCATGATTTTTTCCCCTATCTTTACTCCCTGTGTATTTGTTTAATATTTCTTTAAACTTTTTATGTAAATAAGCTTATTTTAAAAGCAAACTAGGGACTTCCCTGGCCGTCCAGTGGTGAAGACCCCGAGCTTCCAATGCAGGGGGCACGGGTTCGATCCCTGGTCGGGGAACTAAGATCCCACATGCTGAGAGGTGAAGCCAAAAAAAAACCCACCAAAAAGCAAACTATATATCCCTTTCAAGTAGGAAAACTAGTTTCACAGGCCAGCTATAGGACATACTTGTAACAATAAACATATTAAAGTTCTGGCCTAGAATCATCTTGCATCCCATCACACTTTGAGTGTCTCTACTCTAGAACTGTGATTTTCACTCTTTTTTCACAAAGGTAACGGAATACACTATTTCTGCCCTTCGTCCCCTCCCATGGGTCAGGCAGGGCTATGCTGACTCTGAGCACACCTGGTCTTCTCCCCACAAGAGGGACAGGTTAGAATGCAAGCGTGACTTCATTACAGAACAACCTTGATGAGGCAATAATCTTTACTTTTAAGAAAGGAATTCACCAGTGGGAAAATTATCTAGGTAAACTGTGGTACAGCCAGAGAATGGAATACTACCTGCCGATGAAAAGGAGGAACTACTGATGGACACACCCCCTGGGAAGCCAGACACAGAGACTATACACTGTAATTTAGAACAGTGGTTGCTTGGGGGGAGGGGGACTGGGAGATTGAGCGGGAAGGGGCGTGAGAGGACTTTCTGGGGCAATAGGATGTTCTGTGTCTTGATAGGGGTTGGAGTTGCATGGATGCGTGCATTTGTCAAAATTCGCTGAAGGGCTCCCTCGAGATCTGTGCATTTCACACTATGTTCAGAAAATGGGGAAAAGAATGCTAAACCAATACAGAACTCCAGTCAGTGACGTGCTTGCCAAAGTGTTCAGGGAGAAGGGTATTGCTGTCTGCAGCTTACTATGAAAGGCATCCAAAAAATAAGCTGGATTGACGAATGGATGGAGGGATAGATATATTACACAACAAACATAATAAAATAGGAATGGTAGAGTCTAGGTGGGGGACAGCCAGGTGTTCATTTTTAAATTCTTTCAACTTGGCAGGATGTTTGAAAATCTTTCCTATTAAAGATTGAGGAGAATTTGACATATACATTCAAAACAACAAACAAGTGCTTTCCCCGCATGCCTGAGCTCTCCGACATCTGCCACTCCAGCAGCTCCCTCGGAAGATGAGCCGGAGGGTCAGAGGGGTGAGCCAGGTGTGGGCGGGTGGGGCCTTGAAAGAGGCTGCTGCTCTGGGAGAGAAGCCTTGTGGCTCCCTGTGCTGGGCCCCCTGCAAGAGGAGAAAGCCAAGGGCACTGCCTCCCTTCACCTATGCTGTGTCCTGGGTGTGCCCTGGGAGGGGCTGTGCAGAGGCGATGTCAGATGTGACCTGCAAAGACCACCTGGACCCTGTCCCAGAAAGGCAGGTGTGAGCGGCTGAGGAAGAGAGGGGCTTCCCAGGCCCCTCCAGCCGGCAGAATTCCAGAACGTGCCACCCCAGTGTCTCCCTGGGGGAGCGTGAGGGTGCTGAGGCATGAGCTTCCCATCACGGGTATCAGGCAGGTGCAGTGGGCAAGAGCGGCCTTTTCAGGCCTGATAGTCGCGGGCTGTCCGGGGTCCCCCACGGCTGTGATGGGGACCTGAGGCACCTCTCTGGACTGCAGGGTCCTTCCCGCCCTCCACGCACCCCCACGGCACACCCCCGTGATATACCACAGCAGACCGGTAACCTACCTCCGCAGCACAACCCCGCAAGGCATCTGCCAGCTGAGAACAAAACGCACAACGTAAGAGCTGTGAGTTGTTTGCTCAGTGTCCTGCCGAGGACCGTAGCCCGGGGGACAGCCCCTCAGTAGCTCTGAGGGTCTGTTCCAAAGAGGTAAGGGAGGAGGTCAGCGTATGTGTGATCTTGGTGAAAGGTAGGTGTAATCAAGCACACATCACAGGGGAAGGTTGCTGCTAGTCACGAGTATCGGGCACCTTAGTTAATGGTTTTAGTGCCTTTCTATGTATGGAAAGATGCGAGAATTGGGGTGGTATGGTCAGGCCACTCAAGATGGCTGTCCTCTTGCTCTCCAGACATCCCCTGCTCAACTAGTGCCTGCTTCACCTACACCCTACGCACACGACTGAGCTTCCTACGTAGTCCCCGCCCCAGCTAGTGACTGTTCTCATCAAAAGGGGTGGTGAGGGGTGTGCCCCTCTGCTGGTTTCCCTGGTAACTGATGAGCCCACCTGAAGTACCTCCCCCTATAACTGGCAACCTCCCCCTGCCCCGAGGAGCAAAGACGGCCTCCACGTCCTGCCCGCAGGTGCGGTGTCGCTCCAAGGACTCTGCTCCAGACGTGTAAGCTCCCCCATCCTTTGAATCATTGATGTCTCTGTCACCGACTCCAGGCTCTTCCTTGGTCTTGAGGCTGAGCAAGCCCAGTGCTTGTAGGCCTGCGGGGTGCAGCCCAGAGGGGGTTCATAAAAATTTCTCCTGCGGATATCTGACTCTCTGAAGGCCTGTTCTGCAAGCTTTTCCCAGAGCACAGAGTGCCTTATTCCTGATCTCCACCCTGAACTCCTCCCTGGGTGTGCTGAAGGTCAGCCTCTACGGTGGCTAAGGACTTCATTCTCATAGAACCAGGTGGCGAGCGACATTCTTTAGTTGGCACATCCCAGCTGCAACCCTGCAGCACCCTCCATGTCACCCCCCAACAGCAAAGCCTCCAGAGCACACCCAGGGGGCCCACCCCCATGATACACCCCACGGCACACCCCTCGTGAGATGTCCCCTGCATTGTGGTTTCCACCACACGCAGTACAGCACAGCCCCTGTCACCTGCCCTTGACCTCCCCACATCCACTGCACGCCTCCCCATGAGACAGCCCATAGACCCATCCTCCATCAAACCCCTCCATGACACCCCTTGCGACACACACACACACACACACACACACACACACACACACACACACACACTCTGCTGAACTTTGAAGAGAGGCCCCCTTGCCGTTGCTGTTGAGGGTAGAGTGTGCGCGTTAACCTGCTCTCACCTCTCCTTACTTGTGCAAGGATCTTGAGATATGCAGGATGGAGGACAGTTTACTCTTGAGGGAAGGATTTGTGACGGACGTCTAAAAGATGGTTGATATGCTTATTACATCTAGTGTTTCCTGCAAAAATGAATGAGCCCATCTTGAATACCAAAGAGCCTGGGGCCTGGGTGGAGGGGGAGTCTGGGGCCCCTCTTGGTTTCTGCACCTTCAAGGCAGTGCGGAGTGAAGTGACCCAGCCTTTGTGATGAGACGGGAGCTCGCCCTTGCTCCGCGTTTCCTGGTACCGCATCTTTGGATGAGCCCTGAGCTTCAAAGGACCATCAGAGACAAGATGATAATACGTACGTCTCTGCATTGTGTTTGCAAAGATTAAAGATAACGCAAAAGACAGGGTAATAACAGGCTTGGTATAGGTGCTGTCGAAATATGAGTTAGACCTAGAAAGTGCCTGGTCCACAGTACACTAAATACCTTTTAGCCGTTGTCACTGTTCCTGTTGATTATTGATTTAGTATGACTGTGATTTATTATTGATATCCATAAGGGTTGAAAATGTGAAGAGGGCAGCATTTAGAACTTCCCCAGCTTTGATGATACGAGCTTTTGCTTTGACCACACATGGCGTTTTGAACATTTAAGAAGCTGCTTGTCGTGTTTTCCATGTCTGACCCCCGCTCGGGAGTAGGGACTGGGTCCCCTGTACCCTGGTCCCCAGGACCGAGCACAGTCCCACGTGGAAGATGTTAGGAATTTGGTGGTTGGCGTGGTTTCTTGATGAGTAAGTCATCCCAATAATGAAACTGTGTAGCTCATCAGAGCTGGGCTTTGGAAACAAAACTGCCAACAGCACCTTTTAAAGCCACAAAGCCACAGTCGTATTTTCATTTACATACTACTCTGTCAATTAACGTTACATGCCAATTAAATGGGACGTTAAGCTGCCAGTAGGCATGCGCCTCTGCACGCTAGCGTCCTCTCCACTTCACCTAGTGAGCTGAATTCCTCGCCTCCCATCCTTCCCCAAGGCTCTTCCGCACCCACATTCCAGCCCTCACCGGGACAGGAAGACCACCAGACATTTCTCTGGCTGGCTCTCCTTTGGGAGAGGGGTTCGCAACACCAATGAGTGTGGCTGCTTCCCTGCGGCATTCCAAACAGGATTTGACCAAATGTTTCAGTTGCTTGGATGCATCTGAGTTAGTGACAATCCCATCTTTAAAAATCCCTCCTAGAAGCAGAAAATGCAGGAGTTAGTGCCTAAAAGTGCAAGGGGCGTACCTGCTACCTAAAGCAGCTGGTTTTCGGGGAGCCATTTTAAGAGCTCTCATAGCAGCAGTTCTGCTGCCAGCCCAGCTCTTCCTGGTTTTAGGTAAACTGATTATGGTGAGCAGGTGCACCTGTGAGATGTCCAGAACGATGTCCAGAGAGCCTGGTCATCTGACACGGCCCACGAACTTGCATTTCATTTTTCAAACCCTTGCTTTTATATTTCTATTGGCAAAAGATGCTTAATTATTCCCTGCCTTTGTGGCTCGGGCACATTCGTAATTTAAAAGCGCTTCTTGTCCTCCTTCATCTAGAGAAGTAAAAATATCTTAGAAAATGGGTAATTTACAGCTACGGTGCCAGGCTGATGATCAAAAACTTGTAAACGGAAACGATCATATGCTTATCGCTTCTGGAAGTTAGAACGCAATTGAAAGTAGCTGTGGCCTCAGAGGGATTATGGAAGGGAAAGCAGGCTGACTTGTTCATTGGAGATCTGTCTGCTAACGAGGCTTGTAAGTTGCTGTTCCCTCAGGAGCAGTGAATAAAGGAAGGTGTCGCTGGAGGCTGCTTTGCTGGTCAGGAGACCCTCAGCTGATCACTTTCGGATTGATCATCCCCTGTGTAACCATGCAGAGGCTCACCAGCCACCACCATCATGATCAAGTTCAATCTTGCCAACATAGAACACAGGCCCTGGAGAACGCTGTCGTCTCCCCCCTCCCGTCACCACCCCATACCCCTCCACCAACCTTAGCTACTCTGTTGACCCTCTTGCATCCCTGAACCTGACATGCCCCGTGGCCTCCCACTTCCCCAGGTTTGCAAACACTCTTTTCCCAACTCATTGCCTCCTGCCTAATTCCTATTCATCCTTCAAAACCTCAAACACCTGCTACTTCCTCTTGGAACCCTTCTGTACCCCTTTTGCACACTCTCAGCCTGGCTGGGCTGGGAGCCCTCTTCTGTGCCCTCAGGCTCCCTGTTTCCATTTATGCCAGTTCCAATATGTGTTGTGAACATCAGGTAGCCTGTCTGCCCCCCACCAGCACAGTCAGGAGAGCCCTGTAAGCAGGAATGTGGCTTACCCTTCTGTCTCCCTGGTTCCTGGCATACTTCCTGACACATAGTAGATGCTGATTGATGTTTGCTAAATGAAGGGATTATCAATGGCAGTGAAGGAGTTTGAAACAATTTTAAGTTCGTCTTTAAAACCTAGAGATCCCATTGATCAAATAAATCCATGATGCATTCTACAGCCCGCTGAGAGATTTGTATCTTTGGTGTCCACGTTCATTTTTGTGATGAACCAACGGGTGGATCATGAGATAGGCCTGCCCAGTTTCCAAGTCAAAAGCAAAATCGGCCTGAGAGACATCATGGTTTTGCTTCTGTATTCAGTTCTACCTGCCTCTGTATCATAATCAGTACAGCAATGTGCTTACAGCTTGGCATCTTATTTTTGTGATTTTATTGGAAGTATGGAAGGGCACACAAATGCTCTCAGCGTGAAAAGGAGGTCAGTCTTATTAATGAAGAGTTTCTGAGCCCAGAATCAAGTTTATCTCTATTTATGCCCTTCCTCTGTAACCCAGAGTCCAGCTGTCTCTCTGCCTGCCGCTGAGTAGACACGTCCGCCAGTGGTTGGCTTTCTCATCGCTGCGCTTATTCTCAGCTTGTTCCAGGCTCATGGGCAGTAGGGGTACAACGTTTATGTTGAAATCAGCCCCCTGGTTTGAAGTTGATTTTCTTTTTATCTGCAGGTTAACTTGCTGGAGGCTCGCTTTCCCGCTAATCAGTTACCTCTCATGCCCCAAGCCACGGGGAAGAAGGGAGGAAGGTGTGATTCCTGCCCAAAGGGTCTCACCTGTAAGACACTCCTGTAGAGTGGGGATGTTCCGGAGCCATCCTCGGCCCGGGGCTATGCCGTCTCAGGACTCTGTAGGTGCTGTGTGCTCTGCCAGCTGCTGGGACCCAGAGACGAGAGAGGAGAGGAGTCCAGGCAGGGAGGTGGGAGGCACCACGTGCCCCAACCGCATCCCCTAGCTTGTCTCCATCTTCCTGACCCGTGGACCGTGCATCTGCACTAGCCAGGATCTCTGGTCCCTCGTATCTGCATCCGGCTCTGAGATGCAGTCCCGCCCCGGGTCTGAGTTAGAATGTGTTGTCCACTACGTGACTCTGGCAGTGAGTGAGTCCAAGTAGGGAGGGGAGGGGCTGCCTGGATTTGCCAGAGGAGGTTCTGGAGTTGGGGTAGGGCTGGTCTGTGGGGAGCCTCGTTTCTCCCTTCAGCCAGCATTTCCTAAGCCCAGATTATGTTCCAGTCCTGCGTCAGACACAGAGATCCTAAAGGCAGTGAGTGGAGCCAGGCTCTTCTGGTCTGGGGCGCATAATCCAGTGGGGGAGGCAGGCCACGCCCACACACCGTCCCCCACCCGCCAGGCCTGGCCGAGCCCGCTGCCTGCCTTCTCCTGCCCCACCTTGCGCTTGCGGCACTTACCAGTCAGTTGCGTTTGTTTCCAGATGTGTTGGTGCCCATTGTACTTGTAATGAATCACATGATGTTATTAAATGTTACATAAACTGATGGATTATGAGAACAAAAGGAAAGGGTAGGCTTTTTTGGAGGAATGAATCGAATGCTTTGAAAAGACTCAAAATAGTGAGAGTGGCTCGCCTCTCCTCACCCCCCGGGTGTTGGTGAAAGAACTGGACTATAACAGCGGTGGAGGTGGGGATGGGGTGCAGATCAGAAGAATCAAGACAGATCCTTCCCCTCAGGTTCTTCTGGGGCGTCCTTAGGTGCACTCTCCCCCTAAAGGGAGCTGGCATGGGGAAGGGGGCTGGATGGGGTTTGTGAAAGCTCCAGGCCCTGCTCCCAAAACAGAGCCTTGGCCCTGCGTCAGACCGCTCCCTTGTATGGTTTACTTTAAAGCTAAAGTTCACCTAGACTTTCTGGGAATGATGCCCTGCTTTGGCCATTTGTTGCTGCTTTACCAGCCAGAAACGAGGGTAAGAGGGCTTCTGCGGCAGCTGGCGTGGGGCTGAGAGCTGCCTACTAGGAGCTGAGACTTACGGGGCCACGTCATAGGGACCACCTCTCTGCCTTGTCAGCAAGCTTGGGCTCCATCCTGAGGACGGAGGGGAGGGACGGGCTCAGTGTGTATTAAGGAAGGGCTGGACAGGGGAGTGCGGAGCGGGGGAGCGTGTGGTGGCCCCATGGATGCAAGGAAGGCTGGGGCCAGGCATTACGGGGTGATGGAGAAGAAAGGAGATCAGAGAGGGATCTAGGACGTGGAGCGTACAGGACTCGGTGACGGATGGATTGAGACGAGGGTGGTGGGAGGAAAAGAGAGGGGCCCAGAATCCCCCCCACACGGCTGCCTGGATGATGGTGCTGTTCGTTTACGGGACATTGGAGAAGGTGGTACAGATAAACTGAGGGGAGAGGGCAGTCCAGGTGGAGAGAAGAGCTCCAAGGAAAGGGAGGAAGCAAGAGGCTCCTGGCCAGGTGCCTGCATCTTTTATTCAGGGAGCACTTATTAAACACCATCTGTGTATCAGGTTGAAGGCCAGGAATGCTAGGAACAAGCATGTTGGTCTCAGACACAGAGGAGGAAGGGCCAGCCTGTGAGAGGTGCTTGGCAGCCGGGTGGGCAGTGACGCCTGGGGTTTTTCACCCCACAGTGCCATCCCCAGGGCTAATGATGTGGGATGAGGGGAAACAGTGAGTCATGACCAGTTGAGTTCTGGGAGGTGGTAAAGGGTAGGGGTGTTCCAGACAGAGGCCAGAAGCTCACCTTAGGAAGTGGAGGCAGAGGAGCAGAGGGAGAGGTCAGCATTTTATAGTGTTCTACTATTTTTTAATTAAACCAGTTTTTTTCTTTAAAAAAAAAAACCTTTTAATGGGGTTTTTAACAATACCACTTACCTTTGGCATCATTCAATGACACATTGAGAGGTGTGAGGTTTTCTGCATCAGAATATTTTTAAAAACCATCTCTGAGCCTGGTTTTATTTGCAGAATGACCTTTTAGGAACCTTTTAATCCAAGCATAAGTATTTTTATAAACTGGAAATGACAGACTAACTCCAGTAAGGTGGACATTTATGAAGCAGAGATTCCTTAAACTGGAACGTCTTGCATTTTTTTCTCCCTGTATCTGTTCCTTTAACATTTTAGTTCCATTATTTCAATAAAATAGGGATAGGATGCTTGTTGTGAAACCCAGTTTGTACTTTGAATGGTTTTAATCTTGTCTTGAGTGGATGTACATCTCCTTGGTTAAGGGCCTCAAGCTCAGGGTTTTCTTCTCTTGCCTTTGCTTATGTCCTTTGCTTATGGACTTCTAGAGTTACAGCCAACACTATTCACTCTTGGAGAAGCAGAGCTGCATTTGGTTCTACAGTGATTCCCGGTTCCTCTCAGCGGAGAGAAGGGATGGTGCTTTACTGGTTCTCCATCCCTCTCCTAGGGAAAGAGACTGTGGGGCATCTGTTCGCTCTTGCTTCCAAAATTAAAGTGAACTGAATTTAGTTTTGAGGGTTTTGCAGTTCCTCTTAAACATTATGCTGTTGGGGACCTGGGAATCCAGGCTGTGAAGTAGCCCCAAGTGTGTGCTCACAGGTCCACGCCGTTGTCATCTGGTTCACAGGTCTTGGGAGACAGCTGGAGAGCCCACGGTGTGGGGTCAGATCCCAGCTCACTCTTCCTCCCTTTGTAACCTTGAACAAAGTAGTTCACTTCTCTGAGCCCCAGTTTCCTCGTCTGCAAAGGGGGAATGTTAGCATCTATGTGGAAGCAGTTAGCAGCAGTGCCCCGTGAATAGTAATGACACGATCCAGTTCAGGTGCAGTTAGCTACAGCTTTCCTCAGCTCATCCACTCAGAGCCACTTAGCCTCGTTTCTGGGCCCGCTTGCATTTTGTGGGTACCGGACTTAATTGGATTATAGATGTTGACTCATGGGCCTCTTCCACCAGCCATGAGCCGCCTCCGGGCTGAGATGCGGCTGAATCTCCTCTGGGAGCCCGGAGCCCACACCTGGCCTGGGTGCTGGCTGGCTCAGGGCAGACCCCAGAGTGCGAGTCTTCCCCGGGCACCTGTCCTCCCAGCATCTCCTCCAGCCTGGGCTCCCTCTCAGGCCTGAAGCTGGGTGGAAGATGAGGGCCAGACACAGATCAAGCAGTGGGTGCCAGATATCCCACCAGTGGATGGGAGGTTCCTGAACGCCTGGGGGAGGAGAGGGGGGGCATTCAGAGAAATCCTTGCTTTGGAACAACAGAGGAGTAACGGCTGGAACAGGAGCCCTGAGTCATGGCTACAGAAGCTCTGATGGGTCACGGGAGGGGGATGGTTGGGGTGGGGGGAAAATTGAAGAAGGTCCTTGTTTCGCACCCTTGCCCAGGACCCTTAGACCAAGACTCTGGTGTTTGCTCTGTCCTCAGACCTGCCAGCCCCTCTCACAGGTGCTGTGAGTGGCCTGCACTGTGCCACTGGCCTGGACCGCCTTAACTCCAGCAGCTGCCTTTGAGATGCACCCCTGAATTATCAGGAGCCCTGCATGTCATCATCTGACAGAAAAGCAGTTCAAAGCCGTTGGCGGTGGGTCAGCGGTATCGTCTTAGATAAAGTGCCACACATTATTAGCTTCCTCTGTCCTAATATCACGGATGTTAGGCAGACTGCCTTCTCTCAGAATCACCTCTGGCTTTCAACTCATTTGGCATGAATATATGTGGAATCATTGGTGGAGTTTTTAATCAAACTTTTTTCCCCTTCAGATTACTTAGAAATGTACTTTCTCCAGCTAAGGCCCACTACAAAAACTGCTTTGCAAAAAAAGGGGACTTCATACGAAACTTAGAGAGAAAAATCATACAGTGGGAGGCACTGTATAGTTTCGAACTCAGGAGTTTTCATGTTGCAAGTGTTTCATGCTCTGCAGTTCTCTCTGTATTATCCTCTCTGTCAAAGTTCTTCGTCTAGTCAGGCCCGAGTGAGTCTCCTACATTCTTACAGATTCTTACAGAAATCATAGTTAAGGTGTCACAACAACTCTGTACTCCTTATTTTCCAAAATGTTTTCCTTTTACAGTAGAAATGTCCATATTGGATTAAACTAGGAGGTGATTTTAAATAATCACTTCTGAGGTATCGGGTGAGGAAGATTTTATATTTTTATGTAAAAGACTATGTGTTGGTTTTTTCTGCTTATTTCTTGGATCCTATTGTTGAGAGCAAATCAGATATTCCTTTTTTTTTTTTGCGGTACGCGGGCCTCTCACTGTTGTGGCCTCTCCCGTTGCGGAGCACAGGCTCCGGACGCGCAGGCCCAGCGGCCATGGCTCACGGGCCCAGCCGCTCCGCGGCATGTGGGATCCTCCCGGACCAGGGCACGAACCCGTGTCCCCTGCATCGGCAGGCGGACTCTCAACCACTGCGCCACCAGGGAAGCCCCAGATATTCCTTTTCGTAAGTAAAGTGACAAAATCTTCCCTGAAGGGTTTTAGAAATAAAATAGCTCCTTCTCCCCTGGAATGATGTCTGCGACTTCTGCCTTCAGGAAAGGAAATGGAGTAGAGAATCCCTCCAGGTCCTTTCCAACCTCGTATTTCTCTGAATTTATTACCTGCGCAAAAGGGGTCTTCTGCATCCCCTGCTTTTGTTCCAGACTGCCGGTCTCATTAGGCCTAGTGATGAGGATTATCTGTCATGATGCAGTCCTTGGATAAAACTTTAAAATCTCCATAACCAAAGAGCTTGGCTTGGAAGGCAGCATCGCAGTGTGATACAAGTCTCAGCCCAACTTCTGATTCTAGCTCTGTTATTACCTTACTGTGTGACCTTAAATCAGCAACTTCACCTCTCTGGTCCTCAGTTTTCTCAACTATAAAACAGGGGGTTTGGACCAGATGCTAAGATTCTGCGAATGGAAGTACAAAACCAACAGCGTTCAATATTTTGATTAAGCATAAGCCTTCTAGATACAGCTGTCCCTCTGCTTAAGTACAGATCCAGCTCCCAGTCTTTGTTTTTGCAACAATTCCTTTAAAGGAGATGAAAGTCTTTTTTGAAATTTGTAATAAGGAATCATAAAATGTCACGACCTTTTATGATTTGCAGCAAATCTCGGAGGAACATACTTGGAAAAATAAACACTTCATATTTTATAGGGGAGAGAGGAATGGTTCCTTTCCTTCCACAAAAAGCAGTAATTTCACTGAGAGCCATCACTGCAGAAGTGTTTGCAGAAATCTGTTACCTTCAAAGCCCTGCGCTCACGTGGCACGTGTTTGAGATGGAAATGACCCACGCCCCTGCTTTTATCCGAAGGGGAATTGCGCTTCATGGTTTTTCATCCTCCAGAAATCTCATCTTTGCTTTGACGTCCCGAGACACCCTCCCATCACATCTCTAGCGCCCCTGAATTGAACGGTGGGAGGTCAGTGCATATTTCCCCCAGCTGTATTAACGCCTTTTTGGTGCACAGTTGATAAGCCCAATTGTACATTAATCCAAAAGAACACTTCCAGTGGGCAAGTAACCTGTGTGGTGGAGCGTGTTTGGGGTGCACTTCTGGGTGTACTCCAAGGAGGGAGACTGGGGGGTCCTTTTCCAAGGCATAGGCTCCTGTCCTGCCGGGCAGCTCACCAACAGGAGGAGGGCTGTACTCAGACAGTTCTGCTCACCAGTGAGGAAACAAGCCTTCCAGGGGGCAAAACAACCTTTCGAAACATCCTCACGTAGGATTACTCTGGAAGTGCTCCAAAGACAGATTCCCCTTGGCTTTCATGCAAAATGGAGGAGCCGGTGAATAGTGGCTTTGCCTCACTCTGTGAAGAGACAGTAGACACACTTGCCTGGGACTTTGATCTCCTGACTGTGCCGGTTTTTCTTTTATAAATAAAAACATCGCCCCACTATGGAGCCTGGTGTAAAAGCCAGCATTTTTGCCTCCAGCCCTGTGACACTGGCAGGCCTGCAGGCGGCCTCAGGAAGCCACAGCCAGTCTCTGCGGACCACCGGCCCTTCCTCAGGCCACACCGTGCTTGGCATCTACTAGACAAGGTTCTCACAGCTTGTCTTTACTGCGTGCTCATTTTTTCCTCCTTAAAACTACAAAAAGAGTACACACTTAAAGGAAAAAGCACCTTCATGTAAAGTAAGAAGTCCAAGTCCGTCCCCCCCAACAACCCTCACCTTTCCTTAGGGGTAATGACTTAACATTTGATGAGCACCCATCCAGTGGATCTATATACATATATAGGTGTATATATTATGGATTATTCCTATATTACAACATAGATGGCTTCATTCAACCAAAATGAGATAATACTATAAGACTGTAACATGCTTCTTTTCCCTCAACATTTACTAATTAGTAACCTCCCATGTCAGTATATGCATAGAAACATGTTGCTTTTTTATAGCTGAATGGTATAATATGGGATTTAACCATTCCCCCGTTGGTAGACATTTGGGTCTCTAATATTTCACACACACGCGCGCGCGCAATGCAGCCCTAACTGAGCTATGAGGTTAATTTATGGGATGTTTCTTAAATCCTTGGTACCCCCTTCACACTTACCTATTCAGGTATTTGCTTTAAGAACTAGACATGTTTTCTTCATGCACTCAGCCGCCTGCTTCAGGAGGGGAATTGCCCAGAGCTGTTCCCAAGGACCCGGGAGTGTGGCTGCCTGCTTTTCTCACCCTTGTGCTACATGGACCTGGCTGCCCTACATTCAGCCCTCTCACTTTCCACTTGCTTGGAGGCAGGAAGTTGACTTCTGCCAAATACCATCAAAGGAACCATAGAGTGCTTGGGATGGTTTTGTACAAACTGAAACCTTCCCCTGCAGCACCTCTAGGGGTGTGTTAGTTTCCTAGGGCTGCTGTAACAAAATATCACAAACTTCGTGGTTTAAAACAACAGAAATGTGTTCTCTCAGGGTTCTGGAGGCCACAAGCCTGAAATTAGTGTCACTGAGCCAAAATCAAGGTGTCAGCAGGCCCACGTGCCTTTCGGAGGTTCTGGGAGTATACGTGAGGGGGAGGGAGTCTGTTTCTTGCCTCTTCCAGCTTCTGGCAGCCGCTGGCATTCCTTGGCCTGTGGCTGTATCACTCCAGTCTTCAAGGCCAGCACCTCCAAATTTCTCTTTATTCCGTCTTCACATGGCCTTCATTCTCCGTGTGTGTGTCAAATCTCCCTTTGTCTCCTCCTTACAAGGATTCATGTGACTGCACTGAGGGCCTTCTGAGTAATCCAGGATCACCTCCTCACATCAAGAGCCTTAACTGAATCACATCTGCAAAGACCCTTTTGCCAAATAAGGTCACATTGACAGGTTCCAGGGATTAAGACCTGATAGGTCTGGGGACATCATTCGGCCTGCTACTGTGGGATTTTCCAACCTCTTTCCCAGCATACTTTAACTTACTGCTGGGGCACACTTGATATTTCCTTTGAACTTGGGAAGAATGTATTTTCATTCATAAGGAAGACAGAAAGAGATGTTATTTCTCTCTGTGCGTTGAAAAATGGGCTAGAAAGTCCAGGTCAGACAGAAAGTCTCTGGCTGACAAGTTCTTTCAACTGGAGGCTACATGGCATGAACCGCATGTACAGCTGCTATGAGTTATATCACAAACTTGTCTGTCTTCCCTTTTTAATTTGGAAATACTTAGCCGTATCACAGCATGGATGCCCTTGCTGGAAGGAGTTGAGAAGCCGTCTGTTCTACCTTACCTCCTGCAGATCGAACCACATTCCAGCCATGAAATTCAACTTTCAAACCTGCCCAGAGGATGTCCATACAAATGTTTTACTGTTGTGAAAACAATGGGGGGGCGTTGGGCAACAATAAGGGCATAAGGCCAGGAGCAGCACATACCTCCCAGGTGGTTGGTGGCATTCAAGTAAAAGGATGAGGTTCGTGAGCACACATTTAACTGACAAGAGCGTCAGCTCCTTCAGACTCGCCCCTGTGAAATAAATGCCTATTATAGTTTTGGACCTGGCCCTGCCCTTGCCATGCGAATGCTAATGTCTTGTACTTGCATTTCCCAATTTCACAGCAGACCTACATACTCATAAATTAAACTGCATCGCTCAGCGTTATCGGGTGCATTCTAGGATTTGGTCCAAAATGGCCCAAACTACTGCCGATTTCAGCAGAACTCCCTTTGGCCACCGCACGTTAATACGTTACAGAGATATTAGGACAGTGATTTGGGAGTGCAGACCAGGCAGGCTGCACACACAGTTCCCTGCGCAGAGGTCCGCCAGCAGACAGGAGTGACCCGGGGGATGACACTGGCTGCTGCTGCTGCCGCCTTTCAGGTGGGGCCTGGGCGGACCTACCCTACCAGAAACACAAGAGGGGGTGTGTCGGCCAGTCTGTTAAACTATTTGGGGGATTAAATGCACAACTCTAAATTATACCCTGATAAGATAGCCACAGAGTCCCATTAAGAAGGATTGATTTAATTCGCTTATACTCTGCACCCTACCCTTCCTTCTTCCTCTCATTTTTGATGGCTCTGTTATTTTTTATTATCTTATTGGTTACCTTTTTACTTTAAAGAATATACTTTTATTTCTTGAGACACAAATGATGAATTGCTTTCCCAATATCTATCTCCCCTTCTTTCTTACAAACAAACCCAGGTTTGTTGAAAGCAGCAATGTGCCATCTAAAAAAACTACACTTCCCAGTTTTCCTTGTGATAGGGACAGTCATGTCACTGTGTTCTGGCCACTGTGATATAAGCAGCTGTTGGATGGGGCTTCAGGAAAGCGCTTTATAAGGGGAATGACTCAGCAGGTTGGCCTCTTTTGCCCTTCCTCCCACTTCCTTCTTCTTACTTGGAACACAGGTATGATGGCTAGAGCTGTAGCAGCCATCTTGTGACCATGAGACCAGATGAGGCACATTCTAACAATGACAGAGAAATCTAGAGGGATCCTGGGATACTGGTGCTATCAGAGCTGCTGCACTATCCCTGAACCACCTACCTTCCAGCTTCATTTTATGGGAGAGAAGTTTATGCCCTGTCTTGTTTAAAGCGCTACTTTCCCCTTATCTATTATTCACAATCAAATCTCTGTTTCTTATTCCTAAACTGTAATCAGTATCTAGACTCTCTGTGAGGTAAGAGGAAAATACTGGAACTTCTCTTCTTGGTCCCATTTTTCTTTCCCTAACCATTTCCCTTCTGGTGGCTGTATTCTTACATTGCCAAGGGTGTTAACATTATCTTTCTATAATGTATTCACAATTAAGCCTTCTGTGCCTTTCATTAAATTGACTCTAAAAGTTGAACACCATTAAATAGCATTTAAGTCATTTTGACTACCTGAATGTTCACTCCAGGGTCAAGTAGCCCTGGACCACTCAAATGGAAATATCAGTCAAATGAATTTTCTTTTCTCCTATTCCATCAGGGCTTAAAATTGTGTCACAATGTAATTTACATTATATTATTAGGTAGCTTTCTGTTTTATTCGGAATTTTTTTCTGGTTACAGTTGAGAGAGAAAGCTTCCACTGTAACCTCAGTGTACCTGGCCTCTCGGCACGCACCTGTTACTTAGAGGCCCATCTTTTCCTCTTCTGCCCTGGGCCGTGGTACAGCCTGCACAGCTCTCATCCTAGCTTCACCAGCCTCCTAGGTTGGATCCCTTTCTTTCTACTTTATTAGTTTTTCTTCCTCGTTTTGCTGGAACACACTCTCAATGAACTTAAGAAAGAGTGCCTCAGAGGTAAACTTTGAGTCCATTCATGTCTAAAAATGTATTTCCTCTGTCTTTATACTGAAATGAGAGTCTAGCTGGATAGAGAATTCCAGATTCAAGGTCATCTTCTCTCAGAAGTATGCAGCCATTGCTCATTATCTTTGGCATCTAATGTTGTAAAGGAGAGGTCAGATGCCAGGCTTATTTTCATTCCTTTGTCTATGAACTTTCTTATTCCCTAGAAATCCTTAGCATCTTTTCTTTATCCTTAGTGCTGCAATATTTCAGATCAAGTGTATTAGCAATTAGGTTGATTTTGGTTTCAAGTCCCAGGACACCAACTCAAAGCTGCTTAATGGTTAAAAATTACCGGCTTACACAAACACATGAAAGGATGCTCAACATCACTAATCATTAGAGAAATGCAAATCAAAACTACAGTGAGGTATCACCTCACACTAGTCAGAATGGCCATCATCAAAAAATCTACAAGCAATAAATGCTGGAGAGGCTATGGAGAAAAGGGAACCCTCTTGCGCTGTTGGTGGGAATGTAAATTGATACAGCCACTATGGAGAACAGTATGAAGGTTCCTTAAAGAACTAAAAATAGAACCACCATATGACCCAGCAGTCCCACTACTGGGCATATACCCTGAGAAAACCATAATTCAAAAAAAGTCATGTATGACAATGTTCGTTGCAGCTCTGTTTACAAAAACCAGGACATGGAAGCAACCTAAGTGTCCATCGACAGATGAATGGATAAAGAGGATGTGGCACATATATATAATGGAATATTACTCAGCCATAAAAAGAAACGAAATTGGGTTATTTGGAGTGAGGTGGATGGACCTAGAGACTGTCATACAGAGTGAAGTAAGTCAGAAAGAGAGAAACAAATACCGTATGCTAACACATATGTTTGGAATCTAAAAAAAAAAGAAAGAAAATGGTTCTGATGAACCTAGGGGCAGGACAAGAATAAAGACACAGACGTAGAGAATGACTTGAGGACACGGGGAGGGGGAAGGGTAAGCTGGGACGAAGTGAGAGCGTGGCATGGACATATATACACTACCAAATGTAAAATAGCTAGCTAGTGGGAAGCAGCCGCATAACACAGGGAGATCAGCTCCGTGCTTTGTGACCACCTAGAGGGGTGGGATAGGGAGGGTGGGAGGGAGATGCAAGAGGGAGGGGATAGGGGGATATACGTATGCATATAGCTGATTCACTTTGTTATACAGCAGAAACTAACACACCATTGTAAAGCAATTATACTCCAATAAAGATGTTAAAAAAGAACGTACTGGCTCACATAATTGAGACGCCTAGTTAGGATTGACTTTAGGAGCAGTTCAATAAGGGCTCTGGCTCTATTTCTCTGTGATGCTCTTGGTTTAGGCATCTGGGTAGGTCTCAAAACAATCCTGATAGAACAGAAAACAAGGAAGCAAGGCAGAGGTTAATGAGCAACCAGTGCAGTCAGACCCTGGCATCAGAGAAGGCTTCACCAAAGGAGACCTTTTATTTTTAGATTTTAATTGGGGTAAAATACACATAATATAAAATTTATCATCTTAACTATTTCTAAGTATACAGTTCAGTAGTGTTAAGTACAGTCACACCGTTGTACAACCATATCCCAAACTGTAACATCTTGCAAAACTGGAAGTACACAACTCCCCGTTCCCTCCTCCAACCAGCCCCTGGCAAACACCATTCTATCCCCCATCGCTATAAGTTTGACCGCTCTAAGTACCTCATGTAAATGGAATCATACAGCATTTGTCTTTTTCTGAAGCTTGTTTCAGTCAGCAGTGTCCTCAAGTTTCACACATACTGAAGCACGTTTTAGAAGTTCCTTTTTGAAGGCCAAATAATAGTCCAGTGTATGTAAATACCACATATTGCTTATCTCTTTATCCATCAATGAACCCTTGGTTTGCTTCCACATTTTAGCTACTGTGAATATTACTGCTCTGAACGTGGGTGTACAAATATCCCTGTGAGACTTTGCCTCCAATACTTTTGGGTATATACCCAGAAGTGGAATGGATGAATCATATAGAAATTATATTTTTAATTTTTTGAGGAACCCCCATACTGTTTTCCACAGTAGCTGCACCGTTGTACATTCCTACCAATAGTGCACAAGGGTTCCAGTTTCTCCACATCCTAATCGACACTTGTTGCTTTCTGTATTTTTGATAGTAGCCATGCAGATGGGTATGAGGTAGAATCTTATTGTGGTTTCGATTTGCATTCCCTAATGATTAGTGATGTTGAGCATCTTTTCATGAGCTTGTCGGCCATTTGTATATCTTTGGAGAAATGTATATTCAAGTCCTTTTTTAATTGGGTTATTTGTTTCTGTCGTTGTTAAGGAGACCTTTTATGTTGCCCTAATATATGCTGAGTGCTAGGGGAGCAAAGTTAAATAGGTACAAATGGGTAGAAAGGGCATTCTAGGCAGAGGGGCCAGCAGGAGCAAAGGCACAGATGACGGTGCGGATGCGTTGAGACTTCCAAAAGTCACCAGGCTGTGTCGGGCCAAAGGCACAGACAGGCAGGCAGCTGGCACTGAAGCAGGAAAGACGCAGCTGTCCCTGCCTGTGGAGAGGTGGAGCGAGGTGCATGTCCTCCCAGCGAGCCATCGAAGATGCGAAGACGGTCCCACCAGATGCAGAGCTGCCCTCAGAGAGGTCCCTGCGGGGACATGGGGACAGTGAATGCAGTTGAGACGCGTCTGTTAAGAGGCTCAGGAGGCAGTTTCCCCCGAGATTAGGTTCTGAGGGCCCAGCGTCAACCAAAAATCATGTTTGTTCAAAATAGTCCCTGGAAAATTCCCACTACAGTGGCCACATTGGGGTCTAACATACAACCCCTCCCTGGGTCCCACACAGCAGGATGCCCTCAAGCACAGGCGCAGTGCCTCTCTCCAGCTTGCAACCCAGAGGGAGTGGCTGCTTTGACTTTAGGGACCATGTCATGCAGAAGGTCCCTGTCTTTTCACGCTGGGGTCGCACTTGGCCTGTAGAATTGCACACACTGTGAGGCACAGCCAGAACCAAGGCCTCCTGAGGTATATCTGTTTGGATGCTTCGAGCCACAAGTAACCGAATACCTGACCGGCAGTAGCTGTAGCAGTAAAGGTATTTTAGCAGCTCAGTAATAAAATCTAGAGAGAGGCAGTACTAGGTTAAATCAGTGACTTGATGAGACCACATCTCTGGGTGGTCCTTCACCTCTGCAGCTCTCTAGGGCTTCCCTTTGTGGTGACAGGGGACCGTGGCAACCCCGGTGGCACATCTTACACCACAGTGTCCAGGGCGGGGTGGGGGGCAGAGAAAGGGCCTCCCCGTCGCTGCTCTTTCAGCGGGTAGGAACGTCTTTCCCAGAGGCCTCCAGGCTCCTCCTGTTAAATATCATTAGCTGGGACTGAGTCACGTGCCCACACCCAACCAATCACAGCAAAGGGGACAGACTGCCATGGCGGACGTCGTGCCGTGGTTCCTGTCTGGATCTGTGCCCCTTGTCCCTGAACAAAACCGGGCTTGATAACAAGGAGAAGAGGACCAGCAGAACCTCTGCCACATCACACTCCCTCTGGAACATCTGCTCATGGACGACAGTGAGCTTAAGTCATTTCATTTTGGCTACCTTTTCTCTTACACTTAAGTTATTATTTTGTTGATCTAGCGAGGCCAGCACATGCAGGAGAATTCACAAGAGCCAGAGGCTGGTGGCTGAAGCTTCCCTGTCTTAATTTTGGAGCTGATACCTCCAGATGTCTATGTCTGGCTTTACCCCAGTCTCTGGGCATAAGGTGCTCTGTAATTCTTATGGCCTGACTGGATTCTAGCTCTACCCATTGACCTTGAGGCCCGGGATCTGCCTGTTCCCCTGGAGCCAGGATCCTCCTTGCCTGGGCCTCTGGGCAGCCTCTCTGCTCCAACTCCCAGGAACCCTGTGCTCGTGCGTGCGCACTCAGGGATTACCATGTATCACAATGTCCTGTAAGAAATGCCAGCAGCCAATGGCTACCAGATAAATACATTTGGTTCTTCAGCAATCATAGGAGCAAATTAACGTCTTTGCTGGCTTTTTAATTCATGCATAGTAAAGAAAGTCACCAATTCCTGACTTCGTGGGAGGGAACCTGGTGCAGGTCAGCTGGAGTGTTGTGTATGACCTACTGGTAGATACGTGGGGCCTCTTTGATTCTCCCAGCCCAGACCCAAATTGGCTGGAACACTGGCTTCATTAAATCCTTGATTTTGTGCATGTGGAGCTTATGCCGTGAGATACACAGTGGCCTCGTTTGGCCTGCTCTGGCAGGAACAGGTTGAATCTGTCATGGACAGTGGTGTCTTTACACAGGGGTGGCACACATGAATCCTGCTTCCTAACTTTGTAATGGAAGGCTTCCTCCTCTTCTCAAAGCCATGTAGGAGATGTAGTCCTTGTGTGTCTCTTTTGTTCATGTTCACGGCACCCCCGTGGATGGATGTTGGGATATCCTCATCTTAAAGAGAATTGGAGGGCTTGTTCAAAGTCATAAAGCTTGGGACAAAAAGCCAAGCATTTTCCATTCCAGGTGCAAGCGCAGGCAGCCTCAGTTCAAGGCCAGGAGAAGTGCCCCATGGGCTTCACCGTTTGAGTGTCCTTGTACGCATGAGCTTCGGTGGGGACGTGGGCAGGGCCTGAGCTGCCTGTCCTGCTAATGGCTTCTGAAGCAGTAACTGAGGGAAGAAACAGGATAAGCTTTGTCTGTTAAAGACTCATAGAGACTGCAGTCGTTCCTGTGAACTGCCCACCATTCAGGCCTCATCTCTGGCCAGCACAAAAGTGATTATGCATAACATTAAATATACGTTGGATGAACTTGGTTAAAATTTTTAATTAATGACCGCCCCAGACCTGGCTCAGGTTTGATCTGACTTCATAGATCACTGCACAGATTTGTGGTTCTCTGCTCATGACCATCTCATTCTGCTTATAACTCAATAAAGAAGGGAAGATGGGCTGCTTGGCTTATAATTTCTGGAGGAAATTATATCACATGAGATGGGAAAGGATTGCTCTGGACCTGGTTATGTTGTGCCCCGTGAAATTCTCAAGTGAACACCTATCTTTTAGCAGTAGGGCTTGCCCGCATCTCCCGGCTGTGGTTCACTGGGCGTCCACTGGCCTGGCCTGCCTTCATGGAGGGCCCAGCCAGCTCAGCATCTTTATAGGTATTTCAGGAGCTCCCTCTCATCATCCTGATGCCTGGGGGAACTTGACAGCAGTGGCAACTTGTTTTCTTTTTTAGTGAATGAATGAACAAGCAAGGTAAACAAAGTTGCCTTCTTTGTTAGAATGTTTACATTTGATTTTAAGGCTGGTCCTAAAGTTCAAGGCAAGGGGACTTGGGATAGAATAGAAAGCAGTGTGATGGAGCAGACACAGGGAGGGGTTGGAAGGTAAGTGATGAAGCTGGTGAAACAGGTCATGACTAGGTTATAAGGGCCTATGGATGGAGTTTCAACATTATCCAGAATGTGGGTGGTCGGCAGGGGATTAAGCATGTTACAAGATCCCTTGGGCAACTGAGCCGAAGATGGATCAGAGGTGAGACTGGAGGCAGGAGACCAGGTTAAGAGTGCACTCAGGTCCAAATGAGAAATAATGAGCCCCAATCCAAGGCAGCGACCGTGGAATTTGAGAGAGGGCTGGATCATAACGATGTTACAGAGGTAGAACTGACAGGCTGTCAAGACCAGGGAGGGGGAAGAGCCCACTGCCGGTTCTGTGGTTTGGGCACTAGAAGGGCCCTGGTTCCATCCCCTGCCATCATCATGAACAGTTCTGCATTTTGCTGACAAATAGGGAAGCCCCTAGGGCTGTAGAGGGTGTGGGACTGCTTTCCCAACACTAACTGTAGCTCATCGCCCCCTGCTGGACTGGAGCGGGACCCTGGGCATACACCCTGGACAAGGCATGGACAGAGACACAGAGAGGATAGAGTTGTCAAATGATGCCTTTGAGGGGCGATCAGGAATCAGGATCCTGGATGGGGCCCAGCCAAGGCAGCAGACACGATTCATGGGGTGAGAACACTATTCGAGTCTGGAAGGGAGCTGACTCCCCAGATGGAGGGACAGAAGTCTGCCTGGGGTAAAATAAAGCAAACTGGAGACTAGGAAGAATTGGTTGTTGGAAGCACGGGGGAGGGGGTGGGGGGGGAGGGTGGACAAAGCTGGGGCTCTGCTATTCTGGTTTGAGGGATGTTTCCTCCTCAGTTGCTTCTTCCTGCTTCAGCCTAGACCATGCCCTGAAGTGCCCGGTGCTCCCTGGCTCTCATTTCGATCTACTTTTCACTTGTACCTTGTCCCCCAATGAATGAGGTGAATATTCCTTATTTGCCTTCCACTCTGCATTAGAACCCCTGGGATCCCTGCCCTTAGGGATTTGCAGCCTGCTAGGCTAGAAAAGTGCGGGGACTCAACCATATAGACAGAGTGTCACCTTGAAGAGGTCAGAGGACGGATCACTGACTTCCAGGTGGGCTACCAGGAGGAGCTCTGTGGGAGGGTTGGTCCGGAAGAGATTCTAGCTCTAGGAAGTGGCAATAAACAGAGATCCCAGAAGCAGAAAGACTCAGAAGACACGTCAGAGCATGGCAGGTGGTCCCAGCTTGGTGAGGAGATGGAGAACACATAGGGAACAGAGAGGGCAGTCGGGGGACAATTAGGAGAGGTAGAATGAGGCCAGAATCTCCAAAGTTCCGACGCCAGATGAAGGACATGACCTAGCACTTAAATGCCAATGGAGAACACATTACCGAAGACTTTATCACGGGCGTGGCATAAAGGGCCCAGGTTTTATACAGTGCTTGGTGCATAGTAGACACTCAATAGTTTGTCACATTCGTCTGAGTGATTGAACCCAAACTTTAGAACTAGTTAATCTGCTCAGCATATTGAGAAGAGATTGGATTGAGGCCAAATTGGTGGTGGGGAGGTGATTCCAGAGTGTCTCTTACCTTACCAAGTGTGGACGCCCACACTGGGGGCAGGGGTGAGACTGTCCAGTCCACATCAACTGCCCCTCTCTGGGAACAGCATTGTACACTGGTGTGAGCCCCAGTGACCATGTCTATACCACAGGATCCCATCCAGGCTGGGACCGTGACACTGCCCTGGCCCCTGTCCACCCTGAGATCTCATGTTCAGCTCTTCCTTTATTCTGTGTGATGGCCTGGTGGCCTTCTGATCATTCCATGCTCCTTCACTGCTTTGCCTTTGGTGGGGAGGGGAACCAAGATAACCAGAGCTTCCTTCTCTTGTTTGCATTTTCCCTAATTGATACAAGAAAGTAATGACATCCTATAGTAGGGCAGGTCTCGGTCGTGATGGAAGGTGACCTTATGCAGAGAACATTGGACACACTCGGAGGCTAATTGTATTGAGGGGACATGAGGAAGGATGGGGAGGTGTCATAGCTAACTGGCAGGTTTTGATCGTGGGTGACTGGAAACACAGATAAGAGGTACGGGCAGCCAGAAGCAGGTATGGGAGGTGATGAATTCTGTTTTGGACACACGGAAAAGTTAGAGTTCTGGAGAGCCTCTTACGGGCCAGGCACTATTCTGAGTACCCTACATGGTCAACAGCAATTGTCTTCATGACAATCTGAGGAGGTAGGTGTAATTATCTCCATTTTCCCTATGGGTCACTGAGGCTCAGAGTGGTTAATTAGCTGATAACTGCAGGGCTATTCACCAAATATTTCTGGCTCTCTAACTTTGGGACACAGAGTCAGATTGCATTTTCTAACTTGTTGAACTTGGGTGCTGTTGTTGGAAGTGACATGTGCCCATTTGAGGCCAAGTGACCTTCCAGAGCCTTCTTTTTCTCTGCTACAGTGATTGACTATATTCCAGGTAGTGACTCCTCCATTGACTTGAGTCCTGGATTGAGGGACAAAGATGAGGCAGAGCAGAGCCCCCAGTAGGCATGGACTGGGCATGTATAGGAACATGAAATAAACCTTCATTGTTTTAAGCTACTGAGGTTTGGGGGTTGTTTGTTAATGTGCCTCACCTGGCCTCTGCTGACTGATACACTCAAGGTCATGCCGTTAGGAAGTGCTTGTTGGTTTTGAATCCAAGTCTGTCTGGCTTGCTATCAGGCCAGTGCGTGGCCACCCATGGACCTGTAGGGGCCCATAAGCAAGATCAGGACTAGGACAATAGATTTGGGTGTCATCTCTACACATGGGTTAGGGAGTGGAGAGGAAGAGATAGGGTGTTAGTCTGTGAACTTTGGCATGAGGCTTATATCTCTCCCTCATGTTCTTTCTATCCCCAGGGTTTGTGGTTGGCTCCACATGCCTGCTAAGTAGGACATCACTGCTGCCTGCCGGGTCTGGTGGTTCAGAGACGTTGGCTTGAGTTTGTCAACAGCTGCACACTCATAACATTGCTAAAAACTTCACAAACTCTGAAGCCTGGAAATAGCCCAAGTGGTTTGAGGTTTTGCTCACTTCTAAATGTTTGAGTATTGTGTCCACAAATTGCAAATTGAGTAACTCAATTTTGAGGCACAGCTGTTATTTGGAAAAGACCCATCTAGGAATGCAAACTCCTTGCAAAATGATTGTGCTTCATTTTTGTCAAGTATCAGAAAACCATTAAACTGCCAAGCCATATGGCAAATGCCCACTCGAAGCAGAGTGTGACAGCACACCATAATGAATCTGTCTTGGGGGTAAGGACATACGACAGAGTCTGGCTTTTGTGATCTACAGAAAAGCCAATTCATTGCTGCACATTTCAGCCTTCTAGAGTCCTGAGTAAGGACTTTTCCTCCCATGAAAAATTCATAGAAAAAATTAAGTGATGGGGCTTCCCTGGTGGCACAGTGGTTGAGAGTCCGCCTGCCGATGCAGGGGACGCAGGTTCGTGCCCCGGTCCGGGAAGATCCCACATGCCGCGGAGCGGCTGGGCCCGTGAGCCATGGCCGCTGAGCCTGCGTGTCCGGAGCCTGTGCTCCACAACGGGAGAGGCCACAACGGTGAGAGGCCCGCATACCGCAAAAAAAAAAAAATTAAGTGATGGTAGAATTTTTTTTTCTTAGATGTATTTTCCCTTTCAAACAATATCTATTTGAGTTTCTGGATATAAAATAGGTTTAACTGGGGCAATAGGAACTTCTAAAAGTTTATACACTTTTCATTCCTTTATATCCAAATTCCATAAACATTCATTAGGTATCAGTATATCAGTTTGAATTAGGTTTAGCTGCATATAACAGAAAATAGAAAATAATAGTGGCTTAGGAGGTTATTTCTCTCCCCAGTAAAAAAAATACCTGGAGGTCGGCAGTCCAGGTCCTCAGGGTCCTGACCTTCTCTTGGCTTATTCTCTGCCAGACCTAGAGTTGATCCTCAGGGTCCAATCTAGCTGCCATACCCCAGCCATCACATTCTAGACAGGAGGAAGGGAGAAGAGGAGAAAGGCATGCCTTTCCCTTTTAAAAAGAGTTCCTGGAAGTCCCACGCAACACTTCTGTTCGTATAGATCACTGGCCAGGCCTTAGTCACATGGCCTCACTGGGAATGTAGCATCATGCCCAGCCAGGAGAGTGGATGCTGGGAGCTCACCAGCAGACTCTGCCCCAGCTGGTGTCCTCGATATCCGTTCTTCCTGAAAGATTGGGAGGGAGAGGCCAGATTTCATTTATCCCTGTACCTCCAAGGCACTAGCACCATAGCTGGCATGTTCATCTGCTACTCTGCACTCATCGCAGACCCCAGGCACCTCTTCTCACCTTCTGCCTCCTCTTAGATCTTCTTTGTTTAAAGTTGGCAAGTTGGTTGCGATTTGGGGCACGTTTCTTCTTCATTTTCAGATGTTTTTCCTACCTGAATGACATTCAACTATTCATTCCTCTGTTTCTCAGTATCAACTCTCAACTCGATTCCAGGGATAAATGATGCTTTGAGTTGATTGTTATGGTTGGAGCTAGACAGAAACCACAGCAGTGGTATGTGGGAGTGGCCTTTTTGGGGAGCATTCTTCTCTGGTGACAACTCAAGCTGGTCTGACGGAGCCGCCTGTCGGGCGGGGGATGCTGACGTGTTCCTAAAGCCTGCCAGGTTTTGATCAGTGGGTGACTACAAAATGGTAGGCTCTTTTTCAAACAAGGTGAATAGGTATATGGAAGCAGATGTGGGGATAATGACTTCCGTTTTCAGTATAATGAAAGAGGAAGGAGCTAATATTTCTGGAGAACCCCCTATGGGCCAGGTACTGTGCTAACCCTCAAGGTAGCCCCAGAAGGTATGTGTAATTATCTCCATCTTCCATGCGACTGAGGCTCGGAGAAGTTGATGAGACTCTTTACCAGAACGCAAGCACCAACCCTTCCCTTCCAGGCGTGTTGAAAGAATCAGCGCCAATGTGTATAAGGTTTTCTGCCCAATGCCTAGCCTGTCACTCAATAAACCCAGTAGCTGTTACTCAGTTCCTCCCTCCTATGAGAGTCGAAATCAGTCCCAGCCCCTGAGTGTGGGATTGCAAGAGAGCTCGTTCCATTCCTTGGGCTCCTCCAAATCTTTTGAAAGTTCTCAAAACTGAAGATCCAGGCTGCCTGCTTTCCTGCGACTCTCATAATTAGGACGAGCGTTTAATTGGCATGTTTGTTTCCTCCAAGGGGTGGCTGGCAGAGGATCCTCACACGACGGAGCAGGCTGGCTCCACTTTTGTTCTTAGCAGCACTGTGTGCCCATAGCAACAGCGAGTGAATCCGGCAAAGTTGAAAAGAAAAAGTGCCCGGAGTTTACTTGAAGGTTGATTGCCCTGGAAAAGTTGATACTCTTGTGCAGATGGAAATGATCTCCCCGGGCCCTGAAAAATGTGCTCGTCAACCCCACAAATCCAAACCGTGCCTCTTGTTTTCTTTAAGACAAGGAGTCCGGTCAAGAGGTCTGTGTAATGAAAGATGTTTGTAGAATCCATTTCCATTCTGCCCAAGTCCATCTGCTTTATGTCTATAATAAACGGATGTTTTCGGCCACTTTCCCGGGCCAGGTCCCATTAGAGGCACTCACCACAGGGAAAGGTAAACCGCCTCCCAGTTGATGAGCATTAGCGCGTTACGTCCGCAGTGGTGGCACTTAACCTTCCTGGCTCGCCTTTCCTTTCTGTGTCTCTGCAACGGCCTGTGACAAGTGGGCCAAGGGGCACACACTTAGTTAGAGTTTAGTACGCGTGGGGCACTGGCCAGCATCACATTACCCGCTGACTGAGGAGAAGTGTAGGCAGCAGGAAAGGCCATCCTCTGGGAAGCTGGGGACTGCCTGACCTTTGCCAGGCAGAGGGGTCCCGGGGGTAGCCATCCTGGGGCTTGCTTCCTGACACACCATCCTGGGAGCACTTGAGAGCTCTTAAAATCCTTCAGAGGTTCCTCATTGCCTATGGGATGAAATCTAGACTCCCCCTTGGGGGACTGCGTGATCCTTGCACCCTCTGCACCCCCGTCTTGGGCCACCCACTCATCAGCGTGCACCACACACAGCCACATCTATATGCTGTTAGTCCATCGCCCACCTTCAGTGGTGGTTTCTGAACCTTCGCAATGCTGGTCCCTGTGCCCGACACACCTTTCCATATCCTCCTTATCGGCTCAATCCCTGTGCCCTTCCTGCCCCAGGCTGAAGGCCACTTCAGAGCGCCTGCCCCGAATAGGTGAGTGTATGAGTTCCTTATGGCTGCTGTAACAAATCGCTACAAAGTATTGGCTTAAAACAACACAGTTTTATTTTCTTATGATTCTGGAGGTCAGGAGTCTGAAATCAAGGTGTCAACAGGGCTGCCCTCCTTCTGGAGGCTCTAGGGGAGAATCTGTTTCCTTGCTGATTCCTCTCGCCCTGCTGGGTCCTGGCCCTCCCTCCATCTTCAAAGCCAGCAGCAGAGCATCTTCCTGCCTTCTGATCGCTGCTTTGGCCCTTATGTCTTCCTCTATGTGACCCTCCTGCTCCCTTTTATTAGTACCCTAATCATGTTAAAATTGGCCCACCCGGATAATCCAGGATAACCTCTGCATTTCTGATCCTTAATTTAATCGCGCCTTCAAAGTCCCTTCACCTGGCAAAGCCACAGCTGATGACCTCCAGGGTGGAGGAATGACCTTGGTGTCAGCGTGCAGGAGGCTGGTATATCCCTATTGATGGGCTCCTGGCATCGAAGATGACACGACAAGGCAGGAATATGTTGTTTGCTTTCAGTCTGAGTTGGGTGGAGTGGGCTCTTGGGGAGGGGCCTTAGGTGCCCCTGGGAAGCCGGAAAGGTCAGCTTATATCCCTGGAAGGCCCAATCCATTGACTACTTGGGACAGAAACAAAGAGAGGAGGTCGCCATCTGAAAAGGAGGATGCTTGGTCAGGGAGAGTCCCTCATTCTCTCGTTTGTGCCACATTCCTGAGTACCTGTGTGCCAGGCCCCCTGCAGGAGTTGAGGGGCCTAGATGAACAAGAAACCTCCCTGGAGGAGTTCACCTTCTACTTGGGGAAGAGAGATGCGGAAACAAGGCAGTGACAGGTCTGTGGTCCGTGAAAGAAGAAAGTGATAAAGTAACAGGTACAGTTAGCGTGGTGGGGGTGTGAGGAGGCCTGGGCCTCCAAGGAGAACACCTTGAAGGCAGGAGCGAGGAGGGCGTTCGTTTCAGGTGGTCGGAAGAGCATTTGCACCAGCAGGAGGAAGGAGCTGCGTGTTGTATTTGAGGAGCTGGATGAAATGCTATCGGGATGACTGTGAAGTGGGAGGCGGTAAACTGGAGAGGGGGCGGGATCCGGATGTGGAATCTGTTTGCCTTGCCTCCAGTTTAATGATAAATTCCAAGAAGACCGTATGCCACCTTCTCAACTTGTTAAATCCCTCAGCTGCAATTGCTGTGCACTTGGTGGACCTCTATTAAATGCTTATTGGTGAGAAGCCTTTCCCAGTAGCAAAAGTCCCCCACACTTGCTTCATCTCGCCAGATACTATGACATGATAGGGCAGATGAGTCACTTTTATGGCATGCATCCGACCTTCGAGAGGCACTCAAATTGGAGCCTGGTGTATTCTTTGCTGAACCCCCGGAGGGAGTCCATTTCAGCCCTATCATTGTATTTCTCTGGGTTTGGGCTTGGGAGGGTGTTTAGTTGAAGCACGTTGGCGTAAACAGACGACGCAGGTGCACTGACCTCGTTCCTGAGCCTGGGAATGTGCACCCACTGCGACCTCCAGCCTGATGTGCGGCTCAGACAGAGTCAGTCGCTGTCAGAGCGGCGTGGCTCAGTGTGACCACGCAAGGAGAGAAAAGACAGACACACACTTCCTACATATCATTTGTTCTCCTCCCCATCGTCGCACTGCATCGCATTGATGCCACCATTCAAACTAATGTTCTAATTTACAGTTTTGGGGAACTTTGGAGAAAATGGATCAAAACCCCAGGTTACCTGAGATGCTGCAGTTACATGTTTTAAGGGCTCTAAAAAAAAATACTATTTTGTCAGAACGAAGTAGAATTTTGAAAGGCTTCCTAACAGTTGTAGAAAACGGCCAGCCTCTTCGGATACACTCATTTCAAGGCTGCTCTTGTGACTAGCTCAGCACACTCTGCAAATACTATCTCATTAAAGATCTGCCCTCCAGGGCCAGCAGCGGTCATGCGGGCTTCTTTCTTCTCACGCAGCAGGGGGTGTCCCTGCTGCCTCAAAGGAAGTGGGAAGAAACCACGGCCCACCTATGTTGAGAGTTTTTTATCCTCACACCACCATAGCTCAGAACCCTGCCAGAACAACTTCTCTATGTACCCAAGGAGGTGCTTAAGCCTTCCCAGTACCAGGAGGCAGGTCCACTCCCAGCTGGCCGCTGCCCTTTCAGTCTCCACCCAGCCCTCCTCTGGGCCCACCCTCTTGTCTCCTTACCCTGTAGCTTTCAGCACCTAGGTGAGGTTAGAGTAAAGCAGAAGACAGCCTGGGCTCCAGGGCAGGTTGGCTGATAGGGGCTCTCCTGCCACTGAGGCACTGCCTCCTGGAATGTTCATGAATAGCTTCACTGGAGTTAGGCCTTGGTTTGACTCCTAGTTCTACCTCTTACTGGCTGTGTGACCTAGGGCAAATGAGAGCCCCTCTCTGAGCCTCAGTTTCCTCATATGCAAGATGAGGATAATATTACTTATAAGGTTGTTGTGAGGATAAATGAACTATGTATGGAGAGTGTCTGGGCCTGACCCTCTCAAAAAATGCTTGGGCCCCAGATAAAGACAGTGAGTGACATCAGAAAAGACCTGTAGATTAGATTATAGTCCTGTAGCAATGTTAATTTTCTGATTTTAATCGTTGTTCTGCAGTTATATAAGAAAATGTCTTTGCTCTTAGAAAACACATACTGAAGTATTTAAAGAGGTATTATGTCTACAACTTATTCTCAAACATTTCAGAAAAAAATTATAGGTATTTAGAGATATGTGTGTGTATACGGAGAGGGAGAATGAATGTAGCAAGTGTGGTAAAATGTTAACCTTTGGGGACTCTGTGTAAAGGGTATATAGGAATTCTTTGTACAAATTTTGCAACTTTTTTGGTAAGTCTGAAATTATTTTAAAGTAAGTTTTTAACAAGTCCCGCTCTGCTCTGAGGCCTGTGACTTTATTTGGACTCTCAGAGATGACATTTTGGGCATCTTACATATGCCTTTGGACCAAGGGGATCCATCAGAGCACAGGGAGAATGTAGAGGTTATGGGCAGAACATGGTCTTTGGGTCAGGCTGCCTGGGTTCCAGTCCTGGCCCTGCAGCTTCTAAGGTCCCTGAGCTGTATGAGTAACTACTCAGGGTTGAGTTGAAAGCATTTGGTAAGATACGAGCTGTACCTTGGTGTGGTGCTTGGCACAGTTCCTGGCCCATGGTGAACCTCCTGTAAATGTTGTTACTGTTATTCTTGCCTCCTCAGTCATCTTACAAGTGAGAAGTAATGGCCTGTGTGTGGCTTAGAGACGCTGATCTTGACACTTGTCTTGGTGCCAACTCCCTGACGTGAGTTTTTGTCCCAATGAAGGCAGGGTGGCTGCTGCAGCGAGTGTGAATGTGCCTGACAAGATGAAGAGCCGAATCCCCGTGGTGCTCCTGGCCTGTGGCTCCTTCAACCCCATCACCAACATGCACCTGCGCTTGTTTGAGGTGGCCAGAGACCACCTTCACCAAACAGGTCAGTCCCGGGGCCCAGGTCCAATGGAAGAACTGGTGGGTTGGGCCTCTTGGGGCTTTGCTGGCTGCTGTCATCATCCCCATTATTAAAACTGTTCAATTTATTCATTCACAGCATAACTGGGGACATACATTTCCTCCATCATATTCAGAGGGCAAACACCCCTCAGCCGTGTGACATGTGTACAAGTCATATCCCTGGCCATAGAGTTGAAATGCTTCTCAGGATCCACTACCTCCCTGTCCACTTCACATTGACCGTTAATGCTAAAAAGACAACTGGGCACGTTATAGAACCTGTGTCTCAATCAGGGCGTCCTTCCTGGGGCTCCAGGAAGCATTACCCACACAGCCGGATGAATAGGTAGCATGTACCTTTGAGAACGCCTGCTACTCTTCAGTGGGTAAACAAACGTTCTGTAATGGGGATTCTGACACGTTCTCCTTTGAAAGAATAGATCTTAGACAATTACAAATTAACAGACTTGTATATAGGGCATTTCTAATACAGATGGCATGGCTTTGCCAGAAATATTTAATCAGCTGGAAATATTTAATCTGGGAATGTTCCATCTCCTTGACTTTCCATTTCATTATTAAGAGAGTAAAGTGGCATTTGTAATCTGCATGATTATTTCTAAAGAATGTAAGTCATTTATTTGTCGATGTCAGATACATATGAAAGTTTTATTCATTACGTATTTATGTATATCTTATGTATCCATATATGTATTTTGTACTTTTGCATTGCTCAAAAATGTTTACTGTTTTTAAACCAAAATCAATTTCTATTTACTTTTAACATAGAAAAAAATGTTTGAGTAATATGTAAGTCATTTCTTCAAAGAAATTACTTACAAATATTAATTTATTTTAAAGAAATGTCTTTGTTTACAAAACATTTTTTAATTTCTCAAAAAGTTAAGTATTTATTTTTAGTAAATAAATAGCTCTGACATAGGAATAAAAAATCCAAACAGTTAACTTAAAACTGGTCACTGAGCATTAGTAAGCCATATACCAAAGAAGAAATATAAATGGACAGTAAACTTGAGAACAGCTGCTCAACATCACTAATAATCAATGAAAATGCAAATAAAAACATAAACACCACAAGGTAATAAGCACCATGAGGGCAGCTACTGTGACTGCTTGAACACCACAGAATTGCCACCGTCTGTCACTAGGCTTGTAGCTGGTGCTCAATAAATATCCGTTGTGGTAGTAAATAGTTCTAGCCAATGAGATAGGCAAAGATTAAAGATTGTCAAAATTCAGTGTTGGCAGGATAGGGAGGGAAACAAACTCTCATGTATTGGTAGTGATGGGAAATGATAAAACATTTTTGGAGGGCAACTTGGTTTTCCATAGAAAAAAAAGAATTGAAGTCTATATACACATCCGTAATGAGGAGAAAAATCAATCAATGGAAGTCGAACCAGAACTGATGCAGATGTTAGAATTAGCAGACTAGGACATTAAAGATTACAATAGTTATGTGACATATGTTCAAAAATTAAGTAGAGACATGGAACATATTAAAAGGACTTAAATATCTAGACATGAAAACTACAGTAGGTGAGATGAAAAATAAACTGGATAGGATTAACAACAGATTAGACACTGCAGAAGAAAAGGTTAGTGAACTTGAAGCTATAACAGTCTATCCAAACTGAAACAATCCAAAATGAAACATAAAGAGAAAAAAGAATTTTTAAAAATAAAGAAAAGAATATTGGTGAGATATGAGATAATTTAAATCATCTTAATATACTTGTAACTGAACTCCTGGAAGGAAAAGAAACAAAGAACAGAAAAAATATTTGAAGAAGTAATCACTGAAATGTTTTCAAATTTGGTGAAAATTTGATTTAATCAAGTAGCTCAACAAACCCCACGCACAAGAAACAGGAAGAAAACAACGCCAAGGTATATGATAATAAGGTTTCTCAAAACCAATAATAAAGAGAAAATCTTAAAGGCAGCTACAGAAGAACAAATAAAGAAGATAGCAGATTTCCTGTTTCTTAATTCAGCAAAAGGGAATTCAGTGGTACAGATATTTAAAGTACTGAAAGAAAAAAACGTGTCAATCTAGGATTCTATATCTGGCAAAAATATCTTTCAAAACCAAAGGCAAAATAAAGACACTTGCAGATCTACAAAAGCTGAATGGTTTCACCACCAGCAAACCTGCACCACAAGAAATACCAAATTCCTTTAGGCAGAAGGCAGATGATACCAAATGGAAAAATGTATCTACAGAAAGGAATACAGAGCATTGATAACTACATGGGCAATTATATATGTTTTTTATTATTTAAATTTCTTTAAAAGATAATTGACCATTTAAACAAAAATAACAATATATTTTGGGGTTTATAACATATGTGGAAGTAAAATGTATGACAGCAGTATCAAAAAGACTGGGAGGGGAAAAATAGAAGAATACTATTGTAAGGTTTTTATGCTATACATGAAGTTTTATAATATCACTTAAAGGTAGACTGTGATAAGTTAAAGATATATATTATAAACCCTAATGCAACCACTAAAATAAAAAAGCAAGCAGTTATAACTCATAAGCTTTCAATGGAGATAAAATAGCATGAGAATATACTCAGTTAATCTAAGAAGGAAGAAGAAAGGGAATGAGGGACCAAAGAATAGATGGGACAAATAGAAAGCAAATAACAAAATGATAGACTTAAACCTAATCATATCAATAATCACTTTAAATATAAATAGTCTAACAGCTTCTGATAAAAGGCAGGCATTGTCAGATTGGATAAAATAAGCAGGACCCAACTACAATTATTTGATGCCTACAAGAAACATACCAAATATAAAGACACAATTAGGTTCAAAGTAAATGAATAGACAACTCTCCCATGCAAACACTAATTAAAAGAAAGCTGAAATAGCTCTAGTGTCAGAGAAAGGAGATTTCAGAGGTAAGAATATTAACAGGAATAAAGGAAGTCATTTCATAATTATAAAGAGGTCAATTCTTTGAGAGGAAATAATAATCCTAAACCTTTTTAAAATGTAATAATAGAATATCAAAATACATAAGAATAAAAACATATAGAACAGCAAGGAGAAACAGACAAATCCACAATTACAGTCTGATATTTTAAGTCTCTTCTCACTAATTGATAGAATAAATATGCAGAAAATTATTAAGGATATAGAAGACTTGAACAAGACTATCAACCAATTCAACTTAGTTGACTTTCATAGAACACTAACCAAACATCAACAGAATACACTTTCCTTTCAAGGGCACAGAGAACATTTACCAAGATAGACTATATTCTGGGCCATAAAAGAAGCTTCAATAAATGTATAAGGCTTGAAATCCTACAAAATGTGTTCTCTGACCACAATGGAATTACATGAGAAATCAATAATAGAAAGATTTCTGGAAGATTCCCCAAATATCAAAATGGAATAACACACTTCTAAAAAACCCATGTGTCACAAAGGAAATCAAGATGGAAATGAGAAAATATTTTGAACTGAATGAAAATTAAAGTCGAATATATTCAAAAATTTGGGTATGTCACTAAAGCAATACTTAGGGGGAATTGTAGCACTAACTAAACACTATATTAGAAAAAAAAGAAAGGTTTTAAATCAACGACTTCAGCTATATTAAGAAATTAGGAATAGAGGAACAAATGAAAAACAAAATAAGCATAAGAAAGGAAATAATGAAGAACAGAGCAGACATCAATTAAAGAGAAAACAAACACTTTACAGAAAATCAGTTGAACCAATAGTTGTTTCTTTGAGAAAATCAATAAAAGTTATAAACCTCTAGCCATACTAACAGTAAAATAAAGAGGAAAGACATAAATTACTATTATCAGGAATGAGAGAGGTGACATAACTATAGATTTTGAAAACTTATATAGAAAATATAAGGCAATATTATAAACAACTTTATGCCTACAAATTTGATCATTTTAAAAATTGGAATAGACAAATCCCTCAAAAGACATGCTACCAAAGCTCATTCAAAAATAGATTTTTTTTAAATGAGGAGAAACAAGTAACCTAAATAGCTTTATACCAACAAAAGAGGTTTAATTTGTGATTTAAAAAACATCCCACAAAGGTTCCTGGGAAGATGGCAGAGTAGGAAGCCACAGGAATCTGTCTCCCCACCTAAACAATAATTGCACCAACAGAATCTGTCTGATGTAACCATTTTGGAATACTGAAGTCTGTTGAAGACGGACTACGTCCAGGGAAAGACATGGACAGATAAAGTGCAGTTAAATTTAGTCAACTTCAGCTCTTAGCCCAGTAAGAGCTATCCCTCCCCCACCCCAGCCACATGGCAGGCAGCTGTGCCCATGTTCCTGGAACAGCCTGCACACAGCTTGTGGGAGCCAGTGTGGGGAAAAGGGCCTCTGTCTTCCGAATATTGGGGATCTGTCTCTGATCTCTGGTTACTGCCTCTGATCACTGATGTGCAGACGAAGGTGGCCAGCCATTGTTGCATCTCCTCTCACTGTTGCAAGCCCCTCCCTCTCTGGCTGAAGTAACTTCCAGGGGATTTAAACAATCAGCATGCTTTCCCCTCCCCTCCTTTTTCTCTTTTTCCCCTTTTGGGAGCCAGACATTAAAGACTAGGACATTCAAAATTAACTGCATATATGGGAAAAATTAAAAAGTGACCACACATGCCTAGGGAAAGTCTGAAAAAAGACTGAGAAGACTTTAACTTTATACTTTGGGCTGATCCTCAGCACAAAGACAGCCTTCAACCGTCAAAAAACAATAAGTAATAACAACAACCAAAAATATCAAACCCTGGGGAAGGAGAATCATCTGATTTCCAGAGTTACCACATCATTAGAGTCAAATGTTGTTTTCAACCAAAAAAATCAGAAGGCATATAAAGAAACAGGAATGTATGGCCCATTCAAAGGAAAAATAAATAAATAAACAAAAATCACCCTTGAAAAAGACCTGATGGCAGATCTACTAGACAAAGACTTTAAAACAGCTGTCTTAAAGATACTCAGATAACTAAAGGAAGATGTGGAGAAAGTCAAGAAACCATCTATGAATGAAATGGAAATATCAATAAAGGGATAGAAAACCTAAAAAGAAACCAAAAAGGAATTCTGGAGATGAAAGATATAAGAATGGAAATGAAAAGTTCACTAGAGAGATTCAAAGGCATATTTGAGCAGGCAGAAAAAAAGAATTAGCAAACGTGAAGATAGGACAATGGAAATTATCAAGTCTGAGGAACAGAAAGAAAAAAGATTAAAGAAAAGTGAGCAGAGCCTAAGTGACCTATGGGACACCATAAGGTGGACGTTGTGAGAGTCCAAGAAGGAAAAGAGAAAGAAAGGGGCAGAGAGAATATTTGAAGAAATAATGACTGAAACTTCCCAAATTTGATGAAAGATATAAATACAAACATCCAAGAAGCCCAACCAACTTCAAGTAAGATGAACTCAAAGAGATCCACACTAAGACACATTATAATCAAACTTTCAAAAACCAAAGACAAAGATAATTCTTGAAAACAGCAAGAGAAGCAAATCGTCATGTACAAGGGATCCTCAATAAGATTTTCAGCAGATTTCTCATCAGAATCTTTGGAGGCCAGAAAGCAGTGTACTGATATATTCAAAGGGCTGGAAGAAAGCTGTCAACTAAGAATCCCATATCTGGGGAATTCCCCAGTGATCCAGCGGTTAGGACTCTGCTCTTCCGCTGCCAAGGATGTGGGTTCAATCCCTGGTCAGGGGACTAAGATCCCACAAGCTGCGCACCGTGGCCAAAAAACACAAGGAATCCCATATCTTGCAAAACTATCCTTCAAAAGTGAGAGGAAAATTAAGACATTCCTGGATAAAAAAAAGCTGAGGGAATTTGTTACCACTACACCTGCAAGAAATGCTCAGGGAGTCCTGCAGGTGAAATGAAGGGACCCAAGACGGTAACTCACATTTGTACGGAGAGATAAAGATCTCAATAAAGGTAAATACATGGGAAATTGTAAAAGCTAGTAACAATGGTTTGTAACTGTACTTTTTATTTTCTACACAATTTAAGAGATTAATACACTTAAAGAAAAAAAAAACTTGGTCTAAAACAAGCCAGTATTATTGTAACTTTGGTTTGTAACTTCAAGTCTGGCTTTCTACATAATTTAAGAGATTAATTCATTTAAAAGAATTAACAGTTTGGGGCACACAACGTATGAAGATGTAATTTTGTGCCATCAACAACCAAAAGGTGTGGGGACAGAGTGTTAAAAGAGCAGAGATTTTGTATGTCATTGAAGTTAAGCAGGTATAAATTCAAATTAGAGTGTTACAACTTTTGGATGTTAAATGTAATCCATGGTAACCAGAAATAAAATAGCTATAGAATACACAAGAGAAAATGAGAAAGGAATTTAAACGTTTCACTACTAAAAAATCAACTAAAAGACAGTAATGCAGGAAATGAGGGACAAAAATATATAAGGCATATAGAAAACAAATAGCACTATGACAGAAGTAAGTCCCTCCTTATCAGTAATTACCCTAACTGTAAATGTATTAACTCTCCAATCAGAAGATGAGGAACAAAATAAGGATGTCCATTCTTATCACTTCTATTCAACATAGTACTGGAGGTTCTAGCCAAAACAATAGGCAAGAAAAAGAAATAAAAGTCATCTAGACTGGAATAGGAAAAAAAATGTTGATGACATAATCATCTATGGAGAAAATACATAGAAATCTACAAAAAAGCTCCTAGAACTCATAGGTGAGTTTCGTAATGTTGCTAGATATGAGACAAATACATTAAAAACATTGCATTTCTATATACAAGCAGCAAAGAATCATAAATTAAAATTTTAAAATAATACCATTTACAATAGCATAAAAAAAGAGAGGGATAAATCTGGCAAAAGTGTGCAAAGATCCATATGCTAAAAACTACAAAACATTGTTGCGATAAATTTAATACAACCTAGCTAAAATGGAGAGATATGCCTTGTTTTGTGGGTTGGAAGACTCAACAGTGTTAAGATTTCATTTCTCTCCAAATTTACTTATAGATTCAATTCAACCCCAATAAGCTTTTTGGTAAAAATTGATAAGCTAATTCCAAAATTCATATGGAAATGCAAATGACCCAGGATAGCCAAAGTAATTTTGAAGAAAATGGAACAAAGTTGGAAGATTGACACTATCTGATTTCAAGACCAATTGTAAAGTTACAGTACTTGTTACAGTGTGGTATTGGTGTGAAAATAGTTAAATAGATCAATGGAACAGAATAGTGAGCGTGAAATTTGACCCCCCCCCCCTTACATAGATAAGGTGCAAAGGGGAATTCAAAAGAGAAAGGATACTCTTTGCAAACAATGGTATGGAACAATTGAATATCCATATGTTCCCCCCTACCCCCCCGCAAAAATAACATTCAACCCGAAGCTTGCACCATATGCAAAAACTAACTCAAAATAGATCATAAACTTTAATGTAAAGCATAAAACTATGAAATTTCTAGAGGAAAACAGGAGAAAATCTTGGTGACCTTAGGTTACAGATTTCTTAGATAAGACACTACCAAAAGCGTGATCCAAAACAGGAAGAAAAAAAAAAAAGACAAATTAGATTTCATCAAAATTAAAAGCTTCTCCTCTTCAAAAGACACTAAGAGAATAAAGGACAAGCCATAGCCTGGGAGAAAGGATTTGCAAAGCATAAATCCGTTAAAGGACTTTTATCCAGAATATATAAGAACATCTCAATACAGTAATTTTTTAAAAAACCAAATAACGCAGTAAAAATTGGAGGAACTATTTGAACAGACTCTTCACCAAAGAAGTTATATAGATGGCAAATAAGCACACAGAAAGATGCTTAACTGCATACAGAAAATGCAGAATAAGATCACAATGAGATACCCCTGCACCCCTATTAGAACAGCCAAAATTAAAAAGACCAGTCATACCAACTATGGACAAAGATGTGGAGTAATTGGACTTCTCATACACTACAGGAAGGAATGTGAATAGTTCAATGGCTGTGGAAAACAGCTTGTCAATCTCTTACACGTCAAAAATAAAATGTCCTTGTCTCTTAGAAAAAAAAAGTATATATCCATAGTCTAGCAATTCCACTTCACAAAATTTATCCTGAGGCACGTATGTGGGGGAAACAAAGAATATTTCTATTTGGGAGAAAGTAGGAATGTATTCCCTATATGTCTTAAAGTAGTTTGTGGAATCATGTTCTTTTCAGGGTGTATAGCATCTACTTTGCTTGGAATAAACATCTGCTTGACTCTTAGCCACTAAGCGGCTTTTCCCGGCAACCCTGACTCATCAGAAATGCCCCTGTTGTCTTCGCTCTGAGGTTTTTCAGGGCAGGGCCTGTACTCTGCTTTGTGCAATGTGCTGCTTCCCGGGCAGGTACATCTGTACACTGTATTGGAGACTTTGGATACTTCATGTACTTGCAGACTCTCATTTAGCACATGGTCAGGCTCTAGCATGGCTCAGCGAGGTGTCAGAGAATATTCCTCATCCTTAAAGCTCACGATAACCACAGAATGCGTGAATAATTAGTCATATGGATACAATATATTTTTATATTGCATATGATTTCTGTAACTTAAAGTATTAATAGGTAGAGAGGCCTCACATATGACCTCGAGCATCTTCTTGCCTTTATTCTCAGTCATTCTTGCATAGAAAGTACCTGGTCATTTTTGAAAGTCCAGAATGGATTCTGCCGTCTGTGTCTTTGTGTGTTACACAGCAGGTTGACATCTTTCAACGTTCCACAGATACCTACTGCATCTTCTTCATGCCAGGCACTGTTGCTGGAAATAGAATCGATTAAATTGCATCTCCTGCCCAAGAGGGATGCACAATGTAGGTGATGAGAGACACATGGTGGCAAGTGATTGTGGCACTAGATGCAATGGAGAGACATCTCTCACCTGGCGGTTGGGGAAAGCTTTTCGGAAGAGATGACACCCAAGGCTTCAAGAACATGAAAGACTTAGCCAAGCATAGTTTAGAGGGCATTATGGGCAGAGAAAGCAGCACTGGTAAAACACAGAGGTGGAAGAGAATCACGTTCCAGCACATGGGAGAGAAATGAGGCTGGAGGTAGGGAGAACCAGGTCATGGAGAGGGGTGCGTGGTGAGAATTTCCCTTCTCTGCACAGCTGGGCTTCCTCTCCCCCTACCCACAGCCCCAGTGGCTGGCTGTAGCCTCCCATAGCCAGCAGAGCTGTGCATCAAGCCATCACCCGACCCCTTATTTCTCCGGGGACAAGTATTTAAACAGGGCCTTTTCTCTCAATCAGAATCAGCTCACAGTTAAGGCTGGATGAAAATCTGGCCTCACAGCTGACTTTCTCTTTTCATCAAGAAAATGAAATCTCCCTTCTGTTGGTGTATTTTCACTAAAACAACTCACAATTTTAATTCGATATTACACTCATATAAATTGAACTAAACAAGCTGAAGCAATTTGTGTAGTACGTTTGAGGAGAAATTAATAGTTCACTCCTAGTTTGCTGCAGTAGCTCTAATTACTTTGTTGTTTTGAGCCCTTTCCCCTTTGCCAAGCACCCCTTCTTCAAAACTGCAACTGTCCTTCCTTCCTTTTTCTCCTGAAGCAACAGCAAAACCTTAAAAACTGACAGAGGCACTATAATATATCACAACTTTTTACTGTCTTTAGTCCTGCGATAACACACCCCTTTATAGTAAGAAACAATTATACATTGGATGAAAACTTAGGTCTGAAGATTTTCGTTGTTAATACCCTGACAAAAAGTCATACATGCTCAGAGGATGAAATGTTGAGCCAGCTATTTTTTTATACTCCTTTACTTGAAAATATTGGGGAATATGATAAGGGCTGGTAGGAATGTGTGGTATCTGTGGATTTTCTGTATTTTATAGTGTTGTCCTCTAATCATAGGCGCACTGTGTGCCGTGTGGGGAACTCTCAAAGAAGATTCTCAAAGCCTTGATGGATGAATTCGCGTAGTGGGCGTGGGTGGTTTTTAAAAGTTCATTTGGGAGTTTTATCTTGGTTTGCTGATTTTTGACAGAAGTGACTCAGCCCAGCGTATGACTAATCAGTAGCATCCGTCATACCTAAAGCTTTCTCTGGATTAAGAATTTGAGCCGGCATTTCTCTTAAGATGTTGGATGTATTCCCAGTTGTAAGTAGTTGTTTTCCCAACATGTAGTCACAAACTTACTAACGAAGGTTGAATTAAATTTAAATCCTGCTTTCTGTTACGTAGACAGTTTGTTATTTCTAGTCAGCATGACTTGGCCATTGGCCTATATTTCAACAACAAGCCACTTGTGTTCCTTTTTTAAAATCAGGTTTTCTGTCAGCTTCATTAATACTTCTTCATTTAATGATTATTTAGCACCTGTTCATTTTACATATTTAACAAACACAGACCATCCTCACTATTTGTCAGGTAGTGTTCTGAGTACATTACATTTAAACAAAGGTCATTGAATCTTCCTAACAACCCTATGAGGTGGATGTTGTCACTCTCCCTATTTTACACATGGGGAAGCTGAAGCTCAGAGAAGTTGAGTGGCTTGCCTGACATCACACGCAGGGTAGAGACAGTCTGCCCTGCAGTCTGTGCTTGTAGCCACCATGCCATCCGTGTTGCCTCCATTCACTCAACAAACTTCTTGTTGAGCACCTGTCTGTGCTGGAAACTGTGCTAGAAGCAGAGGCAACAAAAGTGAGCCCTGTGCCCCTGGGAGAGTGCCTTCGTCAGTTTAGGCTGCTATAAGCAAAAATGCCATAGACTGGGTGGCTTGTAAGCAAAAGAAATTTATTTCTCACAGTCTGGAGGCTGGAAGTCTGAGATCAGGGTGCCAGCATGGTTAGTTTGTGGCAAGAGCATTCTTCAGAGTTGCAGTCTCTGATTTCTCATCATGTCCTCACATGGAGGAGAGCAGAGAGAGGAAGCAAGCTCTCTCGTGACTCTTATAAGGTCACGAATCCTATTCATGAGGGCCCTACCCTCATGACCCTGACTAATCCCAATTACCTCCCAAAGGCCCCATCTCCTAATACCATCACATCAGGGAGTACAGTCTCAACATATGAATTTGGAGGGGACACAAGTATTCAGTTTGTAACAAGGAAGCAGACGTTAATCAGATTCCACAGAGGTAAAATTACTCGGGTGACAAATGCCTCTGAGGGGAGTTCCTGATGCTATCAGGGTGAACAGTGAGGCAACTTGACAGAGGCAGGAATCCAGGGCAAGTGTTTCTGAAAATGTAAGGACTGAGCTGGAGAAGAATAGTGAGGCACATTTTAGGTTGAAAGTGAGGTTGGCCTGGGTCAGGGGATGCAGGGAAAGAGCACTCTTGGACCAGGAAAGTGCGTGTACAAAGGCTCCTTGTGGGAAGAGGACAGAGCCGCTGAGGGATGACTGGGAAGCAGGAACAGAGGGGAGTGTTACAGGAGGTGAGGAAAGGGTTGGGGAGCAGACCGTGAGGGCCTTGCCGGCCATTGTTAAGGAGTCTGTTTTTCATCCTAAGAGCTGTGGGAAGATCTGCCTTTCCCTCCCTCCTCTTTGTATCTGCCCCCGCCATCCTAGCACTAAAGAGTGGGCGGAGGGAAGCCAGTTAAGAGGCAATTTAAGCAATACTTTTGATGAGAGGGTGACATGTCAATGAAAAGAAGTTGGTGGATGGGGAAGGTCATTAGAGGGTGAAGCTGGCCTGATAGTGGATTGGGTCTGAGGGAGAGAGAGAGCGCCACCCACGGAGAAGGAGAGAGTCTGGAAGTGGAGCAGACTTGGGGAGGGACAAGTTCAGCTTCAGACCTGTTGACTTTGAGAGACCCGCGCGAGAGAACATCACATGGGCTTTAATGATTACAGGAGACTGTGGAAGTGCAAGCCTGGGGCACAGCAGGTATTCAAGGTCAGGAGGTAGTGTTGTCCCTACCTTTATAGACAGGGAAACGGAGGCTTGGAGAGGTTATCACTTACAAAGTTAGTACGTGGGAGAGCTGGGGCCTGAACCCAGGCCTTGGGCCCCTAGGCCAGTGTTCTTCTCACTGCCTTGTGCTGCAGAGATACACCAGCAGGCTCCTGAATGTGCAAGTCCCAAAGACAGATTTGATGAGAGCAGAGTCTGGGTGAACTCATAGAAAGTAGAGAAGTGGTCGGGGCTTGATTTTGGAGTCTGAAATGCCAGGTAAGGAATGTGGACTTTAGGTGAAGGGAACTCACTGAAGCCCTTTGACCAAGTGTCTCATCAGATGCCTACGAAGTAAAGTCCCTGCCATGGATGGAACCTGGGCACAGGGATCCTCAGATAGATGGCCTCCAGAAAATCACCTGCTAGAATACTCTCAGCAGCCTGTACCTGGATAGCCGGACCCCATCTGCTGCCAGGGATGGCTGACTCAGAGTTCAAGCCCTCTTCTCCAGCGTGACCAGGACTCAGCCTTGGGGGCAAGTGCACGGCCCTGGACAACTCCTCCTGCCTGCAGCGTGGCCCCGTGTGCATTTCCCACCCTGTTGCCAAGGTGATCTTATGAGACCTTGGCAAATGCATGGATGAGGTTCTGCCTTCATGGTGGTTACTTGCCTGCCCATCTGGAAATGCTACCGAACAGGGAAATGACTTATTCTCAGCAAACTCTTGCTAACTCTGAACAGTGATCACTTTTTCCAAGTGCTCAGAAACTGTCAGTGTCAGACTATGTTTCCCGACTTTCGCTCTGGTTGGAATTCAGCTTCCCAAACTATATTTTCCAGATTTTATTCTCTGTGCTTTGTTTATAATTGATTCAGTAGATGCCCCCAGAAAGCAGAGCATTGGTCTTCTAGGTGCATGCGGCAGAAGTGGGCACAGAGCTGCTCTCAGCCAGATCCCTGTCCTGGCTTAGGCAGAATCCAGGAGGCCGTGCCTCTGCCTGCTCACAGGCCCCAACTGGCCCTGGCTGCTCCCCAGCCACGCTCGGCTCTGACTTGATGTTGCTCCCGAGATTCTCATCTCTTTTCCTGCTTTCCCTTGGATGCCACAACCTACAGGAGAAAGAACGCAGAATGGTGAACCATGGAAAGGACGTGCTCCCTTCCCTATGACCGTGGGGTCACAGAAAGAACACTGACTTTGAAGGCAGCCTTAGCATCAAATCCGCCTTCTAGTGCATGACCTTGAACAATTTACTTGACCCCTCCGACATGTGTTTCCTCAACTGCGACATGGGAAAAATATCTCCTAACTTTAAAGGTTATTTATTATAAGGGCTCAACGAGATGATGTATGAAGGGTCTAACCTACTCGACAAATCCAATACATGTTTGGTCTCTCCACCTGCATCCTGAGCAGGCCCCCCGCAGTGCGGGCTCAGAGTAGCTCCCGGTCCTGTGGCCACCACCAGACAGGTTAACATAATATTCTCACATCTACGCATGGAAGTGAGAAAACCGCAGAATTGTTTCTTCTGTTTTCTTTAGCACTTTCTTGATACTTTATGATATTATTGCCTAACAATCCTGCCCCACACATTTGTGGCATCCCAGATTAAATTGCATCGTAAAGATAACAACCTGGTTGAAAGCCTTGTCCTTTTCTTCCCTTTGGACAACCTTGAGGAGGGGAAAGGCATTTTATGGCTCCCAGGAGTTCCTCTCAGTGACTTGCATTTTAAATTGGAGCATAGTTATTACAATATCATTTACACCAGCAGTTTTCTTTTTTTTTCTTTTATTTAGCTCAGGGAAAGTACTTTATTTTCTGTTATTTTTATAATATTTGTGAGAAAGGACCACATCATATGCCTCAAAGAAAATTTAACTAAATTTCCCAAGCGAAAAAATTGTAGAGATCACTTTATCAAACCTCAGTGCAAAAAACCTGGAACTAAATAACTGAAATGTAATTTTTTTTTTTACATCTTTATTGGAGTATAATTGCTTTACAATGGTGTGTTAGTTTCTGCTTTATAACAAAGTGAATCAGTTATGCATATGTTCCCATATCTCTTCCCTCCTGCATCTCCCTCCCTCCCACCCTCCCTATCCCACCCCTCCAGGTGGTCACAAAGCACTGAGCTGATCTCCCTGTGCTATGCGGCTGCTTCCCACTAGCTATCTATTTTACGTTTGGTAGTGTATATATGTCCATGCCTCTCTCTCGCTTTGTCACAGCTTACCCTTCCCCCTCCCCATATCCTCAAGTCCATTCTCTAGTAGGCCTGTGTCTTTATTCCTGTCTTACCCCTAGGTTCTTCATGACATTTTTTTCCTTAAATTCCATATATATGTGTTAGCATACGGTATTTGTCTTTCTCTTTCTGACTCACTTCACTCTGTATGACAGACTCTAGGTCCATCCACCTCACTACAAATAGCTCAATTTCGTTTCTTTTTATGGCTGAGTAATATTCCATTGTATATATGTGCCACATCTTCTTTATCCATTCATCTGATGATGGACACTTAGGTTGTTTCCATTTCCGGGCTATTGTAAATAGAGCTGCAATGAACATTTTGGTACATGACTCTTTTTGAATTATGGTTTTCTCAGGGTATATGCCCAGTAGTGGGGTTGCTACACCAGCAGTTTTCTGTGTTAAATAAAAATGTCTGGTCAGTGTCCAGTGTGATGCACGTTACTTTTGCTACCCCTGTGACTTTAATTTTGATCCTTTATTACACAGTGAATATTGAGAGAATTAAATGCACCATGATATGGTGGTGCAGTACAGTCTGAGGTAAGGGGGAAAATTAAGCTATAATAATTCTATTTAAGGCAGTGACAGCCCCAGTTCTGGGTCTTCTGGGCTTCCGGAGATATCATCAGAGCATGAGTAAATATTATATAAGCTCAGCATGTTACTTTAATCTTGGGCTCACACGGACATTTATTAATCAGAGTGATTTTAATATATATTCATGGGCATTACCCCAGCCTGGTCTGAAAAACTGTTCATTTTCACGTTTCTAATTTAAGAGATCTTTCTGGAGAAGGTAGATTTAAGAGTGTTGAATTACTCCAGCAATTGTTTGGAACCAAGACAATTTGTTCCTCATCTTCTGAGGCTTTAAGGGTTTGAGGCTGCACCAATGTTACCCTCCAAATTCCTTCAAGAGGAGGTGCTGTTCTGATTTAATAACAAATCAGCATTTTCCTTATCCTTCTATCTCTACCTTGGGATGTAGCCTGAAGGGAAGCAGATCCTGGCAGGGTCTCTGAGGGGGGCAGTTTCCACGGTATGTACTCTCACACCAGACTCGGCTGTGCCAGGTTAGGGGGTGAACAGAACCTCACCTGTAAGTGTGCCTTGTATCAAGGCCCTCAGACACTTCCCGAGCACCCTGCACACCCCCGTATTCTGGTTTGCATCTGCCTCACTGCAGCTCACGTGCACGTGCTGTGAAAGATGGGAGCCATTGCTTGTGTCCTCATAAAGCATAAGATGCTTCCCACCTCTTCCCCTCGTTTCTCACCCTCTTCTCCTTTCCCCCAACCAGATAGAAAGCCAAAAGAAATCAATGTTTTTTGTTTAATTTTTTGCTGTTTTATTCTTCAAAAAGAGTTGAAATAGCAAAACACATATCCAGCAAAAAACTGGAGTCCCGAATACATAAAGAATCTCACCCTCATACCCTGTTGGTGGGAATGTTGGTGCAGCCACTATGGAAAACAGTATGGAGGTTTCTCAGAAAGTTAAAAATAGAGCTACCATATGATCCAGCTATCCCACTTCTGGGTATTTACCCAAAGAATATGAAAACACTGATTCGAAAAGATACATGCACCCCTATGTTCATTGCAACATTATTTACAATAGTCAAGATATGGATACAAAGTGCCCATCAACAGATGAATGGATAAAGAAGATATGGTATATATATATACAATGGAATACTACTCAGTCGTTAAAAACAAAAAGGAAATCTTGCCATCTGCGACAACATGGATGGACTTAGAAGGTATTAAGCTAAGTGAAATAAGTCAGAGAGAGAATGACAAATACCATATGATTTCACTTATATGTGCAACCTAAAAAACAAAACAAATGAACAGACAAAACAAAAACAAACTCATAGATACAGAGAGCCGATTAGTGGTTACCAGAGGGGAAGGGGTTTGGCAGGGGTGCTAAATGGGGACGGGGGTCAACTGTATGGTGATGGATGGTAACTAGACTTATCATGGTGATCATTTGTAGTGTATACAAATATCGACTTAGGTTGTACACCTGAATCTAATAAAATGTTATATACCAATTTTACCTCACTTAAAATAAATAATTCTCAAAATGTAATAAAAATACAAACAGTCCAATAAGGAAATGGGCAAAGACACATTTCACTGAAGAGGATACAGATGGCAAATAAACACATGAAAACGTATTTGACAACATTAGTCATTAGGGAAATGCAACTTTAAAAACATAACAGGGTATCACCATACACCTATTAAAATGGCTAAAATAAAAAATAATGATGACACTAAGTGCTTGAAAGGATGGAGAGAAAAAGGACCATTCGTAATTTCTGGTGGGAACGTAAAATGGCTCAACCTCTCTGGAAAACAGCCTGGCAGTTTTCTGTAAAACTAAAAGTGCAACTACCATATAACCCAGCAGTTACACACATGGGCATTTATCCCAGACAAATGAAAATTTATGCTCACACAAAACCTGTACTCAAATGTTCATTACAGCTTCATTTATAATAATTAAAAACTGGAGACAATCCAGGTATCCTTCAGGGGGGGAACAATTAAACTGGGATACATCCATACCATAGAATAGGCTCAGTATAATAAGAAACAAACTATACACACAACAACTTTGATGACTCTCCAGGGAGTATTGCTGTGTGAAAAAAGCCAATCCTAAAAGGTTATGTATTAAATGATTCCATTTATATAACGGCCTTGAGATGACAAAACTATATAAATAAGAATAGACTCGTGATTGCCAGGGGTTAGGATGAGGGCTTGGGAGCAATGGGAGGGAAGTGGGTGTGGTTATAAAAGGACAACACGAGGGTTCCTGGTGGTGAGGGAACTATCATGTAGTTTGCTGTTGCTGGTGGATCCATGAAACCTACAGATGAAACGAAATTTCATAGAACTAAACACACACACTCAAATGAGCAAGTGAGCGCATGTGGAACTGGTGAAAGCCGAATAAGATCGGTGGATTTGATCAGTCTCAGTCCTGGGTGTGATATCAAGTATCATGCTGGAAGATGCTACCACTGGGGGAAACGGGGTGAAGGGCACATGGGATTGTCCTGCATTATTTCTTACAACTGCTTTTAAATCAGCAATTATCTCAAAAACTTAATTTAAAAAAACAAGAAAGATGGAAGCAGCGTATTTTATGAATGTAAGGATGAAAGGGTGAAGTGAGGAAGTGACACTGTCTTTTCAGTGGACCTCTTCCACACCAGGGGTTTTTAAATAGAATCATGTCATCCTCAAAACGGTGCTGTGAGTATTAATATTCCCATTTTACAGGTGTAAGTAAACTTGAGGGCTGGAGAGGTGATACATTTTTTATTTTTTATTTTTATTTTTATTTTTTTTATTTTTATTTTTTTATTTTTTTTATTTTTTTTATTTTTTTATTTTTTTTAAACATCTTTATTGGAGTATAATTGCTTTACAATGGTATGTTAGTTTCAGCTTCACAACAAAATGAATCAGTTATATATACACATATGTTCCCATATCTCTTCCTGCTTGCGTCTCCCTCCCTCCCACCCTCCCTATCCCACCCCTCCAGGCGGTCACAAAGCACCGAGCTGATCTCCCTGTGCTATGCGGCTGCTTCCCACTAGCTATCTACCTTACGTTTGGTAGTGTATATATGTCCATGCCTCTTTATCGCTTTGTCACCGTTTACCCTTCCCCCTCCCCATAGCCTCAAGTCCATTCTCTAGTAAGTCTGTGTCTTTATTCCTGTTTCACCCCTAGGTTTTTCATGACATTTTTTTTTTCTTAAATTCCATATATATGTGTTAGCATACGGTATTTGTCTCTCTCTTTCTGACTTACTTCACTCTGTATGACAGACTCTAGGTCTATCCACCTCATTACAAATAGCTCAATTTCGTCTCTTTTTATGGCTGAGTAATATTCCATTGTATATATGTGCCACATCTTCTTTATCCATTCATCCGATGGGCAGAAGACCTAAATAGACATTTCTCCAAAGAAGATATACAGAGTGCCAACAAACACATGAAAGAATGCTCAACATCACTAATCATTAGAGAAATGCAAATCAAAACGACAATGAGATATCATCTCACACCAGTCAGAATGGCCATCATCAAAAAATCTAGAAACAATAAATGCTGGAGAGGGTGTGGAGAAAAGGGAACCCTCTTACACTGTTGGTGGGAATGTAAATTGATACAGCCACTGTGGAGAACAGTATGGAGGTTCCTTAAAAAGCTACAAATAGAACTACCATATGACCCAGCAATCCCACTACTGGGCATATACCCTGAGAAAACCATAATTCAAAAAGAGTCATGTACCAAAATGTTCATTGCAGCTCTATTTACAATAGCCCAGAGATGGAAACAACCTAAGAGGTGATACATTTTGCATGAGATCTCCCCAGCAAGTAAAAGACAAAGCCCCAGTCTCTTAGAATGCAAAGCCAGTGCTCTTGTCATCTCTCCATGCGGGTCCCCATCTCCTGAGCAAACCATGCTGTCTCTACCTGCTGCTCCTGCCACCATACCAGCCAGTCAGGTTGAACTTTCAACTCCCTGAGGAGACAGCTGCCGAGTTAATATGCCAGGACCTGCAACCATCTCGGTCTTCCAAATGGGAAGCAAAGATCATTCAGAATCAGGCACCAGCATTTGCCTGCTTTTCTAAGCAGGTCATAAAGAGAACTCATGCAAGAGCATTCAGAAAATCCAAGCCAACATCAGATAAAACAGCGAAGTAACACTCCCCACAGCACAAAGGGCATTAATTAAAACGCATTGAAAAGATGTGTCTGTATAAATACTTCTAGAGATGAGGTTGTTGAGAGAGGGTTCGACCTTGGGGAGATTGATGAGTTACTGATCATTATAGGGAAGATAAATCTTAAGAGGACAAAATCATTTAAGAATGGATTTTATAAGCTAATGAGATTGGTTCCTTCAAGTGGGTGAAAGGGAACAGAGTGAAAAGAATTCAGGATGGGAATGGGGTAGAAACTAGGAAGAGGGAGGAGAGAGCCTTCTCTGAGCATACCACTGTTTTCAGTCTGTCTCTTAGAACCACAGAATCTCACACCCCCAAAAACTACCTGTATAATTAAGGTCAACCAGGCTGTGAGGGGAACCCAAGCGGTAATACAGACAGTAACAAATGAGCCTATCTCTATTATAAATGAATACATTACCACACCGGAGCCAATGGGAAAGGAAAGAACCAACTTCAGTAACTTGGAAAGCATCATTGTGACTGGATACTGCAAGGCTAAAGCCAAAAAAAAAAAGTGCATAAATACTGTTCTCTAGTTAGAAAATGTATTTTCCACGGGAGTGTAGGTAAGCAATTTTGAAACTACTCTGTGAATCATAGTAGGATCAAGCAAATGAGTAAATTATTGTGGGTGACAGAGCCAGGTATCTCAGTGTTAAAAAAAGGAGGTACAAATAAGGAAAGGAGGGGAAGGCTAGAATGAACTCTGTGGTGTTGGATTAGAATCGGAAGTTCCAGTATGAACTCATGGTTTTTAATAGATATCCAGATGGATAGTTACAGAAATAAATACAGCAAGGTGTGTGTACACATGTGTGAGTAAATATGTATATATAATTTCTAGTTCTGTCTTCTAAGAGGTGCCTAGAAACCACAAAATTCCAGAAGCAATGAGCACAACTAGCCCTCTTGGTCTCTAATAAAAGAAACCCAAGTTTCTTAGAAAAATGATTAATTCCAGAGCAGGGGCAGAGAAAGTACAGGATGAGCATGAATGTCTTGTGGTTCTAGAAAGCAAGGGAATACTTAATAAATGATGGGAGCATGTCAAAAAAACAAAGGAGGCAACTTAAAGGAGCTTCCATTGGGTAAATCTGGGATAATCTGAGGAACAAAATAATGATCATGGATTCCACCCCACAGAATAAAATAAATATTCATGAGTCCATATTGACATAAATAAGTGATTTAATGAATAAGTGCAGGAAAGGCAACATTTCTTCCTTCCAGTAGAATTGTAATTAATACTGTAGAAAGAATGTTGGAAATAGAAAATCACCATTTGGCCAACATCATAGTAATGATTGTTGCACACCAAAATCCTCAATGGATGCTAAAATTAGTGGGTGAAAGTATGATATTTGCATAGTCTCAAAGCACTTTCCCACAAGATCCTTGTTCATTACAAATACACAGGAGAAAATAGTGACTTCACAATAGAGAAATCTGGAAGACACCACCTCAACAAAGTATTAAAGGTAATATCACCAGAATCAAAACAGATCAACATCATGTGCCCCCCGATATGGTGCACCGAGACAGACATGACGTCATCTCTGAGATACTCTTGCCTAAGGTACATAACCTCAATCTACTCATGAGAAAACATCAGAATGACCAAACTGAGGGATGTTCTACAAAATAACTGGCACCTCCTTTTCTAAAGGCTATGAGAGCCTGAGAAGCTGTCCCTGATTAGAGGAAACCAAGGAGATAGGACAGTCACATGTGATGTGACTGGGAATCCTGGATCAGACCCTACATTAGAAAAAAAGCCATTGTGGACAAAATAGGGGAAGTATGAACGAGGTCTATAGATTAGTGAATGGTGTTAATGTTAATTTCCTGGTTTAGATCACTGTATCATGCTTATATAAGATGGTAACATTAGCAGAAGTCTAGTGAAGAATATGTGGAAAGTCTTTGTACTATCTTCATTGAAGTCTAAAACTATTCTGAAATAAAAAGCTAAAAGATGTACAACTACAAAGGAAACCAATAATTATATTGAAACCATTATCCAGATAAATAAGCAACTTCGCTGTATAGTAAAAATAATTTTATTACTTGAAACCAAAATAATAGTAATAATATTACATTTGAATGGCTCCTCACATATTACAAAATGTTTTTACATACATTCTGTTATTTAATCCCCCCGAAACAAGCCCACGAGGTAGCATTGTTTTCCTCCCACTTTAGAGGTGAAGAATCTTAATCTAAGAGTTACTTGGTATGGTTAAAACAAGCACAGATCATGTCAAGAAGCAAAACTTCAGAGCCAGACGAATGGACCTGGGACCTTTCAAATCCCAGCGCTGCCATTTCCATCCTATTGCAACCTTGGCCAAGCCAGTTATGAAATCTTCGGGGATTCTGAGATTATTGTGAGAATCTACAGGAGTCAGAGCATCCCTGACAATGGTCCTGGCCACACTGTAGACACTCAGAGTAGGACACAGCTTAACGATATTTGAAGGAGTCCATCTCTTTTTAAAAAAAATCTATATGTCTGCGTATGTGTAGAATATACACATAAGTCTGCATATATTTGTGTATTTTTAAGAGTAACAATAGGTACATTTGCGAAGTGACCATTTCTCGTATCAAGATGTGTAAGGAATGAACTAGGGTGAGGAGGAAGAGTGGCGATCCCCTGGCAGGCAGCCCCTGCACTGCTCTCTGAATCATCCCCCATCTGTCTGTAGTGCTGCTGCCATCTGTGGAAGTGCTTGGAAAACTTTGAAGCTATTTGAACCCAGGATATCTTTTCCTGAGCCTGCTGAGGACTTCAACACACACAAGCTATAGAATAAGAAGCAGGAGGCTGGCATTGCCTTGCCCAGTGCCCTGCACACCGCTGCCCCCTCATCGCGTGCTTATTACATGAATTTATGAGAACTTTGCCTGGAGAGTAGTTGTCTCTCCACCTTCATATTTTGCACCGAATTGCTTTGCACTTGGTGGTCTTTCATGTCTCTTCTACCTCTTGGAATGTAGTGGATTTACGTCTCCTCTGAGACTAGGCTCAAAAATTAGCATGTGAGACAAATCGCATATAATCAATAATACCCTTGAACATACCTTGAATCGCTCCATGCAGGATGACGTGTGTACAGCTCAGTGTAGAGTTTCAGTTAAGAGTGTCCCTGGAACCAGACTACCTAGGTTCACACTCCAGTGCTACAATGAATTCACTTTGTGACCTGGGGCACTTAACCTCTCTTCAATTTTTGCGGTATGCGGGCCTCTCACTGTTGTGGCCTCTCCCGTTGCGGAGCACAGGCTCCGGACGCGCAGGTTCAACGGCCATGGCTCACGGCATGTGGGACCTTCCCGGACCGGGGCACGAACCCGTGTCCCCTGCATCGGCAGGCGGACTCTCAACCACTGCGCCACCAGGGAAGCCCTTAACCTCTCTTCTTTTTGTAAAAGAGTATGAGGATTAAAGAGATGGTATATGTAAAGCCTTTAGCACAGTTCCCAATACTTTGTTGGCACTCAGTATATGCCACTCATTACAGATCTTCCTCCACTGATGATGGGATTACATCCGGATCAACCCATCGTAAGTTGCGAACACTGAAATTCGAAAATGCATTTACTACATCTGACCTCCCAAACATCATAGCTTAGCCTCGCCTACATTAAATGTGCTCAGAACATTTACATTTAGCTGGGCAAAATTCTTTAACACAAAGCCTATCTTATAATAAAGGGTTGACTGTCTCATATAATTCATTGAATACTGTTCTGAAAGTGAAAAACAGAATGGTTGTATGAGTACAGAATGGTTGTAAGTATAGCGGTTGTTTACCCTGGTGATCGCGTGGCTGACTAGGAACTGTGGCTGCTACCGCTGCCCCAGCATCACAAGAGAGTATGTACTGCATATCACTAGACTGGGAAAGGTCAAAATTAAAACTTCAAAGTATGGTTTCTACTGAGTGCATATCACTTTTGCACCATCAAAAAGTCAAGGACTGTCTGTATTATTATTATACATTTATATATGTACAATAAATGCAGTGCACACATAAAATATAACTTTAAAATAATTACATAAACTAGAGCATATAGCTGAGTAAGTTAAGTCCTTTTCTGCTGTGATCCCCCAGGACTAGCTCCTTAAGCAGTAACAAGCTGCATTTTGAGCTGGGTTTAAAGCCCCTTATGGTTGCCACATGGCTAGCACCAGGGTCTCTCCCCAACAACTAGCTGAGGTCCAGCTTCCACATTTCTGAAAGCAGATTGGGGCTGAATTTTCCCATCAGATAAACTGGCATGGCAGCCCTGTGTGGCATTTTTCACTCTTGTCACAGAGGTAACTGAGGGACTCATGCCTTGGATCAGAGATTCTATTGAGACTCTAGATCCCAGGATTCTACCGGGACACCATGTCTGGTGCCGCTTGGTGGTTATTGGTACCTAGGGATAAATATGTGCAATTATATCTCGTCTTCCAACCTTTGAATGCAACCTGGAATAATAACACTGTGTTTTTTATCTCCAGACTGGACATAAGAAAGATGGTGGCAACAGGGGAGCAGTGGTGGTGACTTGCTCTGACAGCAGTTATCGTGGCTACAGTGCGGGGGATGGTTGCAGTAGTGGCAGTGGCAGTAGTGTGGGTCACGGGGTAATAATAGCAGTGGTGTTGGTTGCTCAGTGTGGTGGTAATGGTGGTGGTGGTGGTAGTGATGGCCAGGTCATGGTGATGGTGATGGTCATGGCAGTGGTCTTGTCGGTCATTGTATGATGATGGTGGCACTATCAGTATAATGGGAGTGGTAGGGATTGGAGTATTAGTCAGAAATGCTGGTCATGATTTGAGGATGGTGGGAGCGAGAGTTGGTGATGGTCAAGTAGACTGTGATTCCCATTATTTTGATCAGTGCTTGAACTTGGATGTCGAGAGTGGGAGGTTTGTGTTTGAGGGAGCTCCCCATGTGATCTAATGTGCACCCCCAGTTGTGAAACATTTTCCTAGGCCTGGGTCTTGAGGGCAGGGCATCTAAGTGAAAGCAGCCTGATCCCCCTGATAGAGTTTGCCGGTGGGTTAAACTGAGTATTGGACAAACTGTGGTCCTCTGAATGTTCATCCAGTGGAATGTTCCATGAAACTAAATGAGCTTGGCAAACCCTGAGATTTCCATTCCTTTCTTTTAGAGTTACTGTGCACATCCACATGTTAGGGGCTCTCAGAGGATCTGTAATCTGCAGTAAAAACCTGTTTCACTTTGTCTACCCCAGTGTTTCCCAAGCCTACTAGATCACTGAACTCTTTTTCTTTGGGGGAGCTGGTAGGTACCTATTAACCATTACACAGAACAGCTACAGAGGCACTAATCTAAACAACACTTGAAATGAAAAGTAAAAACTTTTAAGAAAAATGGTCCCCCAAAGGGACTAATATTTTAGTGCTTGGTGAGAACAGTTAGCTTTAGGTTACTTTTGCAACTCTAGATTATGTCCTATATTGCAAGTGAACAAGACCATCTACAATTTATATAAATCAGAATTGACAGATGCATATATTAGACATGTAAATTAAGGGTATTATTAGAAACCAACTTCAAAAATGAAATTGCATTAAACTCTATAAAACATTTACAACCTAAGAAATTCATATCCTTTTTTTTTTTTTTTTTTTTGTGGTACGCGGGCCTCTCACTGCTGTGGCCTCTCCCGTTGCAGAGCACAGGCTCCGGACACGCAGGCTCAGCGGCCGTGGCTCACGGGCCCAGCCATTCCGCAGCATGTGGGATCTTCCCGGACCGGGGCACGAACCCGTGTCCCCTGCATAGGCAGGCAGACTCTCAACCATTGTGCCACCAGGGAAGCCCCATATCCTTTTTTTTTTAAACTAAACATTTTTTTGAGATATAATGACTTTATCCTTTTATTCCATACTCATAAAATTGGCCATTTGGTCATAATAGCAAAGTGGTCCTTGTTTACCTTAGAGCTCGGTTACCTTAGAGCTAGGTTAATCAAAGAACCTTGGATGACTGAAAGGAAGTAGTCCCTCTACAGTCAGTGCTGACCCACGGCTCTCCACTCACGTGTAAGAATCACCTAGGATGCTTGGGAAAAAATGGAAGTTCTTAAGCCTCACTGCCAGAGAGCACATCTAGGGGCAGCTTGGAATATGCATTTTTAATAATGACATCAATGCAGACCTCACTTTGAAAAGTACCAGAAAAGTACTGATGTTAAAACACGGTCATCCCGCTCATTCCTTCCAAGGTTGATCTTGGGAAAAATTCCAGGTTCAGGCTTCTTGCCCCTGCAGCAGTTTCAGGAGCAGCCCCAGTGGTAGAGGTGGGCTAGTGGGCTGCTTGGGTCTCTTCCCCAATGCAAGGTCTGTTAACCTCGAGGGCAAAGTCCATAACCTCACCAGATGCGCTTAAAGAATAGGAAAACGGCCTCCTGATTCCTACAGCGATCTCTTCCCATTCACTGATCAGTCGTTAGTCTTAACACGAATAATGAAAAAGGGCAGCTAAGCAATTTAAATTTTATCCATAAAATGAAGCCCTTGATTTCACCACAGCGTTTAACTCCATGACCTATTTTATTGAATCCCTTAGCAGATCTTGGACAGTTTCCTTGAGTATAAATTACCATGAAGGTAAATTGAAAACGTATCAAGAAATGGGCAAGGATATTCGTGCAGAATCAAGGAGTCATCAAGCTTCAGTTGTTCTGAAGATTTTTTTAAAAAGTCTCTTTCGGGCTTCCCTGGTGGCGCAGTGGTTGAGAGTCCGCCTGCCCATGCAGGGGACGCGGGTTCGTGCCCCGGTCCGGGAAGATCCCACATGCCGCGGAGCGGCTGCGCCCGTGAGCCATGGCCGCTGAGCCTGCGCGTCCGGAGCCTGTGCTCCGCAACGGGAGAGGCCACAGCAGTGAGAGGCCCACGTACCGCCAAAAAAAAAAAAAGTCTCTTTCAGTATAGTTAAAGTAGAAAGAATTGATTTGATTAACAAGATTTTACCTTTCATAGGTCGCCATCTGTCTTCAGCAATCGTACATGACTCAGTTTAGCTGTCCCCCCTCCAGAAAACCTGCTCTACCTGTTCAGAGCCTCTTCAGTGCTCCCTGTGTACCCTCTGCCCCATGTTGACCACCTTGTGGTGACTATTCATCTCCCCAGGACTGAACCCCCATGAGGGCAGAGCTCCCACCATATTTATTTCAGAATTCACAGTGCTGGTACATTACCCGACTTAAAGTGCCTGCCACGCCGGCCCCTCTTGTCTTAAGAAGAGAAATGGTGTTTGTAGTGAAAACAAAAGAGAAGGAGGGGAAAATTCAGATTCAACTGATATTTCTAGCATGTTCTCCATCCATGTGTCTGCCCTGAACTGGTGTCTGTCTCCTGCGTGAGCTCATTTGATGCAGGTGGAGAGAATGGGGGACTGAGAGGTTAAGTAATTTGCCCCAGGTCACACAGCTCAGCAGCTGCAGAGCTGAGTCTCACGCTCAGGTGTGTCTCTGCCTGCTCGCCCTCAAGTTCCTGCCGCTATAAAGCCTGTCTGGAGAGGACAGTTGAAGGGACTGATTGCGCAGGCCCAGTTATTCATTCATGGAAAACGAGGCTGCTTTGCGTAGATTCCAGGCACAGAGGCTGCCCCGGGGCGGTGTTCGGGCAGCTTTCCCTTGACCCCGTCAGCGGACTACACACCGAGCCGGAACTGCCCGATTGCAACCTGCCCCCCCCCCACTGCCTTCCTTCCTGTATTTTTCCTGCCGAATCTAAGGCCTTCAATGAGATGGTAACGAGCTTCTGAGGCGCCACGAGACCCTAGCATTTGGGATTCTGCTGAGTTCTTTTTAAAACCTATCTTCTCTGAAAGGACAGTCATTCCGTTCAGCAGACAGAGATGCAGCGCCAGGAGTTAAAATAATGAAAAATAGAGACGCACGAAAGAAAAAGAATTTCTGATACCCTGAAAGCACATAGGACCCCACGGAGCCAGCCACCCCCCTGGAGGCTTTGTCAGGGCTCAGCCAGTTGAAGGAACTGCCAGCGGCCCAGTGCCAAGTGCCTGAGACTCGGGGGGGGATGATTGCAGAGAGTGGGATGGGAGAGAGAGGAAACCAAGAAGTCCTTTTTCTCCAAGACCAGAAGGAAGTGTAAACCCTATGAAATATCGCCACCTTGTTGTTTACTCTGTGAAGTTTTTAAGAAATGACAAACACAAAACAGGACATTTGGCAATGAAAGAAAGAAGCCTCAGGCTGACCAGCTCAGGCATGGAAAGACTCAGACCAGAGGGGGCTTTGTCGTGTGCAGGAAGAGTTTGCCGGTTGAAAGAAAGACTGTTCGCACAGAAAGAGGTGAGGGAAGTGGAGGGCAGACAAGGAGAGGAGCGTACACCAAGGGCACTGAGGAGGGAGGAAGGGTGGTTATACTTCCAGGAACGGCCCGCTCAGTCCCAGCTGGCCCACTGTGCTTCCGGAGGGCTGCCACTCTACTTGGGATGCTGGGAATGCCGGATGTGGTCTCCTCCCTGCTGCCACCCAGGCCCACAGTGGACATCAAAATAGATGGGTGCTCCTGGCCAGTAGTGCCCAGAGCAGAGCAGTCTCAAGTTCATTTGGACCACGAGAGCTAAGAGCATTCCAGCTGAAGAAACAAACATACACATGAAGAAAAGAGCAAAACTTGTTCAATAAGCTTGAGCGCTGATAAAGAAAAAAGATGCCAAAACGGCCTCAAAGCCTCAGCGGCCTCAGCCTGATCATGTTCGTTAGACTTAGCGTAACTGAACACGGGTTCGGCCGCTCACCGCTCAACAGCCGATAAATCGAGGGCTAAGCTTCAGCAGAAAAGAAAAGTATTTTATTCAGAAAAGCCAGCAATCTGGGGCGATGGACGTATGTCCAGAGACTGACTCCAGTGATTCTGCTCAGACGTGACAACTTTTAAAGGGAAAAGGGGGAAAGAATCTCAGCTGATCATCGGGCAGGGGGTCAGATTCTTCGTCATCTTTCCATTGCGCACAGACCTGCTGACTTCCCGCATCTTCCTTGGGACCCCGTCTGGCTCACGAGGTCCTTCTGCAATTGGATGTTCTCTTGCCCACGTGGTCTGCCTGCGCCAGAGAGGTCCACCCGCAAATTTACTAAGGGGAAGCTAGGGGTAGAGGGTCAATCATTCTTGAACTCCTTAATTCTTCCTTCTTACTCCTCCTAATGCAGGAAAGGAATCAACAGCGTAGGTAGGGTGTTGTGTATATGTAGTAAAGCAGAAATCTGGAGCTAAGTTAACTGTTGCCTGATGACCTCATCTTTATGATGAAGGTCTAAAGAAAACAGGGGTGATCAAACAGAGAAGAGGCAAAGGAGCTGCTTACGTTAGCTTGGAGGCCCAGGTAATCACAGCTGCTTTTTGAAAGCAGGTAGATCCATGTAGTTGAGAACCTGGCCTTTTTTGTTTTTGTTTATTTTTCAACCTGCTTATCATCCCTCCGGCTTCTTTTCCTTGTTTCCTTGGTTCCTAACAGCACTGGCAACAGTTGCTCTTGATATTTCTTAAAGGGTTCCTGCCCTTCAAGGCCTCATTTCCAAGGGTGCTTTTCAGCAATAACAAAAGAAAGAAGAACATGGACAAAAGGGTCCACGAAGTGGGTCAGGGTGGGACTGCGTGTGTGCTCAGAACACTGAGCTTCTCCCGGCAAAAGCCCCAGAACTGGAGGCTGCCAAATGCCTCCTAGCGTCACCTAACACCTCTCGCCGCTGTTTTGACAAGTGTAGTTTTGTTTTAAATATGTATGGTAATTCTTAATAAAATGCTGATAAATGTGCCAGAGCATACGCTCCATGGAAATAATGAAGTCCTTACCGTGTGGAATGCTATTAAGTCTTTGCTTCACGGTTCGTGAGCCTGCTAAGCATTTGAAGCAGCAGTAACATTTTACTGAAGCCCCGTCCTTTTGGGGGAGATGGTCTCATTTGTCCAGGTCAGCTCTAGAGGGGGCAGAATCTCTGTCATACGCCCGAGAGGCCTGCTTTGGGGATGTACAAGGCAAGGTGGGGCTACCTAGTGGTACCCTTCTGAGGCCTGGCTGCCTTATGTCTCCCCAAAGCTCACTAGTCGTCATCAGTACAGCGCAACAGAAAAAGTACAGGCAGACCTGCGTTCGGATCACAGTCCTGCCATTTCCTTGTTGTATTACCGTGGGAAAAATCACATAACCTTTCTGAATCTCTCTTCCTGTTCTAGTTATTATTACTAGTAACAAACCAGCACAGACTTGTAGGTGTAAATTGACTGTTTTGTTATGCTCAGAGCACAGTGAGGATGGCTTGTCTCCACTCCATGATGTTTGAGGCCTCAGCTGAGAAGACTCAAAATATTGGGAGTCGGGCTTCCCTGGTGGCGCAGTGGTTGAGAGTCTACCTGCCGATGCAGGGGACATGGGTTCGTGACCCGGTCCGGGAATATCCCACATGCCGCCGAGCGGCTGGGCCCGTGAGCCATGGCCGCTGAGCCTGCGCGTCCGGAGCCTGTGCTCCGCAACAGGAGAGGCCACAACAGTGAGAGGCCTGCATACCACAAAAAAAAAAAAAAAAAAAGAAAAGTAAAAGACTGGGAGTGAGTGGACAGCAGGGAACAAACGTCATCTGGAGACCTCTTCGCTCACACGGCTGGCAGCTGCTGCTGCGTGCCGGCAGGGCGCCAGCTGGGACGTTGACGTTGACCCTAACCGTACTCCTGGCTGCGCTAGGGGGACTCTGCATAGGCTGGTTGGGGTTTTCACGGCCTGGTAGCTGGGTTCTAAGACCGAGCGTCTGCAGATCACAAGGTGGAAGCACGTGGCATTTTTATGGCCCAGCCTCAGAAGTCACACATTCTCACTTCTGCCCCAAACACAGGCGCCCACCCAGGTCCAAGGGGACCTCTGGATGGAGGAATGGCCGGATCTAGGAGAGCACGCAGGCTGGGAGATCATGATGGGACCATCTTTGTAAAATACAGTCTGCCACAGTTCCCTCCTCTGCTGACCGGCCAGGCCAGGGCGTAGAGCGAGTCACGACGGCTGAGCCCCAGCCCCGCACCACAAACTGTTCACATGTTATCAGAGTCTTGCTAGTGTAAATCATTTAAATAAGCCTGGGGGCTAGGAGAACACAAGGGGTCGTAGCTACCTCGTGTATTCTCTCACAGGGATGGCGCAAGCACAGGGTGGCCACCAAGCAAGCAAGTTTTAAGTTTCCGTTCATGTCGCATCTGCTAATATCCCATTAGCCAAAGCCCAAAATCAAGGGGCGGGGACGTATGTTCTGCCTTAGTGAGGCAGTGGCAGAGGGGTGGGTGTGCGATATTATAATAGCAGAGTGAGGAATTAGGACCGATAATCCAATCTACCATCACCATTCTCTAGAACAAAGAAAATTGGATAAGGATATTGTGGCATTATAGCTAGTGTTTGACAGTATAATCTTGGATGCAAAATACCCACATAAAGTAGTAGGTTATCAAATTACTACTAAAAGAATAATTCAACATGACCAGGTAGCATGCATCCCAGTATTCAAGGACAGTATAACATAAAGAAATCTATTAATATATTGCATTACTAAGGTAATATATTTTTATGAAACTTAAATCATCATCTCAATACACACTTAAAAGCCATTCAATAAACATCCAGCACTTACTCGGGGATTTTTTTTTTAAAGCTCTTAGTAAAGTAGAACTAGTATACTTGTCTAGCATGATAGATGATGGCATAACACTTCAGAAGCATTCACACAGAAGCAGGGAAATAGAAAAGAATGCTTACTCACCACTATTATTTTCTGATGGCGTCAATCAAATATAGTTACAGAAAGGAGACTCAGTTTTCATTATTGCAGGCGGTGTTACTGTATCCCTAGAAAATCCAGGAGAGGCATTTGAAAAGCTGTTAGAACTAATAAGTTCAGTAACATAGCCCAGACTCAAAATAAACAAACCAAAGTACAGTTTTCTATATGACAGTTGTAATACAATGTAATGAAAAAACTACATATATATATATTAAAATATGAGGGAAAAAAGATCTATTCACAAGAGAAACAGCTAAGGACATCTGCCCCCAAGGCTAACCTGAACCCGAAACGTGAAGGATACTGAGGGCAGTGGCTCTGTCCTCTTCTGAGAGACTTGACCAAATGAAATATGACCAGCTCCTCACTGGAATGGGCATTCACTGATTGGCTTTTCAGTGAGAAGGCCAATGGGTATTTTTCTTTGTTTAACGTGAGAAAGGTATCCCAAGTTTCTCCTAGAAGACTGACCATGTGCTCAGACAGCTCTCTAAGACATTAAAATGTAATTTTTAAAAAATATCTTTTTAAATGTATTTATTTGGTTGCACTGGGTCTTAGTTGCAGCAGGTGGGCTCCTTAGTTGCGTCTTTCCAGCTCCTTAGTTGTGGCATGCGAACTCTTAGTTGTGGCATGCATGCGGGATCTAGCTCCCTGACCAGGGATCGAACCCGGGTCCCCTGCATTGGGAGCGTGGAGTCTTAACCACTGCACCACTAGGGAAGTCCCTAAAATGTAATTTTAAAAAGAGATTAAACGAGTGTGATGGGGACTCAAGACAGCACAATGGAACATAAAGTCTATGTGAAAGAAAATATACAGTAAGGGAAAAACAAAAAAAACAGTGATGGGGGGGTACAGATTATTTAATTAAAGGAAACAGGACAGTCACCTACATACTTGAAGAAAAAAATCAATATTTTCCTACCTTAGATAGCTCAGTCAGTGAAATACTACAGATAAACCTTAGGAGTGAAGAATTCCCTTCAATTGCTGTTTCCTTTTACCTGCAGCTCCCTGCTTGAAATATTTCTAATATACAAAGAAACATTACAGTAAGCTTAAATGTTGCCTTTATCCTTTAACTGTGAACAAAGTAATTAAGCAAGGACCTACCCAGACTCTGACAGGGCCGCCCAGCCTTCCACACTGGACAGATAGACCTTTCTGGAGGCAGCTGTCTGGTCAGAGAGAGGTCACGGTTCATATGAAAAAGGAACTGCATTTCCAAAGAAGGCCCCATCCTCCAGGTTTAGGCCACGTGGCTCTCCACTTAACGAAGATAAAATTTTAAAACCTCTGGTTCTCATGAGATTCAAGAGGAGAATGTGATAAAGCGGAAGAGCAGCCCACCTGAGGACAGGGAAGGGCTTTTGGAATGAAAAACGTCATCGCCACATTAGTGCTCAGTGGAGACAGGCAGGAGGGAGGCTCTTTCTTGTAACTAAATAGAGAATTAGGTCACCAGTGCAAGGAATTCTTCCAGAACACAAGAAAACAATAAGGATATGAAAACTGTGAGATGAGACAGATTATTTATGCAAGAGACTAGAGCAGAGGAGCAGCGACACACACGAAACGACAGGTGAAAGTACAGACGGACCCCGACTTACAATGGTTTGACTTACAGTTTTTCGACTTTATGATAGTGCAAAAGAGATGCGTATATAGTAGAAACTGTACTTCGAATTTTGAACTTTGATGTTTTCCTGGGCTAGTGATGTGTGGTACGCTCCTCTCGTGATGCTGGGGCAGCGGCAGTAGCCACAGCTCCCATCAGCCATGCAATCACGAGGGTAAACGATTGATACACTTACAACCATTCTGTACCCATCCAACCATTCTGCAGTACAGTATCCAAGAAATTCCAGGAGCTATCCAGCCCTTTATTATAAACTTGGCTTTCTGTTAGAGGATCTTGCCCAACTGTAGGCTAATGTAAGTGTTCCGAGCGTGTTTAAGGTAGGCAAGGCTAAGCTAGGATGTTCGGTAGGTTAGGTGTATTAAGTGCATTTTTGACTAAATGATATTTTCAATTTATGATGGTGTATTTTCCACTTATGATGGGACTAATCCTGTCGTAAATCAAGGAAGAGCTGTAACCCTGAGATGAAAACTGGCTTTGTTGCACATGGACGTGGGGAGTTTTAGTTGGATGAATACCTGGGCCTAATTCCTAGCAGCCAGACAGGAGCTGGGGAAGGTCCATGATTTGGAGGAGAATCCTCTCTATATGTTTGCCAACAGATCCAACAGGCAAACACTTCACATACTTGTTTAAAAGTATTCATACACATCAGTAGACAAATGAGTAACAAATAAGAGCAGAAGGTTCACAAAAGGAGATATAGAAATATCTAATAAATAATACAAATCACACAAGTCATTTTAAAAGCAAAATTTAAACCACAGCAATTCCTACACACTGGCAGGTGTTTTTAAATTGAGTAGTCCCAGTACTGACCAGTGTGGGGAGAGATGAACTCTCTCATACTGTGCTGCAGTCTCTCTCCCTTTGCTCAAAATTTCCGAAAAGAAGTTTAGCAAGATGTGGCAAAATCACCCAAAACGCTGAAGCCGGTAGTTTTCCTTCCTAATAATTTATCTTAAAAATGTATCCAAAACTTGAAACCAAGATCTACAAAGATGGTCACAATATATTGATGCCAGCATAAATTTTTTTAAACCTCTATTACTATAGAGCCATTACAAATGGTGTTTTCAGAGTCCTAATGGCCAAGAAAAATGCTTATGATATAATCTAAATAAAGAAGATACAAAATTGAATTTACACCATATGAAGAAATAGAAGAAAAAGACAAAGAAAGCTATCCAAAATATAAACAGTATTAACCTCTTTGTTAATTTTTCATTCTTTACACTTTCAGTATACTGAAGTATTTCTACAAAATACATTAATTTTTCAATTTATTTTATAAATATATGAACATATTTATAATAAAAGTTATTATAAGGCTTATAGTAGTGTTTGTTCCACTCTTTCCCACCACTGATTCCTGGTTCCCAGGGCAATCGCTTTTGACTTCTTTAGCTGTTTTCTCTGGTATTTGACTCCCTGTTTCTAAAGAATAAGCTTATACTGCCGTTTCTTGAATTTTCAGATTCAGACATTATCTGTTGGCTTCCAATTATGTAAAAGGAGAATTTAGCATTCACAACTCCACCCTCACACTTATACTTCATCTCCACCATATGCTCCCAAATTGATTAGCTCACAGCTTTGGGTTAAATTAATATTTATTGTTTACATTTATGTCTGCTAAATCATTTTAACTAAACCGTGTATTACACTAAGATTTTATTGCCTCTCATATAAACTTTGGTTTTTCCTAGAGTTAATAATTGCTGCATTTATCTGTTTCCTTGAGTTCCTTATACCTATCACTAATTTAGTTCCAAATTTTCCCCCCAAAAAATTCTCTCAAACTCTTCTTAGTACAAACAAACTCATGGTAATCTGTCTATTCCGTTTTGTTTCTGCTCATATCCTTCCTGGAGCCCTCAAGGTCCTATCTGGACAGCTAGCTCTCTATGCCTGCTACACCACTGTCAACTGGGATTTCCCAACGCTGTTTTCCTGGGGATCCCCTTTGCCTGTCTCCCGATTTGGAACCCTAGTTTCTTAGATCCGATGCCTTCTGCTATTTTTGGTTTACTCTCTTGTCTTGGTGGAGTGCATCCTCTAGCATCTTTCTGAGAAAGAATCTATGGGAGATCAACTTCCTGAGACCTTACATATATGAACACAAGTTTATGCCACACTCCAATGCACAGATCAGTAAACTACAGCCCATGGGCCAAATCTGGCCTATAGCTTGTTTTCTTGCTTTCTGTGAGCTAAGAATGATATTTTTACATTATAAAAGGTTGTTTAAAAAGAGGAATATGCCAGGACTTCCCTGGTGGTCCAGTGGTTAAGACTCTGCACTTCCAATGCAAGGAGCACGGGTTCGATCCCTGGTCACGGAACTAAGATCCCACATGCCCTGTGGTGCAGCCAAAAAAAAAAGAAAAAAAAGAGGAATATGCCACCAAGAGTCTACGCAGCCCACAAAGCCTACACTGTTTAATATCTGTTCCTTAATAGAAAAAGTTTGCCAACGCCATCCTAATTAATTGGTTGTTTGGCCAAATATAGTATTCCAGGCTGGAAATAATTTTCCTCTAATGTTTGAAGACTTGCTTCACTGTCTCCTGGATCCCAGAATTGCTGTTGAGAAGTCCAACGCTGTCCCAGTCCCGTGTATACAATCTCTTATTTTCTCTCTGGGAACTTTTAGAATCTTCTCTTTAAAACTGGTGGTCTGAAATTTTACAGTGGTTTGCCAGTGTGTTCTTTTATTCAGGGTGCTGGGCACACAGAGGGTCTTTGACTGTGAAAACTTAGGTCCTTCTAGTCTGGGAAGATATTTGTGTTACTTCTTTGATGTTTTCCTCCCTCTGTTCTCTCTTTCAGGGATGTCTATTAGTCAGAATCTTCACCTCCCAGATCAATCTTCTAAGTTTATCTCCTTTTTAGCATATGATTTCCTCAAATGTATCTTCCAGTTCTTCTCCTAACTTATTTTGTTGCTGCTGTCATCCACCAGAGTATAAGCTCCTTGAGGAAAAGAATTGGTCAGCCTCATCCCCACTGTATTTCGCCAGCACCCAGCACAGCACCTGGCATGTGAGAGTCAGTTGGTGAATGTTGTCAACTGAGTGAATATTTTTTCTAATTTCTAAGAGCTTTGTCCTGTTTTCTGATTTTTTTTTTAATAAAAAAAAAAGCCATTCATGGGGCTTCCCTGGTGGCGCGGTGGTTGAGAGTCCGCCTGCCAATGCAGGGGATGCAGGTTCATGCCTCGGTCCGGGAGGATTCCGCATGCCGCGGAGCGGCTGGGCCCGTGAGCCATGGCCGCTGGGCCTGCGCGTCCAGAGCCTGTGCTCCGCAACGGGGGAGGCCACAACAGTGAGAGGCCCGCATACCGCAAAAAAAAAAAAAAAAAAAAGCCATTCTTGGGTGGGATATCCAAGAATGGATATCGATGGGATATCGATACCCCATCGATGGATGGGATATCGTCTCTTGTCTTCTGAAAATATTATTTGGAGATTTTTGAAGCTTCCTTTTGCTTTCTGCCTTACCTTTGTGTCCCCCTAGTTCCTTTTCTCTGGATGGCTGTTTTGGTCTCTGTCTTTCATGGTCAGCACCTTTCTAAAACTGGTGTCTTCCTGAGCTGTCCGCTCCCATCTGCAGATCAGGCCGTAAGTGTCATCCAGAAACTCTGGGTGTGTGGGTGAAGTTGGTGGGCCTGATGGCATATGTTCAGCTCCTAGGTCCAAGACCCCTGACTGCGTCTGTACGTGTCCAGAGAGATGGCTCCAATCTGGTATTCTGGAAGCCAGACTTGACCCTCCTGTCTTAGGGATAGTAATCCCACATCCCCTCAGCTATGCCTGGGAGTCAAGGGTCTCTGGTCCAACCTCGGCAGAAAGCAGAAATCTGGCCTTCTGCCAGGATGGGAGAACAAGGGCTCCTTAGACAAACCCTCAGCTAGTCCTCCTGTGTTCGGGCCCTCTGGCACCCACCCCCACTGGGAGGCTGTTGGCTCCTCTGGGCTTCTGCCATGCATGGCAGCTTGACCCTTACTGCCTTCCCTGCCTGCAACTCTGCTGGCTCTGGTACCGTTGTTCATCAGCTCTCCAGCTTCCAAAACTGTGTTGACCTTTCCCACCTACTGTTGTCTCCTTTCCCACTCTCTTTCCCCTTGTGATTTCATACGTCTTTTATTCCTTTACTGCCATTTTGTTAGAATTTCCAGAGGGGTAGAGATAAACGAAAAAGGAATTCTATCAGCCATGTTAAACACATAGCCACGTATTACTATGATAACTCCAAGGGAAGGAGGGGATAGCTTCATGTGAAGTGAAGTGCTGGCCATGTTATCCAGAATGAAAAGACAGGTTTGCATCCTTAAGGAGCTCTCAGCCTCACGAGAACGACAAAGGCAAACAGATCATTACCATACAAGTGTTGTAATGGAGGTGTGTGGGGGCTGCATTGAGTCACCGGAGAAGTACCTCCATGTAGCAAGAGGGAGAGGGGGTCGCATGAGGCAACACTGGGATTGTAGCATTGTGGAGAACAAAAGAGGCTTAAACTCATGACCATTTAGAGGGCAAGAAGGAGTTTTAGCTCAAACTGTTATTTTTATTGACTCTCCTCTCCTGGGAGCTATAGCAAAGCATTGATTTCTCAGTGTACAACCTGCCCTGTCAAAATGAGCTAAACCATCCCAGGTGACACCTGAGTATCCAAGATGCTCAGCAGGGCTGCCTGGAGGAGCCCCTGGCCCCCCACCCCTGTAAAACAGATTGAGGTGAAGGTTAAATGTATGTAAATGACCCAAGAGAGTCAGCACCCAACAGAAGTTAGTTCTCCTGACCCCCATTTCTTTTAAAGAGGAAAAGAGAAAGAACTAACGTCTTCCATGTCTAACATGAGACTCAGATGTGCAGAAGAATAGCTTCCTTTGCTTTCTACAACACTTGACTTGCTCTTAAGCCACCATTTCCATGAACGGTGAAAAGAAAATTGCTACTTCAAGGTAACTACCTTCTGATTTTAAGCTTATTCTCTTATAGGTCACTTTGCGATCAAGTTTCTCTTTTCCCCCTGTTTTCCCAAGAGTAAGTTAAGCATCCGAGGTGGCTTATCATCCTGGCCTCTGAAAAGGGGCCTCTGGCCCTCAGTGTCCTTCAGCCTTGGGGTCTGCCCTTGACCTTGGGCATTGGCCTCTATTCTCTCTGCCTCCACTGTTGAGACCTCCTCAGCTTCTCTTGGCTCAGGCACAACTGCTGCTATCTGGGCCCGTGCTGGACTCTCCCTGGCACTGCCAACACCATGGCCTCTGGCTTTGGGCTGCACACCCTGTACCCTGTACCCCCACCCAGTAGCCCTACTGACCGTTAATTCTCAGCCTCCCTCACTACTCCTCTCGAGGAACCTTGAGAATTTTTACTGGTTTCTACCATGCCCTGCTGGAGCTGAGGGGGACTTGGAAGGCACGGGAGGGGGTGTTTTCTGAAGCTCTCTCTGCCTGTACTTGACACACTGCCATTTCCACTGTGTGGATGCTGTTCTGTGTTGGCACAGGGCAATGGGAGATGGTCTCCTCCTAGAATTCCAGGTGGGAATCAAAATACAAGTCCGTCTGCTCTGCAGTTTCCAAACCCAACTGGACCTCTTCACTATGGCCTCTTGCACCCAACATACACCAGGTTTTGAAGGGTAGGAAGGGTGTAGGGAGCAGGCCTCAGCTCAGGTCTAAATGCTCCATCACACAAACCTTTCCTACCAAGCTCTTCTCTGCTCTGCTGCTCATTTCTCCACCCACCCCACCCTCAGCCCAGAAAGGGCCTTCCATTTCCATCTTCATATTCTCTCCTTCTTACCGCTCTGTGGATTTTAGTAAAACTGTGTCCTCTGACTCCCTGGGCTCTGGTTCTTGACTTTTTTAAGGGTAACTTTTGCAACTTAAATCAATCTTTCTCTCTCAACACCTGGATCTTCCAAATGAAAGCTTTGACCTTCACAAGCACTCCTCTGAAATGAGTTTCAGGAGCCAGTTCTGGAAGTCAAAAGCTGAATGTCCTCTCCTTAGTCTCAGCTGGTTCTGCCACCCCCCTGAGCAGTGGGAGCCTCAGCCTCCATGATGGAGGACCCTAGGGCAGCCAGGTTTCCCAGAGATGGAAAAATGCATCAGAGAACTTCCACCTTCCAGGGGACAGGCTGCACTCTTTGGATCAACTCTCCCACTAAAGCAACAAGAAATGGTGGATAGAACATTTTTCAGACTTCACTTTTAAAATGGAAAAGACAGAGGGGATGTCTCAGACCAGCTAAGAGATAAACACCTGTAACCAGGGAGGTAAGTATGCCACCGGGACCCCTGGTGGGCACTTGACAGTACTGCTCACAAAGGTTTGACTCAGTGGCCATACAAGGCAAGAGGGAAAGAATACAAAGTTGGAGCCCTCCCAAGCTGGGAGCCTTATGGGTGACTTCTCCCACATGAAGCTAGATTCCCAGGAGCTGCACCCTCAGGACCAGGATGAACTAGATCTTAACCCACTTTCCTCCCGCAATCCTAGAGGACTTCAGAAAAGCCTTGGTGCCTTGACACTAAGGCAAGCGGAAGCAAAAGGAAAGCATAAAATATTGCTAGGAAGAAATGGCCACACGTCAGCCCTCTGCCTGGATTAGTCAAAGAAGCTCAAGTTGAGAACTTGACTTAAGGTCATCCATGACTTTTAATAACTCCAGCCAGGTACCTGGTGAAAGCAAACATGAAGCCTCTCTGGAGGAAGGCATATCTGTCTTAGGCCTTGGGGAGCCCCCCAGATAACTAGTTAGTGGCATTGACCAGCACACAGTCAAAATCAGCTAAGCGCAAAAGAAGCAGAACAATATGAATAGAAGTAGCAGAATCAACAGCAAAAATAACCTGTAGAGACTTTGAAATTGGCATTGTCAGATACAGATTACTTATTTATTTATTTATTTTTCTGCTTTTTGAAGTATAGTTGGTTTACAATATCGTGTTAGTTACAGGTGTATAGCAAGGTGATTCAGCAGTATGTATATATATATACATATATATATATATTCTTTTTTTCAATACTTTCCCATTATAGTTTATTACAAGATATTGAATGTAGTTCCCTGTGCTATACAGTAAATCCTAGTTGCTTATCTATTTTATATATAATAGTGTGTATCTGTTAATCCCATACTCCCAATTTATCCCTCCCCCCTTCCCCTTTGGTAACCATAAGTTTGTTTTCTATGTCTGTGAGTCTGTTTCTGTTTTATAAATTAATTTGTACTATTTTTTAGATTCCATATATAAGTGATATCATATAATATTTGTCTTTCTCTGTCTGACTTACTTCACTAAGTGTGATAATCTCTAGGTCCATCCATGTTGCTGCAAATGGCATTAGTTCGTGCTTTTTTATGGCTGAGTAATATTCCATTGTATATATGTACCACATCTTCTTTATCCATTCATCTGTCGATGGATACTTAGGTTGCTTTCATGTCTTACCTATTGTAAATAGTACCACTATGAACATTGTTGTGCACAGGTACAGATTTTTCAAGTTACGCTTATGTTTTTTATAAAAAGGACTTATCAGATTTGATGAAGAATAAATCAGCACTTCTAGAAATGACATCTAAAATAAATTAAAAGTTCAATAAAGGTCAGCTAAGAACACATAATAATCCTAAATGTGTGCACACCAAAAACCAGAGTCTCAAAATACATGAAGCAAAAACTGGTAAGAGCTGAAAAGCAAAATAGGCAGGTTCACAGTCACAGGTGGGACTTCAACACTCCACCTGCAGCAATTGATGGAACTGCTAGACAGAAAATCAGCAAGGATATAGAAGAACTGAACAACACCATCAACCAACAGGATCTAATTCATGTGTGTATAACTCTCCGCCAACAACAGCAGAATACACATTTTTTTTCAAACACCCATGGAACATTCACTAAAATGGGCCATATTCTGAGCCATAAAACAAACTTCAACAAGTTTTAAAGAACTGAAGTCATACAGATTATGGTCTCTGACCATAATGGAATCAAACTGAAATCAATAAAAGGAAAACAACAGGAAAATATTAAAACACTTGGAAATTAAACAACATACTGCTAAATAATCCATGGGTCAAAGAGAAAGTCTCAAAATAAAATTTTTTAAATACATGGAACTGAATGAAAGTAAAAATATGACATATTAAAATGTAGCAAATAATGTGGCAGCTAAAGCAGAAGAGAGAAGGAAGTTTCTAACACTAAATGCTTTAGGGAAAAAAAGGAAAGGTCTCAAATCAAGAAATAAAAGGCGAGAGATTGGTTCAAGATGTTGGAGTAGAAGAACAAGCTCTCACTCCCTATTTCAAAAACACCAGAATCACAACTAAATGCTGAACGATCATTTACAGGAAGACACTGGAACTCACCAAAAAAGATACCCTGCGTGCAAAGACAAAGGGGGAGCCACAATGAGATGGTAGGAGGGGCGTAATCACAATAAAATCAAATCCCATTACTGCTGGGTGGGTGACTCACAAACTGGAGGACACTTATACCACAGAAGTCCACCCACTGGAGTGAAGGTTCTGAGCCCCACGTCAGGCTTCCAAACCTGGGGGCCCGGCAACGGGAGGAGGAATTCCTAGAGAATCAGACTTTGAAGGCTAGCAGGATTTGATTGCAGGACTTTGACAAGACTGGGGGAAACAGAGAATCCACTCTTGGAGGGCACACACAAAGTAGCGTGTGCACTGGGACCCAGGGGAAAGAGCAGTGACCCCATAGGAGACTGAACCAGACCTACCTACTAGTTTTGGAGGGTCTCCTGCAGAGGTTGGGGGTGGCTGTGCCTCACCATGAGGACAAGGACACTGGCAGCAGAAGTTCTAGGAAGTACTCCTTGGCATGAGCCCTCCCAGAGTCCGCCATTAGCCCCACCAACGAGCCCAGCTAGGCTCCAGTTTTGGGTTGCCTCAGGCCAAACAATCAACAGGTAGGGAACCCAGCCCCACCCATCAGCAGACAAGCAGATTAAAGTTTTACTGAGCTCTGCCCACCAGAGCAACAGCCAGCTCTACCCACCACCAGTCCCTCCCATCAGGAAACTTCCACAAGCCTCATAGATAGCCTCATCCACCAGAGGGCAGATAGCAGAAGCAAGAAGAACTACAATCCTGCAGCCTGTGGAATGAAAACCACATTCACAGAAACATAGACAAAATGAGAAGGCAGAGGGCTATGTACCAGATGAAGGAACAAGATAAAACCCCAGAAAAACAACTAAATGAAATGGAGATAAGCAATCTTCCAGAAAAAGAATTCAGAATAATGATAGTGAAGAATGACCTCATAAAAAGAATGGAGGCAAAGATTGAGAAGATGCAAGAAATATTTAACAAAGGTCCAGAAGAATTAAAGAACAAACAGATGACAATATAATAACTGAAATGAAAACTACACTAGAAGGAATCAATAGCAGAGTAACTGAGGCAGAAGAACGGATAAGTGACCTGGAAGACAGAATGGTGGAAATCACTGCCACAGAACAGAATAAAGAAAAAAGAATGAAAAGAAATGAAGACAGCCTTAGAGACCTCTGGGACAACATTAAACACAACAACATTCACATTATAGGGGTCGCAGAAGGAGAAGAGAGAGAGAAAGGACCCAAGAAAATATTTGAAGAGATTATAGTTGAAAATTTCCCTAACATGGGAAAGGGAATAGCCACCCAAGTCCAGGAAGCGCAGAGAGTCCCATACAGGATAAACCCAAGGAGAAACACACCTAGACACATAGTAATCAAATTGGCAAAAATTAAAAACAAAGAAAAATTATTGAAAGCAGCAAGGGAAAAATGACAAATAACATACAAGGGAACTCCCATAAGGTTAACAGCTGATTTCTCACCAGAAACTCTACAAGCCAGAAGGGAGTGGCATGATATACTTAAAGTGATGAAAGGGAAGAGCTTACAACGAAGATTACTCTACCCAGCAAGGATCTCATTCAGATTCGATAGAGAAATCAAAAGCTTTACAGGCAAGCAAAAGCTAAGAGAATTCAGCACCTCCAAACCAGCTCTACAACAAATGCTAAAGGAACTTCCCTAAGTGAGAAACACAAGAGAAGAAAAAGACCTACAAAAACAAACCCAAAGCAATTAAGAAAATGGTGATAGGAACATACATATCGATAATTACCTTAAACATGAATGGATTAAATGCTCCTACCAAAAGACACAGGCTTGCTGAAAGGATACAAAAACAGGAACCATATATATGCTGTCTACAAGAGGCCCACTTCAGACCTAGGACACATACAGACTGAAAGTGAGGGGATGGAAAAAGCTATTCCATGCAAATGGAAATCAAAAGGAAGCTGGAGTAGCAATACTCATATCAGATAAAATAGACTTTAAAATAAAGAAGGTTACAAGAGACAAGGAAGGGCACTACATAATGATCAAGGGATCAATCCAAGAAGAAGATATAACAATTATAAATATATATGCAACCAACATAGGAGCACCTCAATACATAAGGCAACTGCTAACAGCTCTAAAACAGGAGATCGACAGTAACACAATAATAGTGGGGGACTTTAACACCTCACTTACACCAATGGACAGATCATCCAAACAGAAAATTAATAAGGAAACACAAGCTTTAAATGACACAATAGACCAGATAGATTTAATTGATCTTTATAGGACATTCCATCCAAAAACAGCAGATTATACTTTCTTCTTGAACGTGCATGGAACATTCTCCAGGATAGATCATATCTTGGGCCACAAATCAAGCCTCATTAAATTTAAGATAATTAAAATCATATCAAGCATTTTTCTGACCACAACACTATGAGATTAGAAATGAACTACAAGGAAAAAAACATAAAAAACACAAACACATGGAGGCTAAACAATACGTTACTAAATAACCAAGATATCACTGAAGAAATCAAAGAGGAGATCAAAAAATACCTAGAGACAAATGACAATGAAAACACGACGATCCAAAACCTATGGGATGCAGCAAAAGCAGTTCTAAGAGGGGAGTTTATAGCTATACACCCTACCTAAAGAAATAAGAAAATTCTCAAATAAACAATCTAACCTTACATCTAAAGGAACTAGAGAAAGAAGAGCAAAAAACCCCAAAGTTAGCAGAAGAAAAGAAATCATCAATATCAGAGCAGAAATAAATGAAATAGAAACAGAGAAAACAATAGCAAAGATCAATAAAACTAAAAGCTGGTTCTTTGAGAAGATAAACAAAATTGATAAACCATTAGCCAGACTCATCAAGAAAAAGAGAGCGAGGACTCAAATCAATAAAATTAGAAATGAAACAGGAGAAGTTACAACAGACACCACAAAAATACAAAGTATCCTAAGTGACTACTACAAGTAACTCTATGCCAATAAAATGGACAACCTGGAAGAAATGGACAAATTCTTAGAAAGGTATAACCGTCCAAGACTGAACCAGGAAGAAATAGAAGATAAGAACAGATGAATCACAAGTAATGAAATTGAAACTGTGTTTAAAAATCTTCCAACAAACAAAATTCCAGGATCAGATGGCTTCACAGGTGAATTCTATCCAACATTTAGAGAAAAGCTAACACCCATCCTTCTCAAACTCTTCCAAAAAATTGCAGAGGAAGGAACACTCACAAACTCATTCTATAAGGCCACCATCACCCTGATACCAAAACCAGACAAAGATGCCACAAAAAAAGAAAATTACAGACCAATATCACTGATGAATATAGATGCAAAAATCCTAACAAAATACTAGCAAACTGAATCCAACAACACATTAAAAGGATCATATACCATGATCAAGTGGGATTTATCCCAGAGATGCAAGGATTCTTCAATGTACACAAATCAATCAATGCGATACACCATATTAACAAATTGAAGAATAAAAACCGTATGATCATCTCAATAGATTCAGAAAAAGCTTTTGACAAAATTCAACACCCATTTATGATAAAAAAAAAAAAAAGTCTCCAGAAAGTGGGCATAGAGGGAAACTACTTCAACATAAAAAAGGCCATATACTGGGCTTCATTGGTGGCACAGTGGTTGAGAGTCCGCCTGCTGATGCAGGGGACGTGGGTTCGTGCCCCGGTCCAGGAGGATCCCACATGCTGCGGAGCAGCTGGGCCTGTGAGCCATGGCCGCTGAGCCTGCATGTCCGGAGCCTGTACTCCACAATGGGAGAGGCCACGCAAGTGAGAGGCCCGCGTATAGCAAGAAAAATTTAAAAAAAAAAAAGGCCATATACGACAAACCCACAGCAAACATCGTTCTCAATGGTGAAAAACTTAAAGCATTTCCTCTAAGATCAGGAAAAAGACAAGGATGTCCACTCTCACCACTATTATTCAACACAGACTTGGAAGTCCTAGCAATGGCAATCAGAGAAGAAAAAGAAATAAAAAGAATCCAAATTGGAAAAGAAGTAAAACTGTCGCTGCAGATGACATGATACTATACATAGAGAATACTAAAGATGCCACCAGAAAACTACTAGAACTAATCAATGAATTTGGTAAAGTTGCATGATACAAAATTAATGCACAGAAATCTCTTGCATTCCTATACACTAGTGATGAAAAATCTGAAAGAGAAATTAAAGAAACACTCCCATTTACCATTGCAACAAAAAGAATAAAATACCTAGGAATAAACCTACCTAGGGAGACAAAAGACCTGTATGCCAAAAACTATAAGACACTGATGAAAGAAATTAAAGATGACACCAACAGATGGAGAGATATACCATTGTCTTGGATTGGAAGAATCAATATTGTGAAAATGACTATACTACCCAAAGCAATCTACAGATTCAGTGCAATCCCTATCAAATTACCAGTGGCATTTTTTACAGAACTAGAACAAAAAATCTTAAAATTTGCATGGAGACACAAAAGACCCTGAATAGCCAAAGCAGCCTTGAGGAAAAAAAAAACAGAGCTGGAGGAATCAGACTCCCTGACTTCAGACTATACTACAAAGCTACAGTAATCAAGACGATATGGTACTGACACAAAAGCAGAGATATAGATCAATGGAACGGGATCGAAAGCCCAGAGGTAAACCCACACACCTATGGTCAACTAATCTATGACAAAGAAGGCAAGGATATACAATGGAGAAAAGACAGTCTCTTCAATAAGTGGTGCTGGGAAAACTGGACAGCTACATGTAAAAGAATGAAATTAGAACACTCCCTAACACCATACACAAAAACAAACTCAAAATGGATTAAAGACCTAAATGTAAGACCAGACACTATAAAACTCTTAGAGGAAAACATAGGAAGAACACTCTTTCACATAAATCACAGCAAGATCTTTTTTGATCCACCTCCTAGAGAAATGGAAATAAAAACAAAAATAAACAAATGGGACCTAATGAAACTTAAAAGCTTTTGCACAGTAAAGGAAACCATAAACAAGATGAAAAGGCAACCCTCAGAATGGATGAAAATATTTGCAAACAAATCATCAAAGGATTAATCTCCAAAATATATAAACAGCTCATGCAGCTCAATATTAAAAAAAACAAACAACCCAATCCAAAAATGGGCAGAAGACCTAAATAGACATTTCTCCAAAGACATACAGATGGCCAAGAAAGACATGAAATGCTGCTCAACATCACTAATTATTAGAGAAATGCAAATCAAACCTACAATGAGGTATCACCTCACACCAGTTAAAATGGGCATCATTAGAAAATCTACAAAAAAAAAATACTGGAGAGGGTGTGGAGAAAAGGGAACCCTCTTGCACTGTTGGTGGGAATGTAAATGGATACAGCCACTATGGAGAACAGTATGGAGGTTCCTTAAAAAACTAAAAGTATAACTACCATACAACCCAGCAATCCCACTACTGGGCATATACCCAGAGAAAACCATAATTGAAAAAGACACATGCACCCCGATGTTCATTGCAGCAGTATTTAAAATAGCCAGGTCATGGAAGCAACCTAAATGCCCATCGACAGACGAATGGATAAAGAAGATGAGGTACATATATACAATGGAATATTACTCAACCATAAAAAGGAACGAAATCGGGTCATTTGTAGAGACGTGGATGCATCTAGAGACTGTCGTACAGAGTGAAGTCAGAAAGAGAAAAACAAATATCGTATATTAACGCATATATGTGGAACCTAGAAAATGGTACAGATGAACTGGTTTGCAGAGCAGAAATTGAGACAGAGAAGTAGAGAAAAAACCTATGGACACCAAGGTGGGGAAAGCAGCGGGAGGTTGGGGGTGGTGGTGTGATGAATTGGGAGGTTGGGATTGACATGTATACACTGATGTGTATAAAATGGATGACTAATAAGAACCTGCTGTATAAAAAAATAAATTAAATTTAAAAAAGAAATAAAAGGCATACATGTAGGAAAAGAAGAAATAAAACTTTCTCTATTTGCATGTGATATGGTTGTCTATGTACACAATGCCAAGGAATTTGTTTTTTTAGATCTCTTAGAATAAGTGAGATAAAAATCAACAGACAAAAATCAATCTTGTTTATGTATATTAATAACAAACATGTGAACCAAAATTAAAAACATAATACCATTTACAATTGATCTAAATAAAATGAAATACTTAGGTACAAATCAACAAAATATTTATATAATTTTCAAAAATACTGAGAAAGAAATCAAAGAAGACCTAGACAAATGGAGATATTTACATGTTTTTAGATTAAAAGACTTTAAAAAAAATTTCAGTGAATAATTTGGAATCAGACTATAGATAGAAAAATACAAACTTAGTGAACTGGAATATAGATCAAATGAAATTATGAAGAGTGGAGGAGAGAGAGAAAAAGATTTGTTTTTAATTTCAGAAGAGAGGGTAGGCGTCATGGTGGCTACGTATACACAATCAGAGAGCTAGAAGACGAGGGCAGAGTACAGGGGCAGAGGCATTTTCTGAGGAGATAATAACTAAGAATTTTCCATGTCTAATAAAAGCGTGAGGGTAATATCTTGAAAATGTCTTTCAAGCATGAAGTCACTAACTTAAGGAAATTCTATGGGATATATTCTGTCAGAAGGAGAGTGATTCCCGGAAAGCATGTCTGATATGCAAAGAGAAATGGAGTGCAAAGAAAATGGCAAATACATGGGTAAATATAAGTGAGCATTGGTTGTATAAAACAGAATGATAAGGTCTAATAGGGTTAGGGGAAACAATAGTCTTAAAATATGTACAAGACTAGCATGGACAGAGCTCTCTAGTCCCCATGTTGTTGAGGAAGAGGGGAAAGGTCTTCATTTACTTTGGATGTGAGACTATATATAATTCCAATCCGAGAGAAAAAAAAAATGAAATAAAGCCCAAACACAGGCAGGACAAGAGGAAAAAATAACATAGATTTGTGTGGGAAGAAAGAAAATACTCTATAAGTTGGTAGCTTTAAACTTAAATCTGTTAGCATTCACGTTAAATGTAAGTGAACTTAACATTCCAATTAAGAGTCAATAACTGTCAAATTTGACCCCCCAAATTTTTTAATCCAGCTTTAGGCTATTTACAAAAGACTTTCCTAAAACAAAAGTATAGAAAGATTGAAAGTAAAAGGGTGAAAAATATATGACGTGCATATACTAATCAAAATAAAACTGTTGAGACTATAGTACTATCAGGCATATAGACTTTAAGTAAAAACTATTACTAGAGAGAAAGAGACTTGATTCACAGATATGTAAGAATCATAAATATATAGGAACTTAATGTATATTTTAATAACATATTAAAATATATGAAACAAAAGTTGAAAGAACTAAAAAGAAAAATAGAAAATTTCACAATCATAGTGGGAGATTTTAACATGCCTCTCAATAAGTAATACACAGGCAGACAAAAAAATCAGTAAGAACATAGATTTAAACAAAACAATTAACAATATTAAGTAAATGGACAGAACATTGCACCCAACAATCATAGAATACACGTTTTTTTTAAGTACACATGGAACATTTACCAAAACTGATCATATCCTAGGATATAAAGCAAGTATCAACATATTTCAAGAGATTGAAATCAATAGAGTATGTTCTCTGACTACAGTGAACTAAGCTAGAAATCAGTAACAAAAAGATTGCCAAAAATCTCAATATGTTGGGTAATTAGGAAAAACACTTCTAAATAGTTCATGGATCAAAAAGTCGTAATAATAAAAATTAGCAAGTATTTTGAACTGAATGATCATGAAAACACTACATATCAAAAAGTAAATGCAAGTAAAGTCATGCTTAGAGGGAATTTTTATAGCCAGAACTGTGTTTATTAGAAAATAAGATAAATGGCAAATTAGCTGAGTATCCATCACCAGGAGTTAGAAAAAGAAGAGCAAAATAGCACCAAGAAAGGAGGAGGATAGAATTAATAAAAATAGAACAGAGATTGATGAAATAGAAAACAAACATTCAGTAGAGAAGAGCAATAAAGCCAAAAGTTGGTTCTTTGAAAAGACTAATAAGAGTACAAACCTCTAGCAAGACTGAGCAAGGAAAACGAATGGCAACACAACCAACATTAGAAATGAAAAGAACATCCCTACAGATGGTGTCAACAACTAAACAGATGAGAGAATATTGGAAACAACCTTATGCCAGTACATTTCAAAATGTAGATATAATGAAAAGAATCCTAGAAAAAATGCAAGTTGCCAAAAATTATAATGAAGAAATAAAAATCTGAATCATTTTACAACCATTAAAGAAATTAAATCATTAGCCAAAAAATTTCACACAAATTAGACTCCAGCCTCATGAAGACTTCACTGATGGGTTCTAGAAAACACTTAACGGAGAAAATGTTTTTTCAATCCTACACAAGCTATTTCAGAGCATAGGAAAAGGAGGGGACTCCCAACACTTTTTATGAGGCTAGCATGACCTTGATACCAAAACCTGATTAGAACATTAAGAGAAAATAAAATTATAGACTTCTCTTGCTCCCTAAAAATATATTAGCAGAGTGAATCCATCAACACATTAAAAAGATAATATATCTTGACCAAACCGAGTTTATCTCAGGAATGCAATGATAAAGATTAGAAGGTTGATCAATGCAATGCACTGTATTAACTGACTAAAGGAGAAATATCACACAGTCATTTCAAGAGTTTCAGAGAATTCATTTATGACAAAACTCAAACTGACTAGCTGGGAATGTCTCTTTTTTATTTTATAAAGGTAACATTTATATATAACAATATGTAAGTTTCACGTGTACAATATTTCTACTTTTGTATACCCTCAAAGTGCTCACCATCAAAGATTTAGTTTCCATCTGTCACCATACGGGAGACATGTATGGTAAAGGAGACTCATCTCCTTTACCCATTTCACCCTCCCTCCACCCCTCCCCCTACTCTGTTCTTTATATCTATGGGTTTGTGTTGGTTTTTGTTTGGTTTGTTTGCTTTGTTCGTTATTTGTTTTTTTTTTAGTTTATTAGTTTTTTATATTCCACATATGAGTGAAATTATACAGTATTTGTCTTTCTTCATCTGACTTATTTCACTTAGCCTAATACCCTCAAGGTCCATCCGTGTTCTAACAAATGGCAAGTTTTTTCATCTTCTTTCTGGCTGAGTAGTATTCCATTGTGTATGTATGTGTGCATGTGTGTATATATATATATACACACAAACACCACAACTCCTTTATCCATTCATCTGTTGATGGGTGCTTAGGTTGCTTCCATGTCTTGGGTATTGTAAATAATGCTGCAGGGAACATAGGGGTATGTATATATTTTCAGATTAGTATTTTTGTATTCTTTGGAAAAATATACAGAAGTGGGATAGCTGGATTGTATGGTAGTTCTATTCTTAATTTTTTGAGGAATCTCCATACTGTCTTCTGCAGTGGCTGCACCAATTTACATTCCCACCAACAATGCAAGAAGGTTCCCTTTTCTCCACATCCTCACCAACACATATTTCTTGTCTTTTTTGATAATAGCCATTCTAACAGGTGTGAGGTGACATCTCATTGTGGTTTTGATGTGCATTTCCATGATGTTTAGTGATGTTGAGCATCTTTTCATGTGCCTGTTGGTCATCTGTATGTCTTCTTTGGAAAAATGTCCATCAGCTCCTCTGCCCATTTTCAAATTGCTTTTTTTTATTGTTGAGTTGTATGTGTTCTTTATATATTTTGGATATTAAATGCCTCTTTTAAAATAACATATTTGGGGCTTCCCTGGTGGCGCAGTGGTTGAGAGTCCGCCTGCCGATGCAGGGGACACGGGTTCGTGCCCCAGTCCGGGAGGATCCCGCGTGCCGCGGGGTGGCTGGGCCCCTGAGCCATGGCCTCTGAGCCTGCGCATCTGGATCCTGCGCGTCCGGAGCCTGTGCTGCGCAGCGGGAGAGGCCACAACAGTGAGAGGCCCGCGTACCGCAAAAAAAAATAATAATAAATAAAATAAAATAAAATAACATATTTGTCAGGATAGACCAGGCTAAGTTGCAGTAACAAATCCCCCAAGTTGAGGAGCTTAACACATTAAATAAAGTTTCTCTCTCATCAGATAAATCCTTTGTAGGTTCAGAAGATCTACAGGGCAGTTCCCTTCCAAGCTGTGTCTCAGGTATCCTGGTAGTCCCCATATGCTTTTCTATCCTAATCACAGCTTTCAGATTCACTATGAAGAGCTAGAGCATCATGTAAGAGTTTTTATGGCCAAGTCTACATGGGGCATACATCACTTCCACCCACATCCAAATGACTATAACTCATTCAAATCACAAAAACACAACCTAATTTCAAGAGGAACAGAAATATTAGCTTCCTATATGCCCAGAAAGAGGAAAAATAAAAATGGGTCTTAATGAACACATGGCATGGTCTCTGCCACAACTGAAAAAGGATATCTACAGAAAACTTGCAGCAAATATCATACGTAACAATGAAACTTGAAAGTTTTTCCTCTGATAGTGGGAATAACACAAGGATGCCTGCTAACACCATCTCTATACAGCAGTATTCTAGAGGTCTTAAACAATGCAACAAGAAAAATAAAATGTAAAAGGATTGGAAATGAAACAGCAAAATTGTCAGTATTTTCAGATGGTATTATTTTGGACATAGAAGATTCAAAAGATTCTGCAGATAAACTATTAGAATTAATGAGAGAGTTTAGCAAATTTACTAGATCCACATTCAAGATACCTAAATCAATTATATTTCTACATATCAACAGCAGGAAAAAGAGTACTTTAAAAACCATTTATAGTGACATCAAAAAGATCAAGAATCTAGGAATAAATCTTACAAAAGATGTGTTAAGTGCGCTACAAGAAAAATTGTAAAATTTTATTTAGAAACATTTAAGAAAACCTAAACAAATGGAAAGATATACCATGCTCGTGGATTGGAAGACTCATTATTGTAAAAATGTCAGTTCTCCCTAAATTGAATTATAGATTTGATTCAATTCCTATCCAATTTCAGCAGGTTTTTGGGGGGGGGCTGGGGAGCTGTTTCATCTTTGTGGAACTTGACAACTGCTTTCTAAAATTTATGTGGAAAATGCAAAAAGTCAAGAATTGCGAAGACACTCTTGAAGAACAGGCGGGAGGATTTACTTAACCAGATATCAAGATGTGTACTAAAGCTCTATTAAACAAGGCAGTGTGACATTGTACAAGGATAGCAAATACAGCCACATAACAGAATAGAGAGCGGAGAAACAGGCCCATGCACAGATGGACACTAGGAGCTCCACACAGGTGACAATGCACAGCAGCGGGGCAGAAGAGGTCTTTTTGGTAAATGATGCTGGAATAATTGACTATCCAAATGGAAAATAATTTAATAGGATGCACATCACGCACAGAGACACAAATGTGAAAAACAAAACTATAGAGCTTTTATGAGATAATTAGGAAAACGTCCTCATAACACAACATGCACTAGCCGTAAAGGAGAAAAACTAACAACCCAACTACATAAAAATTAAGAACGTTTGTTTTCACAGGATTCCATAAAAAGAATAAGACAAGCCGTCAAGTGAGAGAAGGTATTTATGACACATATAACCAACCAGCAAAGGGCTAATATTCGGAATAGATGAAGAACTTTACAAATCAATGATAAACAGGCAGACAACCGAAAATATGGGCAAAAGATTTGAACAGGCACTTCACAAAAAAATTAAGCTCAAGGGCTTCCCTGGTGGCGCAGTGGTTGAGAGTCCGTCTGCCGATGCAGGGGACGCGGGTTCGTGCCCCGGTCCGGGAAGATCCCGCATGCCGCAGAGCGGCTGGGCCCGTGAGCCATGGCCCCTGAGCCTGCGCGTCCGGAGCCCGTGCTCCGCAACGGGAGAGGCCACAACAGTGAGAGGCCCGCGTACCGCAAAAAAAAAAAAAAATTAAGCTAAAATGTCTAATAATATATATGAATAAATGCTCAGGCTCATTGGTAAGCAGGAAAAGGAACATTAAAACCACAGTGAGATATAACTACACATCTATCAGATGGGAAAATCCTGACAATAACCCTGTATGGCTATTTGCTCGATGGTGTGAAGCAAGTAAACGCTCATACACCGCTGGTTGGAGAGTAAATATAACCATTTTAGAAAATTTTTTAGCATTATCTAGTAAAGCTGCAAATACATCTACCCAGTGACTTAGTAGTTCCGCTCTTAGGTACATATCCTAAGAAAGATATGCTTGTGCACACAGGGAGACTTGTGCAAGCATTTTCATAGCAGCATTGTTGGTAACTGTCTAAAGCCAGAATCAAACCAAATCCATCAACAGTAAGATAGATCAATTCTTTGGTATATAATCATGCAAAAGAATATTATGCAGCAATAAAACTGGTTGGACTACATGAATTTTTTTTAATAGGATTTACTCTTCTTTTTTTCTTAATTTATTTATTTATTTATTTATTTAGGGTGGTGTTGGGTCTTCGTTTCTGTGCGAGGGCTTTCTCTAGTTGTGGCAAGCGGGGGCCACTCTTCATCGTGTTACGCGGGCCTCTCACTATCATGGCCTCTCTTGTTGCGGAGCACAGGCTCCAGACACGCAGGCTCAGTAGTTGTGGCTCACGGGCCTAGTTGCTCCGTGGCATGTGGGATCCTCCCAGACCAGGGCTCGAACCCGTGTCCCCTGCATTAGCAGGCAGATTCTCAACCACTGCACCACCAGGGAAGCCCTGGACTACATGAATTTTATCAAAGTGAAAAAGGCTTAATGAAAGAATACGTTGAGTATGACTCCATATTTAAAAGTTTCAAAAGCAGGCAAAATCAACCTGTGTTTTTTAAGGATGCATAAATACATGGTAAAGCTATAAAGGAAAGCAAGAGAATTAATACTATAAAAGTAAAAATAGTGATGAGCTTCCATCAGAGTGTGGAGGCTGTGATAGGGAACTTCTGTTCCTTAACCTAGGTGAGGATTAGAACAGGATATACTTTATAACTCTTTGTCAAACTCTATGCCCTTTTATATGCATATGATATTTTATAACACAATTTTTTTAAATGTATCATATACGAAGTCAAAATATTATCTCCCCTCATAAACATTATCTAATTTCGTCCTTACCACAAGGTCCTGCCAAGCAGGCATTATCCCATTTTACAGGTAGGAAAACTGAAGTTCAAATGGCTAAGTGTTTTATTTTTGCAAATAGCTTGGTAAGTTGCCTAAGACATCCTAGTGAGTGATAGAACTAGAGCTTCACCCAAGTTCCAGCCACCGTCTCTCTGAGACCCATTCATACTCTTTCCATGGTGGTTCTCTGTAGCTTCTACAATTCACTGCAGCTCTAAACCTATAATGCCCCATTCTTCAGTCACTGAGCCATGCAACATCTCTCATAAGACAGCTTACATCTTTTCCAAAGTAGGCCTTCCCATTCCCTTAACAGCACAGTCCTCCAAAGCCAATGGTGGGCCTGTGCAGTGAGCCTACATCCCGTCACCCACCCACCTGGTTCAGGCTAAATGTCATGCTTTCCTCTTTGATCCACAAAATCCCCTACTTGAGCTAAGAAACCATGTGTAACTGTTGTCCCAAACATGATTAGAGGACAGTAGTGCCCCTGTAAGTCCCAGGCAGGGGGAGTCATCGTGTTCCTCCAACATATTGTGACCCTAACCGTCCACATTGCTATCTGGGAGCCTTGCCTCAGCTCCACCCTCACGGCATGCTCTCAGCTACTCCGGGGTATAGAAGCCTCTGGAGGAGAGGCACGTGGTTCCTGAGGTAGCACCTTTACCTGGCCCAAGGGAGCTGGCCCGCCCAGCAGAGAATGCTAGGGTCTGATCCCACTCAGGACGAGACCCCAAGATTTTTAGCACCTGCCTGAATTCCAGCTGCCAGGTGACAAAGTCCTGTACCAGCAACACCACTGCTCTCTGCTGCCTAGGCAGGTACCAGGTGATCGGGGGTATCATCTCTCCTGTCAATGACAACTACGGAAAGAAGGACCTCGTGGCTGCCCGGCACCGGGTGGCCATGGCCCGGCTGGCCCTGCAGACGTCCGACTGGATCCAGGTGGACCCCTGGGAGAGTGAGCAGGTGCAGTGGATGGAGACAGTCAAGGTGCTGAGGTAACGGTGGGCATATGCCCTTGGGATGAGCAGGGGCCACGGTCACGTCTGCAGAGTCCACAGGGTGACAGGCAGGGATGGAGTGTTGAGTGGGGCTTCCGTCAGCCCCTCTCATCCAAATCCTGCAAGTGTTTCTCCTTAGAGGGAGAGAGACCAACAGATTCACATTCTCAGAGAGGTCCTAAGTGAAAAAATCACAAACCACTGCCCTTCAGGGTACACTTTGTGGGAAAGCCCCGTCTTGTTTCAGAGGGTTGTAGCATCTCGGCTCCAGGGCCGCCACTCAGTAGCTGTGTGACATTAGGCACATGACATTTCTCTGGGACACATTTCTCACTTGCAAAACGGGGACAGCATAACCCAATGAGCATTATGTGAAGATGTAAATCACTTTTCTGACCCAGAACCACATCATCACACTCAGTAAGTGAGACCCTTTATTATTGTCATCACTGACTAGGTTGAAAACTGCATCTACATAACAGGCCATCTTTTCCAAGTGTACAAATCCTAGGTTCTATAAATCTAGACTTTAAGAAAAAACTATGAATCTAGAAACAATTACACAGGATTTTTTTTTTTCTTTTAGAACTGCTATTAGCATTCAGCATAAGTAATGCAGCCGTTTAAAAGCCCTGTATTTTAGGACAGTGGGTCTCTGATGTTTGTCTGGGAAGCTTTCCTGGGAGATTGCTAGAGAAGCAAGAAGTCCCACTTGTCCTGCCTGTCAGAGGGGATTGTGAGGTGGGCCTGCCTGTCACTAATGACAGCCGGCTCTGCTGGAAGGGATTGCAAACTGTGGGCTGTGTCTTGATCTGTGTGGAAGCACTAGGATTGTCAGAGAATAGGAGACACAAGGGACCAGGATGAATGATTGACAGCCCTGTCCATAATTTGGATTGGTTTTTATTTTTTACTAATCTTCAAAGTCACTTGGGAGAAAAATGTTTGCCTTTTTAAGCAAAGGTAAACGTTTAGTTTCCACATCCTGGTTCTTATTACTTACCCTTTACTGGGGAAAGAACCAGCTAGAAGCATTCAGCAGTTACAGTGCTACTGCAAAATCTGTTGTCAAGTTGAAGGAGAGCAAATATGAAATAATTGTTAGATATATGCTTCTCTTTTTTTTTTTAACTTAAGTAATAAATTTACACCTAGATCACCCTTTTCGAATAAACAGTGTAGTCAGCTCTCATTTATCGAGGCTAACAGAGGGGAGTAGAAACAAATCAGAGAACCCAACAAATCATTTAGCTTTAATATGTAGTCAGAAACAAAGAGACGCTCTCCTTTTCCACCCTGCGCGGGGCAGTGTGGCCTCGGGCCCAGATCTTGGAGGCAAATTTACTATCGAAATGACTTGATGTAAATGAGTTAGCCTCTCTGAGCCTCAATTCCTCACCTACTAAGATGGGGATGACACCACCTACTTCACTGGGATACTGTATGAACTACGTGAGATGATGGCGGAAAGCACCTGGTTTATAGTAGGTGCTTAATAATGTTAGCTACCTTCCCTGCATCCCTAACGGGCCCATAATGTCTCCTCGTAACAGATAAGCCATTCACAGGTAAGTAGGATTTGACTGCAGTACCAGGTAATTAATAACCTGCTGCAAAATGCAGACCTAAGATTTTACAGGACACATTCTTTTTCTTTTTTTTAACTGTACCCTTTAGACAAGTGCTTCTCAGCCCCGGCTGCAACTTGAATCACCTAGGGAGCTTTCAAAAGTACGGAAGCCTGAGTCTTACCCCAGAGACTGAGATGCCATTGGTCTAGGACGGGGCCTTAGGATTTTTAAGAGCTCCCTGGTGATTCTAACGTGAGGCCAGGGTTGAGATCCACAGCCTCAGTCACCAAGTGTGTGAATCATCCCTATGCTTAGTACCGGGGTGAGTCCAAACCAGTGGTCTCAATCCTGGCTGTAGGAATCACCTGGGAAGCTATTTCTAAACGCTCACCCTCCCCTACCTGAGATTTGGATTTTTCTGGGGCAGGGTCTAGGCATGGGTACTTTTAAAGGCCCCCAAATGATTTATTTTGTGCAGCCAAGGTTGAGAACCCACTGATATAGTCAACACTGTTTTATGAGATAGCTGATTAAGACTTTTTGTCAGTATTTGGGGTGGGCTTCATTCGAAAATTTGTTTAATTACTAATGTTTTCCTAAAATTACCAAAAGCATTTTTTTTTAAGATTGAAAATCTGGTTAAAATTGTCAAGTTAGGTGATTCTAGAAGCATTGTAGAAATCCACCCCACCCTTTGCTCCATTTAGTATCCTCTTGGTGGACTCAGCAGTGAATCTACGTCATGGTGACAGTGACATATGTCACTATGAAGTCAAGTCACTGTAGGGCTTAGTGAGTGTTCTTTTTCTCCTTATTAGGTTTTTTATTTTTACTCTAATTTTTTAAAAAATCTGGGCCAGCTTTCATGCTTTTAGGGCACTTGATAACTGATTTCACTTGCCCTTTCCCCATGATGGGGGAGGGCCTCGGTCACGATGCCATTTGATGTGGTCCAGCAGCAGCTCACGTGCCCCTTGGCAAACATGCTCTTATGTCGTCCTCATTTTACAGATGAGTAAACTGAGGCTCAGAGAGGCTAAGTTAACCACAGTCGCACAACAAATAAGCAAGTGGTGGAGCCCTATTCTGTTGAACTCTGAAGCCATGCTTACGGCCGTCTTCAAAACCAGTGATCTACGAGCGGGACCACGATGTGGCTGACTCTGCTTCTGCCACAGTGGCCTTCTGGTTGGGTATTGTTGGAGACCAGGGGCTGCTGAGGACACAGAGAACATGCTGCCAGGGGCAGTCATCAGGCCCAAGGCTGGGCACACCAGGGTAACCCTCAGGCAGGCAACAAGAGGAAGAAGACCTCCCACCCAACACAGGCGGAGTGGAGGTCTGTGAGGACGATGCATTTGGCGTTAAAGATAATCATTTGCACACCAGAGTTCAGAGCTCCAGCTGATATTCAAAGTAGGGCCAACTGGAACCAGGAGCGTCAAGGAAGTAAAATAAAATAATACCAGCTTTCATTGATCACCTACTATGTGTGCCAGGTATATAATATCTAGTCAGCTCAGCAACTCTGAGAAGTAGGTGAGTTTGGCCTCATTTCACAGATGAGGAAACAGAGGTTCTGAAAGGGTCAGCAACATACTCAAAGTCCTACAGCGAGAAAGTGGAGGTGAGACCCAAACCTACTTCAGTCTGATGCGAGATTCCAGACTAACCCGGGAGTGAATCCTCAGAGGTGAAGCTTTCTAAAACCAAAGCAATAAGACAGTAATGGAAACACAGACGAGTCCAGCAAGGCCCTGAGAAGACTCAGCTGAGTCTCTGAGACCATCAGGAGGGAATCTGGACCTGAATTAAATGTATGTATTTATCCCCCGTCCATCCTTCGTGAATTCAGCTGACTTTACGAAGCAGTTCCCTAGGTACCAAGAATATAAGGATGAATTAAATGAGCTCCTTGTTCACAATCTGGTGGGGAAGACAGACTGAGAGTAAGGATACTAATAACAGCTAACGTTGATTGGGCACTTTTCTGTGGATGGGCTGTGCTAAGCTCTTTAATTCAACCTCACAACAGCTCTCTCGGGCGGGTACTGTCATTGTCTGCCATTCTACAGATGAGGAAAGCGGAGGCAGATTGCTTAAGGCACCCAGTAAGAATCCACAGCTCCTAGTTGGAACAAGTATTCCAACCCAGGCAATCTCACCCACTCCAAATAATACTCAGCATTCAGCCACTTCCCCAGCCGGGGAGAAGCCTTTGGCCTTCATGGCCTTGTGATACTCAGGGTAGACAAGGCCGGCATTAACTTTCCTGAGCAATTAACAGAGGTCAGTGAGGCCCTGAGGGTGTTTGTGACTCACCCAGGCTCATACAAGCAGGAGAGCCTAAACTTGAACCCAGCCACTCTGGCTACAAACACATGCTTCTCCCACCAGGCACTTCTCCTTCCCAGACACAGCTCTAGTTAATACGGGAGGTGGAAGATGGAAGATCAAATTGATACAAGACATAGTGATTACCTGTGCTCTGTTAAAAAGAAGGCGGCGCAGGTATCTCTTGATTTGCAGAAGATAGATTGCTTAACGAGCCGGGCCTGCCATATGGGTGTAAGTCTAATCATATCTGAACTGCTAACATGTAATGAGATTCGCTCTGTGCTGCACACCACTTGGTGGGCTTTGCATGTATAACTCCTTTCATCTTCATAACCATCCATGGGAAGCCGGCACTGTCATCATTCCTCGTTTTGCAGGTGCCGAGACTGGAAGCCGCCCACCCGGGGTCCCACCGCTGGCCGGCGGGGGAGCTGGGATTCAACCCAGGCAGTCTGGCTCCAAGCCAGGCTCTGAGCATCACCCTGTCAAATTCTAAAGTACTAGCCCAGGATCCGAGAGAGCCTCTATCTTGAGAGGCAGCCGTGGGCCATGCACTGTGCCAGTGCTTACTGTGTGTTAGCTCATTTACCTCCACAAAAGTCTAAAAAGTAGGTGTATTATCCCAGCTTTACAACTGAACATTTGTATTTTGAACTCAGGTCTGATTCTAATAGCCCAGGTCTGTAATCCCTATTCAGTTTTTTTGTAAAAAGTGAGGTATTGAAAGAAAATACTAAAAGAGTAGAACTCTGCTCATTTCCTCCTTTCAGTCGGGGCTCACAGAAGGCTGTGAGCTGCCTTGGACGCGGGGGTCTGTGAGGACCCAGACGCATCACCTGGCACAGGGCCTGGCACGTAGTAGGCCTTCAGCAAATATTTATGGAATGAGCTACCTAAAATGGACAAAAGCAGGTTGAGACTTAAAATCAGAGACCCCCCCCGGGTGGTTTGGGGGGGCTGTAGGCCACATGGATGCCCCCTGAACCCATATGCTTACAACACAGGCATCATCACAGCGAACTGCTCAGATCTCTGCCCTGGAAGGAAGGCCTGGACCAAGGCAAGGTTGACTCTCCAGCCCCCGCAGGTGGGTGCTGACCCTCTCCTCTGTGGGAGGGTGAGATGTCAGGGCTTCGGGAGTCACAGCCCTCTGGGCACAGATAAGAGCTTTCGAAGCCTGCTAGGGGTGACACTTCCCACGTTGAAAGGTCAACTAACCATCCCTTGTAAATCGTTATGCTAAATTGGGATTTTCTGCCCCAAAGGAGTTTACCTACACTTGTGACTTGGGCTCGTGACCTGGATTACAGTCAGGGCTACACAGAGATCAACTTCCGGGTGCTGCTGGGCCGCTTTTGAAAGCCTTAGTCTTTTTGAAAACAAAATGTGCCATTATATCCCTTAAAATAATACTTCATAGCAGTGTTACTCGGGGTTTTACTTGGAAGAGGAAAAACCTATTTTTTAAGGCATGTAAAGTCGATTTGGATTAGCCTTTTAATTTGTAGCCCTGGGTTTCTACCCTGTTGTCAACTCCTGGTGTTTGATGGAATCTTGTCAGCCGTGATTTCAGAGTACCTCCCATGGCAGCCCTGGTACCGGGGGTCAAATGCATAGCCCCTCAGGCACATAAGCAGCAGCGACAGTGATGGGGGGGGCAGGATGTGCCATGAGCAGGGAATCGCTGGTCCCACTGGGCCAACACTCCAGCGGCTCTCCCAACTTTAGTTCGTGGGACACTATTTCCCTATTAGAAGGACTCCAGAATGTCACGGTTAAGCAAACTTAAAGTGGTGTCTTTACTGCAGGACTTTTCAGAGCCTTTACTATGTTCATGTGCGTTGTGACTCTGAAAGAAAGGGAAGAGGCTCGTGGCGTGCTTAGCACTTTTTAATCATGGGACTCTTTTTAATGCATATTAGTGTTTCTCAGAACCGGTGCTCCCCAGAACACAGACTGGGAAACACTCTTCTAAAAGGACTTGAAGGGTGGGTGGGGACACATTAGGAGTTTGGGATTAACATATACACACTACTATATATATAAAATAGGTAAACAACAAGGACCTACTGTATAGCACAGGGAATTATACTGAATATCTTGTAATAACCTATAATGGAAAAACATCTGAAAAAGAATATATATATGTTTATAATTAATTAATCAATTAATTAAAAGGACTTGAAAATGCCCTAAAGGTTTCCTGCAGCAGTTCCTGAATGCTGGCCAAAGGCTCACTCACAGCAGAATCACCTGTGAGGCTTGTTAGAAATGCTAATTCCCAGGCCACGCCTCAGACCTGCTGAGGGGGAATGGGGCCTGGGACTCTGGATATTTAATAGGCCCGCTGGGGAACTGCTTTACCGCCAGTTTGGGGAACTGTGCACTACAGTGGGAATCCAAGAAAGAAGGAGCTACAGAGTCTCCTATATGATCAGCTTCTACAATGTTTATTACACTCCCCTGGTCTCCCTGTCTGCCCCCCTCCATTGCCAGCATGGGCACCTCATCTGTCCCCCAGTCCCGAGCACAGCACACAGTGTGCATTCTCAGCCCTCTGCCTTCTTTCTGAATCACCTCTGGCTCAGCAGTCACTCCTAATAGGGTTCTAGAGATGCTGGCTGAGAACAGAGACCGGTGCCCAGCCCCTGCCCTGAGCTGGAGACAGGCTGTGAATGGCAGTGAGTCCAGACATGGATTAGGGGGACTGGAGGAGGTGACGCCTGCACCATGACTCATGGGATCAGCAGGTTATCTGGGGCTGGGGATGTTTCGGGGACAGAGGGGCGGCTGAGTAAGGCACACAGGCAGGAAGTGCTGGGCACTCCATGCCGCTCAGGATGCTGGAGCCCACAGTGAAGGAAGGGAGTAGCTTCCAGTGAGGTAGGAGGAAGGCCATGCTTAGGCTCCCAGCTTCTCAGCTCTCTGCAGATGCTTCCAGAATCCCTGTCTCTGCCTGGTGTGCCCCCCCTCCCCCTTCCCTTCTTGGCTTCCCTGTTGAAAACCTGTCTGTCCTGTGAGGCCCAGATTGGAACCCACTTCCCTGTGGTGAAACCAGTCCTTCCCTCCGCCAAAGCTCACCCTGCATTCTTTTTGGATTTATCTTTCCAGGGGGCTACTACTCTGCTCTGTTTGGCCCTATGATGTTGGGGGTTTGTTCCTTATCCCCTTTCTCTCTGTTCAAACCGTAAATCCTACTCATCTTGTTCTCTTCCAAAGTAACTGTTAAAAAAGGAAGTTTAGGGCTTCCCTGGTGGTGCAGTGGTTGGGGGTCTGCCTGCCGATGTAGGGGACACGGGTTCGTGCACCGGTCCGGGAAGATCCCACATGCCGCGGAGCGGCTGGGCCCGTGAGCCATGGCTGCTGAGCCTGCGCGTCCGGAGCCTGTGCTCCTCAACGGGAGAGGCCACAACAGTGAGAGGCCCGCGTACCGCAAAAAAAAAAGGAAGTTTGCATTGAATGAAAAGTGAGCTTTTCAATTTACCAAAATATAGCAGAGGCCTTAAAAATGTGTGTGCCCTTTGCTTGATACATTCCCCTTCTAGGAATCTGGCTGAGGAGATACTTAGAAATTGGGATGAAGACATGCAGAAGGATGTTTAGCGTGGCAATTTTTATAATGGCAGAAAATAAAAGCAACCTTAGTGTTTAAATGTAAGGGAATGTATAAGTAAGTTACACTGTATATATAGGATGTAGATAGGATGTTCTGTATATATAGGATGAAGAATCCACACAAAAGGTTTTCATGATATGGAGAAACACTTAGGAGGGGAATGGGAAAAAAATCAGGATACAATACTGTGTAATCTCAAGTATACAAAAATATGTAAATATACTTTCACATCTATTTGCATGTTTAAATAGAAAAGACTGAAGAAATACACCAAAATATTGAGTTTTTTGTAGAAAGAATTATTGTTGCTGTTATTTTCTACTTTAAATACTTATGTGTTTTCCATACGTTCCATAATTGACATAGATTTCATGTTTGTCATCAGAAAAAAAGAACTAGAGCAATTTCAAAAAGGCAGGTGATTTTTTCTCACTGTAAGTTTGGCTTTTGATGAGGTCGCTTGTATGTTACTAGTGACACGTTTTTAAAGGACCATTTTGTGTGCCGTGTATTTTGTCACGCGCTGTTCTCCTCTGGGGCTGAGCTCAGCGTTTTCTGGCCGCCGGAGCCCTGCTTTGCCCATCGCTCCTTTGATTTGCAGTCCTCCTTGGACTCACCCAGAGGCGTGTGAATTGCCTTGTCCCGGGCTGCTTGGGCGTCACGCTTTGGGGTGGATGATGCCTCAGTCCTTTAACAGGCCGCCTCTGTCGCTTGTGAATGTGGTTCCTGCCTTGGCTGATGGGGCCCGAGCACAGCTCAGCCCCATTCTCCTTTCAACAACCAGAGCAGACGCTTCATCTGGTTCCATTTCACACTGACTGTTCCAAGGTTAATTTGGGTGCCACCCTTCAGTTGCCAAAACCTGGCTGCATCTTGGATGTCCTGTCTAGACCCAGAAGTCCTATGCTCCGGACACCACCCTCGGTGCCTGCACTAAGCAGGAGATGTCCATTGCATTCTCTCCATCACTCAACTTCCATAACTCCCGAAGGAGGCTTTATTATCCCTACTACAGCTGAGGAAACAGGCCCACCAGCTATAACTATCCCAGGCTCCTCGCAGATCTGAAATTAGAACCCAGGGCTGACTGGCCTCATGGTTGGTGCTTTTGATGTCAAAGAGTTTAGGGCAACTGGACATTCACAGGGAAAGGTCCTGGTAGCACTTCTCCCACTTTCTGTGTTAATCTCTACTTCCTCTGCTTTCCAAAGCCTGTGGCCATTCAAAAAGCACACTGCCCCCAAATGCCCACGGACATCTATTTATGTCACTATATCACTGTTAGGACAAATCAAATTGGCAGTATTTATTCAAAACCTCAGACTTACAGACTTTGGACTTAGACAGTCAGAGTCACTCGGTCTGCAGTTTTTGTAAGAGTGATGTGAATGGATTTGAAAGGGAGATGTGAATGCCTCTGGGGGGGCCTGATGACAGGACTGCCCAGAGTTGGGATCTGAGACGCGTATGGCCATCACACCAGTCCCACAGACATGCCTTTGACTTGGGGGACGGGGCAGGTGTGGGTACTTGTCTCTTCTGGGCAAGGGCTCAGAGTGAATCATATTCCACACTGTCATTGTTAATGAATTCAAACAATATCTAATATCGAAGTGGATATGTGGAAATCGTTCCCACGGAAATCCACAGGACGAGAATCCCTGACCTGTGGGAACAGGGTGGTGTGCCTCAGACCCCAGAAGACCCAGGAATTCAGTGCACATCATTTAACCTCCCCCATAGGAAGACCACATAACAGCAACCCAATTGCTTGAAAGGTCGAACAGTGGTCTCTTGCTACATTACAATGGTCAAATAAATAAGAAATTAGAGTAAAATCTCACAGGTGCAGAGCAGTTTGGATCCACATACATGTTGTAGGCAATGGGACCAGCCCAAATGAGTGAAAAGGGTCTAAGTTATTGAATAATTTTTTTTTTTTTTTTTTTTTTTTTTTTTTTTTTTGCGGTACGCGGGCCTCTCACTGTTGTGACCTCTCCTGTTGCGGAGCACAGGCTCCGGACGCGCAGCCTCAGCAGCCATGGCTCACGGGCCCAGCCGCTCCGCGGCATGTGGGATCTTCCCGGACCAGGGCTCGAACCCGTGTCCCCTGCATTGGCAGGCAGATTCTCAACCACTGTGCCACAAGGGAAGCCCTTGAATAATTTTTAAATGCAGTTTTATTGATTTTAAAAGGCCAGGTACTTAGGAGATATTCCGTAAGTGCTGAATGGATGTGCTGATGAATGGATTGGTGGATAACTAGGTAAAGATGGATGGATGGATGGACGGATGGACAGTAGTTAACATATGTCACACTTGCTCTGTTCCAAGCACTGTTCTAAGGGCTTTACATTTATAAGCTCATTCAATTCTAAGATAATCCTATGAGATAAGCACTGTTAATATCCCCATTTTAAACTTGAGGTCACACAGCTGTCAAACCGCAGAGCCAGGATTTGAATCTAAGAAGTCTGGCACTAGAGTCCTAGTTATGCTGCTAAAGTGTCTGAAGTGTGTTTTCTGTAATTACATCTGCTGCTTTAAAATGAGTAAGCAAGTCCAGTGCCACCATTTCATGGATGGGAAACTGAGGCCCAGAGAAGGATCTCAGCTCCAGCCCCACAGCAGCCGGTGCCCGACTGAGGCCGGAACTCTGACCTGTCCACGACATCTCTAGTTTCTCACTTTGCAGTGCACGGCTGGTCTGGTGCTCGTTTGTAAACTCATCTCTCTGGTCCACGTCCGGATCCCTTCGAAGGTTTCACAATAGAGGAGCCTAAACCGACCATTTACATCGGGTTTTCCCCAGCAGCTGGTATCCCTGAAGCCTCTCCCAGCTGAGATTTCAGGGTGACTGAGAGATGCCCGTGACCTAGAAGCCCAGCCTTTGCCGTTCACTGAAGCTAGAACCGGCTTCCAGAAGGACTAGAGGTCCTGCTGGTTGCTTCTAGCATGGACTTGGTTTTTCCTTTTCCGATTAGCCCATTCAAAGGGGACCTGAACAGGAGTGGTGCCAGGAATATCCAGGCAGGGTGACGCATGTACAATTCCTGCCAGCAGGCGGAGGCAGAGCCCAGCGGTTTCAAATGCCCCAGCTGGAGGCTGGCTGTGTGCATTTAAATCCTGACTCCTCTGCTTAAATGAGTCATGCACCTCTCTGTGCCTCAGTTTCCCCCTCCGCAAAGTGGGCCCAACAATAACACCTACCTTCTGAGGTTGTTCTGAGGCTCAAATGCGATTAAACACATAAAGCGCTTAGCAATAGTGCCCACAGTAAACAACCAATACGTGTTAAGTATTCTTTAATCATCATAATCATCATTCTCTAGTAGCACAAATGCCAAAGGATTAGCCACATCGATCAGTTGTTCTAGAGCTTTGTTTTATTGAAAACAGATGAAAAGGTCACCAGCTGGGGTCTTAGAGACCTTTTAGTTACCCACAGATCCTTTATAATTAACCTTTAGGATGAGATTGTACTTATAAAAATACCAGGTGTTAGGGCTGAAATAGATTTTGAGAAAGGCAGTGACTTGTTAGTCCTCGGACTTTAAGAACCTCACCTTCTATCAGAAGACGGGGTTCTAGGTACAGCACAGCCGCCTTTGGACTCTGCTATGGGGTCCGGCAACCACAGACAGCCTTGTGGTATAACACTGGAAAAAAAAAAAAAAAAAATCCATTTTGTATTACTTGGCATTTTGCCAATGTTAAAAGATTTATTGATTAAAGTACTACAACTGTATGTCCCTGAAGTAGCTTCGGATTCATTTACACGCTTTTTCTTTTTAAGTCATGAACACGGAGATGTTGATTTCCCCATATATTCCAAGAAAAGCATTTTTGGAAAATTTCAAACAGAATATGATGTTATCGTTCCTGGCCATGACCCTTCTGTAACTTTCTTGGGATCCACCCTTGTTTCTCCAGCTGTGCCTGAGCTGAAGCTCCTCTGCGGGGCAGATGTCCTGAAGACCTTCCAGACCCCCAACCTCTGGAAAGACACACACATCCAAGAAATAGTGGAGAAGTTCGGCTTGGTGTGCGTGGACCGGGCAGGGCACGACCCAAAGGGGTACATCTTGGGCTCGCCCATCCTGCAGAGGTACCAGGACAACATCCACCTGGCCAGGGAACCAGTACAGAACGAGATCAGTGCCACATACATCAGGCGGGCCCTGGGCCAAGGGCAGAGCGTGAAGTACCTGCTCCCTGATGCCGTCATCGCCTACATCAAGGAGCATGGCCTCTACGCCAGCCCCGGAGAGGAATGAAGGGTAGCTGAGCTGGGGAGGGCCACCTCCTCCTCCATTGGTCTCGTCCAGAGGACAGGGCGCTTACAGTCTTTGTTTTCCAGAGTTTTTCCATGTTTCGTTTGGTTTGTTTCAACAATGATTTTGTTTGTGAGGCATCTTCTGTCCCAGGAAGAGATACCTTCTTCAGGGAGGAGCAGATGTTTGCATCACAAGGATGGACGTTTATCACAGAAGTTAAAGTGGTGTGGCAGGTCATTAGGTTTAGACAGAAGCTCTCAGAACCTCTGGATGAAGAGGCCTTCTTATTTTGTAAATGGTAGTTATGGCTGCGCACTGAAGGCAGTTCTGCACGTGGCAGGGGGCCCCTGAGGGTCAGATCAGAATTGCCCACAAAGCGTGTTTTAACTAGGACCAGGTGCAGCTTGCGGGTCTTGATTGGAGAGACTTGACAGGATGCTAATTACCAAACAGTGGGCTTTGTCAATGCCTTGTTTCCACAAAGTAATGCTCATGGAGTCCAAAATTTGGAAGCAACACTTTGCTGATTGACATTGAATCTTCCTTTACAAACCGTAGTCTGCCTGCCTACTGGCCATTGATAAAATTTAAACTAAACTCTTTCTAGGTGGTGATCCTCAAACTATACATATATATATAAAATTTTTTTTTTTTTTTTTTTTTTTTT